>NW_005054379.1:64319-116548 GCF_000277835.1 Geospiza fortis | reverse complement strand
CTCCCCCCGGCGCAGCCAATGGGCACAGCGGGGCCGGCCCCGCCGCGGAGTCCTAGCCCGGGCCTCAGGACAAGCTGATGCTGTAGAACGCCCTTTGGAAGAATTGTGTCGGGACGCCCACACGCGAAAACTGTGTTTTCAGAAACGCACAGCCTAGGAAAGCCCTTGCCCTTCTTAAAAACTTGTCGTACAGTAATAGGGACAGATCTTTTTAAAAGCCAAACCATCTTTGGCTGAGTTTCTCCCTTCTGTGAAAACTTTGCTATTCTTCAGTATTTCAGTTTTACTTTAAGTCAAGGCCCTTATCTTTAGAGAAAGGTAACAGCAGGGAGTCTGATACCAAGTAAATTAAGCTCTATTCTAAAACAAAACCAGGGAAGAACGACAATGCCCCTGCTAAACCATGCTCAGCCTATTACCAGCAGATCTCTGTGCACCCCAGTGGTGCAGCCCAAACTTCAGCTTTTCCTTTAGTTCACACTTATTAGCTTCGTGGACTTCGAAGTACTTAAAAACTGCATCTGATACTTAAAGAAACCGCAACACAGGTAAAAGAAAATAATTTATTCACATAATTTACATACAGAATAGGACTACTTCCTTTGACACAGAAAGCTTGTATGTGATGATACAGGGCATCAGACAACTCTAAGCAAAACAGTTTTATGCCACATCTTTGTAAAAATGCTACGCATATGTATTGAGATTTCAATGATATTTTCTTACATCCTTCATCATTATAAAACTTCCATACACAAAACAGAACACAAAATTCTCTTATTTCTATTCAAATTAAATTTTGTCTTAAAAAAAACCCTCTATCAAAGTGCATGTTATTTGCTGCAAGGAAAAAGAAAGCATAGCCCCAATTAAAAATGCAGATAAGGCACCATAAATCTTAGTAATGAAGTAGTTGATTTTTCCCCCTTAAAACATGAATGCAAGCTAAAATGTATGCAACTAAATATAGAATGATTATCCCCTCAGAACTCACTCAAAAGGTAGTCACAGCAATTATTTCATAGCCACTCCCCAAGAATCTATTTTTAGGTCCTATGAGTGCAATTGATATAAACATGCCAGACATATCAGGAAGTAAACACTTGCATACTTAATATCTACAAGATATACAATACATAGAGTTACATGTATACATGAATCTCTTTCATAATGTTTACAGTAAAACAATATTTAGATAAACATTTCAAGTTAAATGGATTAGGCAAAGTACAAGATACCATCTGAACAGAAACCGTGGTTGTATTTTTGAGGGTTTTTTGGGGGGTGAGGTGGGTTGATCAGATGCTTTCAAGTAAGTTACTCTACACTGGGACCACTAGTCCCTTTCCCATCACCTCAAGGAATACTGCTGCTAGTGACATTTCACTGGCAGAGCTAATATACCAATTTGCAGTAACAGTAGCTTTCTTCTGTATTTCTCCTCTCTGACAAAAGTCTAAAGGTTCCTTCAGAAGCTTTGCCAACAACTTCTGAAAAGAAAAACATTCTCAAACATCATTGACTATTTCAAAATTAACTACATATCTATATTATTTACCTGCCAGCAAAGGATCCAAACCTGATTATAGGTTTCTTGAGATCATTAACAATGCCATTTAAACATCAGTTTAACCTTCAGAATAAATTGCTTTACAAAAGTACCTGCAAGTATTAAGTAATGGGAAAAATTTTAAGACTACTCAGGCAGGAGTTTCAGACTAAATATTGACTCTTTCAGCAACCACCTGACTTTGTGAGTGCATAAACCTAATTAGCTCACTCAGACAAATTTCTTGATGAGGTAAATAAAAACTTAAACTAAAGCTAAATCAGAATTTTATGGCAAGTTACAGTACAAGCAGACATGTACATAAGAAAACCCTTTTAATTCAAGTGTTTCAAAGCAGCAAAACCTCAAAAGTGACATTATATAACCATGGTTTAAATCCAATCTCTTTGTGCTACTTTGCACAATGGAAAGTGAGGAAGTCAGTAAATATACAAACAACTACATGTAAAAATAAGGAGAAGAAATTGTATCTATAGCTTTGTTTTCCAATTTAGAAGAAAATTAGCATTTATACTAGGAAACATCAATCTCCTCCTCCAAGTGAGAAAAAAGGTTGCAAACATTAACCTTGTGTTATCATCTTTTAGTAAATTGTGTTTTTAAGTTTTTAATAAATTTTTAAGGAACCAATCCTATTGGGCTTTTCATGTTACAATCTTTTAAATTTTGTGGTTAAAAAACTCCTACAAAAATATGTAATTTGGAGATTCAAATAAAAACACCTGAAGTGCTTGACATACGTACGTATGTATTTACTACACCACTTCCAGTATTTGCCTTCTGATCTTCAGATATTACATTATACCCAAAAGGTTAATTCCTCCTTCTAATGTAACACACTTCACAAAAAGAAGTAAAGAACTTGAATAGTCAGTACCAAGAAGTTTTAGCATTAAAATGGAAAAGGATACTTGTTGCAAGATTAAACATTATCTCATTGCACTTTTCTCTAGGATAGTCATGCACTCACTATCAGTGTCTAAACAAGTGAAACCCTAAGCCGACAGTCAGTAAGTAGTCTGGTGCTATGACATCATTGTAGTGATTTAGACTATGTCAGCATTTTGAAAGTTCCTGGGTTGCTTCAGAAAGAACCCATTTCATCCTCCCAGCACTAATTAACATGTCCTAGCGTGACTTCATGATGCTTGTATCCCCAATCATCTGTTCTGTTTATGCTGGATATTAGGTTTTGAACCTTTAAGACTGGTTCTGAGAGCGAAGGGGAAGAGAAGAAGTGCACAGTTTGTTATCAGAAGCTGCACTTGCTCCTCTGCATTCTCCCTCCTCACAGACTGGGTTGTCTGCAGAACAGACAGACGGCAGGAGAGAGCTCTCCTTTGTTTTTAGTTAGGTTTTAGCTAGCTGAGGCAAAGAAGTTCCCTGGACTGTGGCTTTTCTTTTTTTGGGGAGCTCATCAGCCTTGTTCTGGACTGAAAACCCAGAAAAACATGGGCACCTCACACCTGTGGCCCACTGCAGCCCAGGACGCAGCATTTTCCAGCACAGGAGGAACTGGTAACAGACTGAGTGAGATGAGCTACATTCCAAGGAAAGGACTTTCTGAATTTGCCATCTCTTCAGAACAGCAAGGGGTTTTATTGTTTAGTATTGTTAATTTTTTTATGCTTGTGATACTTTGCTTGTTAAATAAACAAGTTTTTTCTACTTTTCTCTATGAAAATCTTTCCAAATCAGCTGGGGCAGGGGCCACTTGAATCTGCTTTCTAGAGGGACCCCTTTGAAAATTTCCTCTCAAATTTGCCCTAAACCAGGACAAATACATTTTTTTTAGTGCCCAACATGTGGCTCGAGAAAGTGAAAAAAACCTGTACTGATGGCATTTTGGTTCTACTTACTCGGCATTGAGATAAAGTAGTCAGAGCCATGTTGACTGAATTTATGTCTCTCTGGGTGGAGGCCTTCACTGTCTCTGGTCCCTAGGCTGTTTTGAAGGTTTAATACCTCTCTGGTCCCTAGGCTTGCTTTCTTATCTGGCTCCATCTTCCATCAGGCTCCATATGTTAGTATAGTGCCTAACACATAGCTTTTACAGTAGAGGGGCACAGATTTGAGTTGCTATTGCGCTGGGCTCAGTGATAATAGTTTATAGGGAGTTTACATAGGTACAGGAGCTTGTTCAAGACGTTTCGTTTATGGTTTCTTTGTCTGACCCTGCATCCCAGTTCCAGTAGCATGTTTTGCACCCAGTTTGCTAAAGGAGGAGCAGGAGATGAGGTTTTTCAGCCTTTGCTTTCCATCTTCTCTTTTGAATCTGTTACACCACTTTTGGAGAATGTTCAGCTTCCCTGAATGTTAAAGAGATTACTTTCCTGGTATTTTATCTGCTACTGTTTTTACTGGCTGACATTAAGTGTGGCATAATGAATATCAGAACAAATTATAACTTTTAAAATACTCTTTTCTTGTTGCAGTATATTCTGTGATCCTAGGTTTTTATAAAACCCATTTGCTATTCTGAATCATCCACTTCCATAAAGATGTCACTGAAAAAGTACTCAGAGATTCTGGTTGGCTCTCCTTCTTTCTCTTGATCTTTAGCACAGAGAGGTGGCTTCTCAGATGAGTTGTTACTTGGAACCTGATAAAACAAGAGGTAGCTCTTAACAGTCTTCATCAGTGCGTATGTGTAAATATATTTACATATATATGCACATGAGCTATTTGTAAGGTATTTTATTCATGTAGGAAGTTTTGACCAAAGGGAAAATAAAAATCAGAGTTCGCTGAGAATGAGAAATAAATAGATATCCATGCAGAGAATGAGAAATAAATAGATATCCATGCAGAGAAAAATCAACTTAGTTCCCTTACAAGTTTCCTAAACATGCACAAGTCAGAATTTGTCACCTGGAACAGATACTGGACTCAAAACATGAATGCTACACACCCATCTACTCACTCCTGAAAGAACTAATTCTCTGTTCTTCACACCCCAGAAATGCATGGTTATTCAAAAGTAAACTCCTACCATAACTGTAGCATCAGCAGCTACATGCTCATGTTCCACAGATGATGAAGTAGAGGGAAAGGAACAAGATTCCCTCTCATCCTTAGTGGATGGAGTGGGTTTCGTTAGACTTCGTTTTGGAGTCACAATTCGTGGCTTTTGGATCTTCCCTCTATTCCCTTTGGTGTCTTCTGCAGATTCAGAATTACTTTTTTTGCAAATTAAAGATAAAAATCCCAACGGTTTTCGTCCACCCCTGTTCAAAACAAGTATGGTCAGGATGTCATAGGATTGCTCCATAAAAGGAAGATGTAAATAGCATTGCAGGAGTCCAATTCTATACACAGGAAATAAACACACACCTACAGGACATATGAAAATTCTAAGGAAAAAAAGACAAAAAGTCATTCTGAGAAAGGCTTTGGTACTACTGAATAATCTGGTACAAGAGTTTTTTTGAACAGTCACAGAGATTCTTGACAATTTTTAAGCCTGGGAACAGGAACCTATTATTTGCTGCTAATCCACAGCCCGTAACAAGCTACCAGACTTTCAGAGAGTGGCTTTGAGGCACACTTCTGAAAAACAAACTGAAAATTCTGAGCATCCTTCATGTAATCAATGGAAAACCTGATCCCCAAGGATGGGGCTACAGCAGACTACCTGCTGCAGGGTTTTAGCCTGTTTACAGCAGCAAAGCCAGACCAGCGAGCTTATGGAAGTCACAGCACAGAGCACATTTTGTGTGTGACTGTGAGTCACACACAAAGCATTAACTTTTCATGTTGTTAAGAGTTTACAAATTAGAAAGTAAACTTTAAGGCAAGGATTCTGATGTTAATGCATCACTATCCAATTGCTGTGGATGTCCCAAATATAAATAGACAATATTGGTACTCACACAAGCATAATGAAAAAGTAAATGCCAGATTAGAAGAAGCCAGTGGAGCATTACAATCAAAATAATTAAGTACGGGAGCAACAGAGAACATGAACTCAAAACATTTAAACAAACAGTACAGAAAGGTATATTTTAAAAATCAAGTCAACATATAGGTAAGAGGAATATCCTCTGAGCTGCCAAGATTGAAACTCCTTCGGGGAAATTACTTATGTCAGTCCTAAAAATTCAGTGTGCGCAGTACTGTACCAGTACTTTTGTACTAGCAGGATGAACATCCAAACAACATGAGACTTACCTATGGAAAACAACAAATTATCCTAAGTTCCTATCAGAGCCAATGCATGCCTGCCTGACAAAAGGCATCTATCATGTCTAAATAGACACACAATATGTCAGTAGTGCCCTTCAGTCAATCTACTCATTTAATGAGTAAAATAATGCAAATTTCAAAGCAAACAGTTTGATGCTTTCTGATTTGCAGGAGATTATAGATACTGTAACTCTTTGCCATGCAGGTCACAAACAATGATACTGAAAAGATGTCAACATAGAAACATGATCTTTTTTTACGGAACAAGCTGACAAAACATTATTGCAATTACTCCATACCTGAGTAATGGAGTTTTTGAAGATGATGCTGAGCTTCTACTTTGTTCCAACTGTGCAGATTCATGCATATTCTCCTGCTTTCCTTGTCCACTTATTTCTACTCTTCTGTTAGAGGTTAATCTAGACATAACCTCCTCTTCCATTTCAGATGCTGCATTCTCAAGTGGTGCTTTCCCTAAGCTCTCCGAAGTCTCAAGCTGGCTTCTCTCAGCCAGTTGTGAGATAGACTCAGACACCAATACAGAAGTAAGTACTTTTTCCTTTGCTGAAGACTCTGTTTTTTGAAAAGGATTCCCTGTAAAAGAAGTTGAGAGTCAAAGACTTCCGTGATAACACAAGAGCCCAAAAAATACATGATATTAAAACGGTTCGAACTATTACAGCAGAAGGGCTGAATTTTTGTTTAGTTTTATTTGTCCATTTATTTTTATGAGTCACCACTACAAATTAAAAGTTCGTGGTCTACTTTTAAAGCCTGTAAGATCATACAGATGTTATAGGAAAAAGCTGGTAGAAGTGTGGTTTTAAATTTTACAGCACACTCTCCCCCCTTCCCCCATCCTTTATTAGCACTCCACAGAACTCAGTCTAGTCACCTAGATGTTTAACCTTCTACAAGTTCCCTTAGAAGTCTTTTGCAAAGCCAAAATTATAGTTCACCAAGCCCTTCACCAGCTCAGATCAATGAAGATGGCATTGTCAGCAGTTCTGCTTTTTCTCTCTTTCTTCAGAGGCTGACTGATCTCCTAAACCATTCTGTACTTTTTCAGTAAAAATGCAAAACAAAATAAAAATTAACTATTTTGGCATTGTGTGGTTAAAATGCCAGTTAATACTTTTGATTATTAGTGCTCTTTAACAGGTGGAAATATTTGCTTAAGAGATGATAACACATTTAGTCAAAAAAAACTTTTAGATTTCACCAATAAACTAGCTACAGCAATGCTTTTAAAATCATTATTAAATAACCAACATTTCTGTAATTCAGCACACCTAGTTTATAGCAGAAAGCATGGAATGGTAGCATTAGTGTAGTACTAGGAAAACCTGTTTCTACTATTGTGTTAGATGGCCTCAGACAGAATTATTTAGCATGACAACCAGTATTGTGATGTGTTTACATTCATTATACTTCGGCTTGCAAGTTTACATGTACATACCAGAAGTTACCACTGGCACATCTGTGGATTTAATTGAATAACCCTGTATTTAAAAAAGGAAAAAAAATTTTTTTTTATTGCTTTTAATATAGAAGAGACAATGTGGTTGATAAACTCATATCACACATGCACAGTTCTAAGAGCAGGACTGATACAACAGGACACTGCAGCATCATTCATCACTTAACTCATTTCCTATGCAGGCTTTTCAAGGTGCTCTTATGACAAATTACTCAAGACAAGGATATTGAGATAAGAGATCAAAGAAGGAAGAAGATTGTTATCCATCCCTTCCTAGAAAAGCTCTCTGAATCATCTAGGGAATTACCACCCATTCCTACACCAAGGTACAATATACAATCTTAGCCCACTTACAAGGATCAATGGTAGTTGCTGCCATAAGCTTAGTCATATTGTTAAAAAAGCACAGAAGGATGCTGGAAAGATGGTGGCTTGTTTTCACTGGCAGCTTGCTCTTTTAAACTAGTACCTGCTATGTTAAGAATCAATAGGAACATATCTAGGAGCTTCCTCATGTAACAGACACAATGCAGATTCAAAACATCATTCAGCACACCTAGACATCCTGCCGGTCATCCAATATACCTCCAGAGTTTCCTGTCCAGCAATGCCATTGTCACAAGGGTGATGCAGAATGAACCAAAGTAAGACATATTACCAGTCTGTCTACTAGGAAGTCTAATTCAAAAACACCTGAGAGCCTACAGATTCTCAAAAAACCCTAATAATAAATAAACAAATATCCCAAATCTGTTGTAGATTTAAAAACTAAAAGCAATCTATAGGTGTTCATTTTCCTTGTAAATTGTATAGGCATATACAGTACATATTTTAACAAGTGACACCCTTAAAAAATAAACATAATTAAAATGCTCTATTGTGTTATGCATCTACCCCATGGATGAAAACTCACCAAATTATGATCTCACCTTGTAAGTGGTTTCCAGGTTATTTTCCACTGTAACAGTAGATGGAGTTTTCTTGGAAGGAGGAAAATCATGCTCTTCAAGCTCAGCAGCCAACCATTTTTGAGCTGTCTGCAACTTTGGAACAGGGTCTACTGCACTCTCTAGTTGTTTTGTTTCCATACTGCTGTTTAAAGGTCCAGCAACCTTACCAGCTGCAGTTGTCAAGGATCCAATACTGCTTATAGATACATAAAGTCATTATTGTGACAGTACAAGAAGCCAAAATTTACTTTGTATAAGGTTTCTGTATGGAAATTACACACAAATCTCTGGTGATACTCTCTCTTGCTTAGTGTCAATATTAACTTCAAATGTACCATTTATTACCAAGAAACAATTTGTTGGGCTATTTGGAGTTAGTTTTTCTAGTCATACTGAATTTAGTTTAGCTGCTCTATTTGAACTCCACTTGGTCTTTTCATAAGATGCAAAAATATGGCAACTTATTAACTGCCCTAGAAAAATGCTAAAATACAGTATTATTTATCTGCACAGTTGAACCCCCACATCCTGTATGGTCTCAAAAACATACAGACATATATAAGACATACAGAGAAGCAGCAGAGACTAGGAAAATATGATAAAGCTGTACAGGAACAGCAAGACAGAACATGTACTCTAACTCAGCCTGTCAGCAATTTTGTTTATCATAAGTAGTTCCACAGGAGTTAGAATTATTACACTGTGTAGCCAATATTCACTCAAAGATCTTTCCCTTCAATAAAGGAATGATATTAGTATCTGATATCACAGGGCAAGATTCTACACAATTATGTGGAATTGCATCACACTCTTATGATCTGATGACTTTCATTAGTATAGTATTAGGGTTTGCAGGTTTCTTACTACTTTGCAACAGTCCCATTTTTCATAATGTCTTTTTCCTTTGGGTTTTTTTTTCGCCCAAATGGACTAAGAGATTTAGTTCAACTGTAATGCTGACATGAAAATTTTGTTACACTGCATTCAGAGGTACTCTTTGTAAAAGAGTTTGGATTGCAGTAGACAAACCAGCTATTATTCTTTGGAGTAATTAATTAGTTTGTGTTTTCATCTTGTCTGCCTTTTAAGCAGTAAATTCAAGACAATAAGAATTTACATCTACTGTTTATCATGTTTTCCAGAAAACCATCTACATGAATAATCTGGACAAGCAGTTAATAAACAGCTACTCTACGAAACTGTTGAAGTACTGTAAAATGCAAACATGCTTAGATTTTTCCATTGCTTTGCATTGTAAGTATCCATAAGGCAAAGTAAAGCTCAAGCTGGGCAAATGACTTCTACTAAAAAGGAAGAATTACTCTAAAGGGTAAATCAGAATTAAGATGACACCAAAATCTCAGCTAACTAAAACACTAAATTTAAAACACCTATAGAATCTTCCTCAAATCAAATTAGAGCCCTTTCTACTTTCTTAATTCTTTAGTCATCTGTCAAAATTACTTCCTCTTGCATTTCTTCTTTTGAGAAGTTCTAATCTGTACTAGACAGTCAGAGAACAATCAAGGTACACAAAAACTGTTTCACTTTGATTAAAAACAAAGCATTTACCTCTCCACTTCAGTCACAGTTGTTTCACTTGCATTTATTGGGCTGATAAGTATTGGGGCTGGTAGTACTGGTTCTGAAGTTTGTTCCACCATAGCTGATGCATCAAACTCTTTTGAGCCAGCTGGGATTTCCACTAATGTTAAAATGAATGTCTGTTCTTCCTCTGGACATCTACGATCATCATTCACTACTATATTTTTTTCAGGGAAATAAATAACAAAAAAACTATTAATCAAATATGAAATTACACTGTTCTCTTCATGTCCTTCCTACACAGAGTACTGAAATTTTAGGCATTCATTTCTCCATGGCAAAATGCACTGGACATATTCTTGACACAATAAGCTTCCTGACTTCCCAGATGAGATACACATCCTCATCTCCCGGTGCTTATTCACTGCAGAGAAATCCTGATTACCATTTAGAATGAGGAATATTAAAAATGCCTGGTAATCTTCATCAGAAGATTTTAAAAGAGTGTTCTAGCATTAAAGAGCAATTTGCAGTTTAATTAAACATATGTCATGGTGATCAAGTGCCCCTCTGTCTATAATTGCAACTCTCAGGTATTAAGAGTTACTTCTTTAAATGGCAGATGTCTACTATTTTGAAGGTAAGCACAGGATTTTTCCCCTCACTGCAGATTGGCAGAACAGGATCTGAGAAGCATAGTCTTGAATTTAATAGAGAAAAAAATAGAGATAATTTAATCAACAAACAGATATTAACAGATAGCTACCAGCTACCATTTGTTAAAATTTAAGGAACAAACATTTGTAAAGTTTTCAAAAGATGGAAAACAACAATGGCACTACATAATTTAAGACAGTTCTCAATGAGGTAAAGCTGTTATTCCAACCTCAGCTTGCTTGGATTCTTCATCTAATTAAACACCATTAAAGATGCTTCACCCCAAGATTCTGGCAATAATAGAGCATAGCAACAGATGTCTAAGAAGAAGTATTAGCCTGATCTTTTGCAGAAGCTCATGAGTTATAGCTTTGGACTGTAGTTTCCACCTAAAGTAAGTATTCTGGGCTTCTGTCACTGTGACTATCCCCTATGTTAGACAAGTAGTGGTTCCAAACCAAGCATTTCAATTTGTTCTAGGGAACAGCAGACAGCACCTTCGTAACTTTCATCATACTTAATCAGTTAGGCATTAATCTGTTGACTCAGTACAGCTGAAGAAGGAAGTCTGATTGTTTTCCACATCCCCTCTTCTTTCCCTTTGCTCCACACTTGCACAGTACAGCCCTCCTACTCACAGAACTCTGACAACAGCATTCACTTGGTAACTTCATGAGCAACTACAGCTCACTAAGCCAGTGGAAAACTACAGAGTTTCTCACCCTCTGTCATGTTCAGTTTTTGTTGGGTGAGTCAGAGGTGCATAAAGGACTCTAAAAACTATATACTATACCTATCACAGGGTAAGCAGCAGGAGCTCTCAACAGGGCAAAGAGAGAAAGTTTCCCTTCCACTGGTACTTAAACTTAATGAAGGGCTATTCAAATAGTTCTCAAGTCTAGTTTCTATTAATGAAATGTAAAGACAAGAGGCTAGGGAGGGGAATGTCATTATGCTGTGGATCATTATTTGTGTTAATGGAATAGATTGATTAATCATGTCATGAAAAATTTAATTTTTTTTTAATGAAAATTTAATTTTTTTTAAATGAAAATTTCAGGTCTTTAATTCACCTTTTAGTAAGCACAAGATAAACAAATGTGGGCTTTTGCTAACTTTGGATATTAGCATATTATACCTGAAGTTTCTTCTCTGCTGCTTATGCAATGTCGTTGAGCATCCTGAGTACAAGCTTCATTCTAGAAACAACACAATTGAAATTAATAAATCTGGAAAATTACTCTACGAAACGGGAAGAAACAAAGCATGTCAAATACTGAAGATCCAAAAACTCCAATCACATCATCATTATTTCATTTGTCAGTTTTCACTTCTAGCTGTTCTAGGCTCAGAAGTATTAGCCTAACAAGGACAAGAAACACTGGGGAAATATAAAATTTTTATGCAGCTTGTTGTCTATATTAGTAGTTTGTCAAAATAAATTTATACTTCCTACAGCACAATTCTGTGAGAGATGACTCACACAATAAATTGTTCAGCGGCACTAAGAAAGTAGATTCCTACAACCCTTAACAAACCACTGAATGCCAAATAAAAACATGAAGCTCTACAGCTCATCTATACCTTCCCTTCTACAGCTTGTCCCTTTACTAAAACGAGGAATTAATTGAACCAGCTCTACCGCAAGCTGCCTCATACTCTCTCTGCCAGGCCTGTAAGAGCAACATCATTTTTGTACATTGTCCTTATATGAAATCAGCCTTGACACAGCAACGTGCTGCACTCGGGAAAAAAGCTTCTATGCATCAGCTGTTCCAATGTAACTACATGCTCAATGATCTCACAAAACACTAGAAACCCCGGGGAACTGCGAATGAACCTTTCTCTCATGACAAAAATAAGGTAACTCTCATTTATACTAGAACATGGACCCACAAGCCACTGCAAAGAAATGGATGTGGAAGACATATTGTTTAGCTGTGACAACATACACGATGATGATATAAGTGATATAGATATATGTAAAAATATGCAAAATTTGTGTATGTCATATAATAATATGCATGTAAAGCTCTTAATTGTTTTTTTAATAAATGAGAAAGAACATAACGAAGAATGCAGTTTGCTTTGCTCCATCCAAGCAGTAACATTTTAACTTCATTGTAATGTAAACAAATATAATAGTAAGAGGTCGGTCACACTGAATGGATACAAGAATCTTAGATAACTTCTTCCATCAAGACTTCTTAAAAATTCCTTCCAATTTTGCTAATGTGTGTTACGTATTACTGAAACGTTCTAAACAAGAGTTTGCAAAGATTAAGTTTGTCTGAAAGATTGTTTGGATATGCCCCTGTGAAAAAGCAAGTTTCATTTACCACTGAAGTACCAAGTGTTTAGAACTGGTGAGTATATTTGCACTGAAAACCTCTTTCTTTACAGAATTTCAAAATCTGGGCACTCCTGGACTGTAATTAATTCTTGTTCTTTACCTGAGTAAAGCTGACTGTACATATATGGTGCTCAAGAGGACAAGGACTCTGCTCAGACAGTTCATCCACAGAACTTGGATTTGGACAATCTTCTAGTCCCAGGTGTGATTTTTCAGGTTTTGGTGATGCAGTTAGATGTCTTAAATCTCCTGAATTTCCACAAGCATCTCTTATCTGCTTTTCTGTTCTGCAAGGTATATATCTAGTTAATTTGAAACCAGATGAAGATACCCTGTGCAAATGCTAAATTCTGTGTTACAATGTATTTAATATAACACCTAATTACATGGAAACAAAGCTGCTGTTTAAAGACTACATCATTGTACTAAACAGAATGCATAATTTTTGAACAAATCTACAGAAAGAATTTTATGGAAAGGCCTCTGTAACTTCACTAACGGAGACACTCCTACTGAAAGCACAACCAAGCAGGAAACCTTATAAGCTCATTAACATTTCTAAATTAATCAACTTATTAACATTTCCTTGCAGTTTCATGAAAGACAGTTAAGCAGCAAGGTAATTACTAAGTTCTAAAAGAGCAAACAAAAGTTAATGTTCTATCTCCAAAAGCTGTTCCACAACATGTAAGGGAGAAAAACCTGAAGTCTAAACTGTACACTATCTGTAGAAACACATACACAGTGTCTGTGAGCACACTTTTTCCATTACAGTCACATACTACACCTGAACTTCAGCTGCATATTTTAAGAGACAGTAGGAATAAAGTCAGCATTAAATGATGAGTCTTCTTACCTCTCTGTTTTGTCTACTTGCTTGTTAAGCTCCAAACTTCCAGATGCAAAGTCACGAAGAACTGAAGAATCACCTGCAGTTTGTCTGATTGGTTCTGGTTCCACCTTCTGCATTTCTGCATTACCCCTCAGGGCCGTAGGATCTAAGTTTTATAAGAACAAAAATTAAAATATTGTCTTTTCAGTCTGCGGGTATTTATATATATTTGTATTACTTTTTACATATAATCTTGTATGAATTAAAGTTTTGTAGTATGTTTATACAGACACATATACACGAATGTGCACATGAATAATTGTGTCTTACATAAATAAGGCATATACACATATCTCATCTTGCCTTTCCTATTTTGCCAGTGGCATGAAGACAATTAAAAGTTGGAAGATTACCTTTTTTGCAACTGCTTTAAGAATAGAAAGCCAGTTATTATCTCCTCTTCTACTTTTAATGGAAGGAAAAGACAGTAATAATAGAAAAAAGTACAGTGTATTTGACTGTATTTCTATAATTGGCAGTCCAGTAATTTAAGTGCCTTCCAGGTATTTTAATACCTGCAGAAAAAACCTGCTATTCAAATTTCATTTAATTTCATACTGAAAGGTATTCTCATGTATAAAACGATATCACAAACGGGTACCCTATCTTACAATGGCGATGTTTCACCTGTAAATGTGAATGGAAAGTGAAAACTTTCAGCTTTGTTTCATTTCATGAACAGATGTGAATCTATTGAATAACCATTTTCAGAGCCCTAGGATAAAAAACACGCTTACCAGTTTGAATTTGCTCTAGTTGTTCCACAAGTACATTTGCATCAAGTATCTCCCGCATTATGTTTTCATTGGACCTCAACATTGCAGAGGTTGGCTCAGGCTCCAGGTGTCCACCTTCTGTCAGTCCCATACTATTCACCACAGGCAAAGAGCTACCACTACAAGTGAAAGGAAAGATGTCATCAATAGAGTTCCTGATTTTTGACAGTTAGTGAAGAGACGATATAAGAGATATGGGGTAGATCAGACAATGAAGACCTGAAATGCAGGCTGCAACTGGCAGAGAAGACAGAAAACTACCCGGCAAGATAAAAAAAATAAAAATCATCTGTGAATTGAAACAGACAGGTATGCTGCAAACTAGTATGTTTCTAATGTAAAGGAATTTAAAAAAAAAAAGAAAAATTGAAATGGTTAAATAGCAGGAGAAGATCAGAAATCTAATACATATGACATGGTACTAAGTTCTGGTTTGATAATATAATTAAACTGGATGCAAAGTAAATTATCTTGGATTAAGATTTTTCAAAGAGCATAATCTCATACTTTGTTCAAGCAGTCAACAAGTTAAACAGTTTTTCAAATAAACCAGGATCATCAGCAGATGTTTCTCTGGGAAAGTGGCCCACTAAGCTGTCTCGTAATTCACAAATGCAAAAATTATTAGTGATCATTCATTAAAACCATAATGATGGAAGATCACCTGGTTTCTTGCCATCCCTTTGCTCTAAATCTTTGATCTACACCCCCACAGCATAGTGACAATTAAGCAATTTGCCCTGGTCTGATTAGCTGTAGAGAACTTTGCAAGAAAGAGCTTGATAATTAAGAGTGATCCAGTACATAATTAGTTTGCATATTTTTTCCTCCCCCTCTTCCCTGAGTAAACCTAATTTCATGAGAGAAAAAACAGTTGTAGATACCCAAAACTACATACAAACACTTTACGAAAGTAGTAAGAAAGAGATGAGAGGAGTTTTTGCAGATTACATACTAAATTACATTAACTGAGAAACCTTTACTTCAGCAAGACTGCTTGCAAATTGATAAAAATGCCAGAAAGAACCTAGTAAAAGTAAGCAGTGCCAGAGGACCTCTCTCACTAAAGAAAATGAAGTAGTAATTTAACCTGGTATCAGTAGCATCCATCTCTGAATATTCTTCTACCCCTATTCTTGTGCCAGTGATTTGATGCTCTACATTGATGTTGTTTCCATCCTCAGAAGGCAGCAATTCCTTGACAGAAGTGTCTGAAGCAAGCGAATACTGACTAGAAGTTCTATTTTCTTTGAAGTAGGCATGATTTACAAGGCTATGAGCCGTGTCCAAGTCATCTTGAGCAGGTAACATATGTGTCTGTTCTGGTTATAACAATAAATAGAAAGGAAAATTTCATTTAAAACACTCAGGTTTGGCATGTATATAAAGCTATATAACTTCAAGCCTTGTTTAATGAAGTTTGTATTCTCCAAAGACACAGACTGAAATCCCAGATAAACACAGTCCTAAGAGAGCACCTGTTGTAGTAAGAACACAAAAAGTAACATTCAGCAAATGAAAGCAGATAATAAATGCTACACAAAATCTGTAACAAACCTCGGTAATTTCAGGTTGTAGCTAGTTAGGATAAAAAGGCTATGCTTCACACTAAAGGTCTGAAAAGATCACTGAAAGTTACAGTCATTTAAGCTTGATCCCTTTCTTTTGTCCAGTTTATGTGTCCAGATCAATTTAAACATGTGCATCCTAAAGGTCACAGAAACAACTTTCTAGCAGTGATACCATTGGCAGTATTCAGCAGGGTGCCTGCCTGTTTCCAGCCAACCTGCATTGGCTAGACTCACTACGTGTTACAATGCAACAGGACTAAAATCATAAAAGACTCTTTGACCTCCTGCTATGCAGCAGCATGCGGAAGAGCTTTGCAGCCACTGCTCCATGCCTCCTTAGGTGCACCCAGAAAGCATAAAAGCAAGGCTTTGTCCCATAAATCAGATCATACCTTCAGTGCTTGTTTTTAACTGGAAATTTGGATCACCCATGGCAAGTAAAGTCATAGCAGCTTCAGTGCTTCCATCGTTAATTCCTGTGAAGTTGTTCACAGACATTAAAAGTCACAACCACATGAACTAGAAACCCACTTACCCATATTCAAAAAGTATTTGACACTACCACCAATACAGTGAAGTATGTATTTTTTAAATTGACCCTATTTAAGAATCAAAATGCTTGTAAGCAAGTAGCCATTCTCATCCAGCAAATTCAAACTACTATTAAAACACTGAGCAGCAACATGACTGCTTTTAAGGGTGTACTGGATACAGGTGGCAAGGTGTTGGCAGCACGGGCCTGCCCTGGACACAGCCAGTTCCAGCTGACCCACTGCAGGACACAGCTGAGCCTCTCGGCCAAGATGGTGGCGCCTTTGGAAACATATTTTAAGAAAGGGGGAAATGTGTATATCAGTAGCAAGGTAACATGAAATACATAAGCAAGATTGTTTCATATCTACCTTTGTCCACATCAGGATTTTCATGTATGATTGTTTCCTTAAATACAAAGAAAAACAATATCAAAGTTCTATATAAAATGACCCCATAATTTTTATTTAATGGTTACATGTAAATTCTATGCCCACAAGTTACCCTGGTTTTAAGGCTAACAATATTTACTAACACAGTTTTCCCACAGGTGTGCCTCACATCTGGATGTTACAGCTACCAGTCTAAAAAGCTACACAGTTACATTCAGACACGACAACAAGAAACTGAGAAACTGCTGAAATAGCTTTGTATGACCAATGAAACAAAAGACATTCTTACACTTGTTGAGGTGCTTTCTCCTTCCCTCTGTACTACTGGTTGGATAGAAGCACAAGTAAGACTTTCAGCATCAGTAGCCACCTGCACATCTGGGATATTCACAGATAATTCCAGCTGTAAAAGTAATTTTGCAAGTATTTCAGTTTATCAGATGCAAAAGAAAATCTGTCAAATGCAAATTTTTATAAACCTCACATATTTAACAGATGTTCAACATCTAGAGAAATCCTTTGCAAAAATCTCACCTTCTGATTTCAGAAGGAAGCAGTGGTATGAACAGAAGGCAGAACAGATACTGCTACCTGTAGCTAAGTGGAAGCATCAGACAACCTAAGGCCTTGTTTCTAGTCACTCACTCCTCCACTGAACTAAGTTATGCAGCTGAGATCTTTTATAGTGACTGTTTACCTCAAACGGGTTTTCTTATTTTTCACTCTTTTTCTGCTTTTTAAGTCTTCAGGATGGAAAAACAGTACAGATTTATTTCCAAAGCAAGACAGGGAATCAATATGCAGACACATAGAAACAGACCCACTCACCATTTCACCTATTTTTTTTCTTCCTCAGCAATGTATTTTCACTGAGAACTTCAGACATTTGACGTTTTCAGAAATGAGGACTTGAAATTTGACAGAAAGTTTATGATATTTCCAGGGAAGTTCTTACAGAAAACACTGCTCAATCTGGGTTGCTCTCAAAGGCTTGCACTTTACAGACTTTCAACTGACCTATTTAAATTTTACAACAACTAGGTCCTTGGGTCTCTAACCACATTCCTCACTAGTACTCATGTCTCCTAAGCATTAAACCAAGCAACTTGATTGTAATCCCCACACATTACATATACTCTAGATCTCTGAAATCAAGGATTCAGCAAAAGTTTCCATATGGCAACTTTGCTGCCAATTATCATTCTAGAAATCCCTTTGTGTTTTGACTGAGCTTTAAATTATTCTGCTGTTTCATCTGGAGAAAGAAACCGTGTGATTCATTCAGGAGAAAAAGCAGGATTTCAGTGGGCAAAGAGAAGAAGAGGACTAGCAGTAGTGGTATGGAAAAAAAGCACTAGAAAGCAAAAAGCACTGAAGTGAATGGAAAGTAGCAATGACAGGGAAAATAATAGAAAAATGTCTTCTACTGGATGGTGTAAGACCATAGAAATGGTATGAAATAAAGGATGAAGATCGTACTGACCATGACTGGGATGAAGTTAATTTTCTTCACACCAGCCCACATAATGCTGTCTTTTGGATTTTTAACTACAACATGGTTGGTAACACACCAGTGTTTCTGCTATTCCTGCACAACAGCAATGCTTTTTTATTATTTAATCCAGCAAGGAGGCCAGGGGTAAGCAAGAGGTCAGGAGAGCACAGAGCTAGTACAGCTGACCCAAGTTGATCAAAAGGAAATTCTGTATCATATCATGACACGCTCAGCAATAAAAGCCTAGGGAAAGGAGGGAGAAGATGAAGCCATTTGTGGTTAGGGCATTTGTCTTCCAAAGTTACTCTTTCATAGACTGAGGCCCTGATTCCCAGGAAGTAATCTGACAATGGAAAGCAGCAAACAAATTCCTTATTTTGTTTTTCATTTACATGCAGCTTTTCCTTAATGTATGTAACTGTCTTCATATCAACAGAGAAATCTTCTTGCCCTCCTAATTTCTCCTTGTCCCACAAGAAAAGGGAGTAAGCAAGCAGATGTGTGTGTCTGGTCAGGTCAGCCTACCTGACAGTTAAAAGTTTCTTGGCAAGGGGGACATGACATACAAAAACATTTTCCTCATACCCTCATTTCCTAACATTCAAATATGAAATGGAAGTGCTCCATTTGATCCATCTTGGGCCTCAAAACTCATGGACGAGCATTGAGTCTGGGCCTATATTCAATCCCAATAAACAAACTGGTGAGTTCCCTGCAGACCTATATACAGTTTGTAAACATAATTACATAACTGGATTTCAGGCCAAGGCTGTATTAAGTTCAAAACCAAGTGTATGTGCCAAGTAACATCCCTGCTACTCTCAACGCCATTCTTAAATTGAACTCTGATAAAACCCAAATACCCAGAGATACAATTAGAATAAAATCTTTTTAAACAATCGGAACAAAATTACATATATAGAATCCAGCTACACAATACCTCCTCCACAGTTTCCTGTATCTGCATAGGAATTGGTTTTGGAGATCTAAGACCTATAGGAACAAACACTGGAGCCTTGTTTACTTCCTCTGATGGAAAGCATTCATCTTCATCATCAAGTTCAAATTCATCTGCCTCCTCATCCTCCTCCTCCTCTTGAGAAGCCCGGAGGGTGACAAAGGTTATCTTTGAACTTCTGGGTTCCTTCCCAGATTTTCTTCTCTGTGTAGTTTTCAAACTTTTGTCTCTGGTAACACTCAGTTTAGCTTCTTGTGTTTGACTCCCCTTCTCACTGCAATCAGCCTCACATTCAGAGGCAGAAGAAGTAGCAGTTTTTGCCTCCAACACATGTTCTGGCAGTGTTGTCTGTTTTGATGATCTCCTGAACTGCCTTCTAAAGTACAGAATAAAAACAATG
Source organism: Geospiza fortis (assembly GCF_000277835.1). Lineage (NCBI taxonomy): Eukaryota > Metazoa > Chordata > Aves > Passeriformes > Thraupidae > Geospiza > Geospiza fortis. The sequence goes on along the minus strand of NW_005054379.1, from coordinate 96,793 downwards.
AAATCCAAGACTTTCCAAAGAGAGGGATACTACAAATCAAAATAAACTCCATTGAAAAAAATAAGTTATCTTTGTTACCAACAGTGCAAATTATTGACTTCTTAACTTATTAGTGACAAATAAGCATTTAATCAGAAATTTAACTTCTTCCTGTGTACATAAGGTACTTATTGCAAATATGTGTTATGCAGTTTCAAAATGCTAGAAATGTTCACAATTAAACTTGCAGGAAACACAATTCATTTATTAGAAAAGTATGAAATCATTTTAATTTTGAGGGATGTGGAAGGCACATACTTTTTAAGTCATAGGAACAGTTCCAGTTGTCTTTTGCTAAAGCTAGACTAGAAGCCCCCAACTATGATACTTTAATTGATCAGACTATTGTTCATAAACTGAAACTGTTTGGTGATAACTACTTATCTGCTTTGGTTTCTCAGACAGCATTCTCTTCAATGATCAGTTACCTACAGTTTCCTTCTTTAAAATCACAGGCACAACCACTCTGAGTGCCAAAAGCAATGACAAACTTTCCCCCCAAAACATCCTCCTTAGTAAACTGGTGAAGAGTGGAAGCAAATGGTAGCAGAGGATACTACTGGCACAAAGTTTCTCTTTAGGTTAATCCCACAATCCTGTGCCCCCAAAAATGGGTATTCTCACGTCCTCCCCTATAAAATCAGGAATTTCTGTTAAAACCATGGGATAGATTGGTGAGAGTATTGGCTGTGTTCATTTTATGAGAATACAGGCAGAGTAAGACAAAGGAGCATCTGCACACATCTGCTAAGTTCAGATGGAAGACACAAAAACTGACATGCTGCATGCACTCACATTACACATGGCAGAACTATGGCAAATAATTATCAATCAACTGAGTTTGGTTTATAAAGCAAAACAGCTGTTTTACCTTGTGAGACTGCCTGGATGCTTTTCTTGTGAGGTAGAAAGCTGAGAATCATTATCTTGCTCTATGTGTGTCTCACTCTCTGACGATATCCCTGGAGACTGGAGTGCAATGTCCTGCCTGATTCTCTTACGAGATGTTTCTTCAACATTCTCTGCAAAACTGTGTTTCCTTGTAGCTTCTGAGAAGGATCCAGCTTCCACTGTACTACTGGAGTTTTCCTGAACAGAGGAGATTATTATTACCATATTAAGTGCCAAACATTTGTAACTGGTTTTGGTGACTTAAAGAACTTAGTTTGAGGATCTTGAGAATGTGCCTAGCTGTCATCTCTGGTAACTTAGGATATTCTTCCTTGTTGTCTTTAATTTTGGGTTCTAGAGCAGAGGTGTCATTAACTGATATTATCTATGATACTTGACTTCGCAGTGCAGCTGGTAGTTAATAGACCAACACCATGCTCAATTTATCAAGAGCAACAACCCTTTAGAAGCTGGAAAGATAAATAATTTTCTAAAATTACCTATCAATTTAAAGAACAATTTGCAGGAACTATTTTTTTTTCTGCCTTGGGAACAAGGTAGGAACTAAAAACGATCATACTTGATAAAAAAGCATTTGAATATTATTCAACATATACACAGACAAACATCAGCAACCACAGTTCTGTCAACTATGGATACTTGGCTAAAAGAATATGCTAACTAGAAGCTTTAGTCATACATATGAAAAATAAGGAACACTAGATAAACTTGACCCAGTTATCCAGCATTAGACAGAGATGGAACTAGTCTGGGCTAAGTTAGGCCTGCTGAGCAAATTTAAGAAGGTCTGAACTTTGTTCACACTCATTTTAATTTCTAAGTATACTAACACAGATTTTAGGTGGTATCTGAAGTTAGGTAACTACCTTAATTTCAGTTGTTCAATGAATAACAAACAGTAAATTATTTTTCAACAGTGTTAGCACATATTTATTATAATGCAAATTTCTGATCATATAAACCATCAAACTTAAGACAACAGTGTATATTTGGTATTTCCACAGGTTTTAAATTCTAATTCCATTCATTCAGTATAGTTTTCAATGGTGATTTTTTTAAAAAAATCAAATAATCACATTAACATTTTCCAGCCACATACTGGATTTCTGTGCCACCTATCTTTTTAAGAACTTGGGCAAAAGGATTGATATGTAACTGACTCAAAATACATGACAAGCACTTACCTCTGATACACTTGTTTTTAATAACACCAAAAACTCTTCATTTCTCTCAGTACTGTCCACTTCTCTGTTTTCACACTCTTCAGGATAATCTCTTTTCCTAGTAAGTCTCATTAGGTCTGGCCTCAGGTTCCAATGGGGTTCCCTTCCTCTCTGTTCACTTCCCTCTCCAGAACTTAATTTATCATTGGACCTAAAAAAATATGTTTTAACTTTTACTTCTGAAGAACTACAAAGTACACTCTATAAGTTTGGCTTACTATCAGATATTTAGTACTTCTAGCTAGAAATGAACTTGTGTTCTGAATTTTTATTTGCCTAGTTGGCTACATGTAAAAAAACCATAAAAGAAGAAAAAAACCACTGCATAAGGGAGATAATTTGTCTGCAGTAGCAGACCTGATTAGTTTTGGGAAAGATTTTAGGAAAGAACATTAGGTCAGGTAGACTGGAAAGTGTCAGCTATACCAACACAGGTCTCCAAAATTAAGCAGCCATAGGAACCCTATATCCACTAATTCCAGTGCTCAAGGCTCTACTGCTTTCAAAAAGGATACAATTCTTACATCTGTTCAAACAAGTTCAGATTGGTAAGAGAGAAATCTTGGCCTTCTAAACTCATGGCTTGACAAAAAGGGACTTAGAGTAATCCAGAAGAATACAATTTAGTCAGCCTCATCTGAGCCCCTGGGAAGGCGATGGAACAACTGAATCTGGAAACTACTTCCAGACACATGAAAAACAACCTAACTTGGAGTAGTTAGCGTGGATTAGTAACGGGGAAGTTATGCTTAATCAACTTGATAACACCTTTCAATGAAATGACTGGCTCAATAAATAAAGGGAGAGCAGTAAACAGTGTGTGCCTGGACTCCAGCAAGCCTTGTTAACACTGTTGAACACTGTCTCTTGTAACATGCTGATAACTGAACTCATGAAGTATGGACTGGAAGTACATTAAAAACTGATTGAGTTGTCAGGTTCTGAGGTTTGTGATCAGTGACACAAAGTCCGGTTGGAGACCAACAATCAACACTGTACCTCATGGGTTAATACTGTATCAACTCCTGCTCAGTATCTCTACAAAATAATCTGGATGATGGAGCAGAGTGTAACCTCAGCAAATTTACAGATTAGGCAAATCTAGAAGGAATTGCTTCCCAAGGGCAGAGACATCCAAAGGTTATATTGGCCTCCAGAGGGACCTGGAGAGTCTGGAGAAGTGGGCTACGGGAACCTCAGGAAGTTCAGCACGGGGAGATGCAGAGTCCTGCACAAGGGGATGAGCAACCCGAGGCACCAGTGCATGCTGCAAGCCACTGTGGTGGAAAGCAGCTTTGCAGAAAAGAGCCTGGCTGTCCTGGTGGTCTCTGAGTTAAACATGAAGCAGGAGAAGTGCTGTGGCTGCACAAACAGTGAATGGTGACCTGGGCTGCAGCAGGAGAAGTGTTGCCAGCAGGCCAAGGGAGGTGATCCTTGCCCCTTGTTCAGCACTGATGAAGCCACACCTGGAGGACTGACCAGTTCAGGGCTCCCTGGTAGGAGAGACCTGGAGGCACTGGAGACAGCCCCTCAAAGGGTCACACTGACGGTAAAGGGCTGGAAGCATCTCTCCTGTGACAAAAAGCTGAAGGAGCAGGAACTGTTCAACCTGGAGAGAAAGCTCAGAGGGAGCCTTCTCTGAAGGATCTGAAGAGATCCCTCTTCAGCAGTTCCACAAAAAACCCAAGGGAGGCCACAAACAGGACAGATCCAGGCTCTTTCCAGGGGTGCCCAGTGCCCAGAGACAATGGGCAAACACTGCAAGACAGGAGGTTCCTTCTGAGCACCAGGAAATCCTCTTTCACTGTGAGGGCCTATTTTAAAATAGATTTTTGACTGCTCTGTGTAAGTTAAGACTGAGCAAAACGTGGCTTATAACATAACCCAGAGCTGTTGCACGGGAGTGGCACAATCTGCCTCATACTGCACATAGATTATAAGCATCATCACAGGAAGTTCCACTATTGGAAAGAAAAATTGAAGAGACTCAGAATATATCTTACAGAAATAAAGTGAGCTTGCTGTCTTCTTGTCAGTTCTCAATTATAAGGGAGTGCAAATGGCATTGCTCAGTCTTTGGTCCACATTCATGGTGCACTGTACCCCAAGAATTTATTAGGGAGAAATTCAGACAACTAAACCCTGATTACTTGCTTCTACTCTCACCCATGAAGTACCTTCTAAAAAGAAAAATAGCCTTGGAAAAAACTCCCTTAATCCTTTTAAAAACTGTTCTATTACGTAAGAACGCCACCTAGTGACTTGCACAGCACATAATAGATAACAACTAGTACAGCTCCAGAAGCAAGCGCTGTATAAAAACAACTCAACAAATGCACAAAATGTTTAAAGTACTGTTGCAGCTTAACCACAGCTGACAAGTAAGTGCCATGCAGTCAGTCAGTCCCCAAACCACAGGGAGGAGGAGAACTGGACAGAAAAGGTAAACCTTCCGGGTTTAGATATGGACAGTTTAATAATCAAAACAAAGTAAAATATAAAATAACGAAAAGGAGAGGCAGACACAGACAGAGGGAAATAAAACACAAGGAAACAAGTGATGCACAACTTCTCACTGCTTGCTGACTGACACCCAGTCCATCCCCAAGAAGTGTTCAGCATCTCCTGGCCAGGTCCCTCCACTTTATGGAGTGAGCATGATGTTCCATGGTATGGAATATCCTTTTGGCCAGGTCACACCAACTGTTCTGTGTTACCTCTCAACTGCTTATGCACCTGCTCACTGGCAGACCATGAGACACTGAAAAGTCCTCAACTCAGGGTAAGCACTGCTCAACAACAACTAAAATGTCAGTGTGTTATCAATGTTATTCTCATATTGAATCCAAAATGCAGCACTGTACCCGCTAATAAGAAAAAAATAAACTCTACCCTAGCTGAAAATGAAAGTTTTAAAGATTTTTTACTTTGAAAAGAGATAACTTTACCTTTCTGTGGTATCCTGAATGCCTCCTATAGCATCTGTAGATAGACATTCTTCTTGCAGTCTTTTGCTGTTATAATTTGGTGATTTTTTAGAAGAACAAAGCGTTTCTGATGTCATGCTTCTTGAATTTATGTCTAGATTGTCATTCTCGGCCAAATTTCCCACAAGCAACAATACTTCCATGTCATCCTTTGATTTGAGAAAAAAAAGCCCAACAATATTAGCAAAGTATATAAAAATATTTTATTTATTATTATAACAAAATATATCACCTGTAAAATAAAGTATTGCAAATTATGATCAAGTTGCTAACCTGAGATGAAACTTCATTTAAAAACTTCCAAGTAGTTTATGGTACCATCACTGCTCCTTGTTCCTCTAGGAAGACATTTAGCTAATAAAAGACATACTAAAACCAATATAGTCCTTCATGAAAAGCAACCAAGGAGCTTGGAGAAACCCAGCAACAGAATACAGCATGCAGGTAACTATTCATGTATCATGAATATGACTGAAATGTCAAAATCCAAGTGAAGTCTTTGTATATCTTATCAATGTGCCACTAGCAGGATTTTGGAAAACCCTGTAATAGCATACAAATACTGAACAGGAATTCTTATTCGGCTGAAATTAATTTATATATTTACAACAGCTTATTTAGATGCCTTAAAAAAAGCTAGTGTGGAATCAAGAATCAGTAAGTGTAGTCAGAAATAGAATCTCACTTTTGAGGAGAGAAGGTTTTCAGATTCTTCTGTCACACGCAGATTCTCTCCATGATTCATTTCCTCATCTGGGGCAGTAAGTTTTTGTACTACTGGAGATCCTTTTTTGCTGTATGTTCTTTCTAGGTTTGGTCTTGGAGACTCAATCCTTACAAGTCGTCCTGGTTTCAGAGCACTCAGCTTGCCTTCTTGGGAGGTAAGTTTTTCAGTACTGATGAATTTAAAGCAAAACAAACTAATTTAAAGAAAATACACATTTGACTGTGGCTGGGAGAGAAAAAAAGCACTTCTGCACTTACATTTTGAATTAACACTTACACAAGAGACTACCAGACTGCTTTGTTTAAGATAAATAAAATTATATTTTCAAATACATCTCTCATTTGCGGCTAACCTTGAAGCAGAAATAACAAAATGTCTTTGTCAAGGCATTTTTAACATAAAAAACAAGTCGTGTTGCTACCCATACCAGCATGAAAGTATCAGCAGTCTAACACACACTTAAGATCTTATTTCAACAACAGTGGCAGTAAAATAGAAGAACATATGGATGGACAAATGAGAGTCAACTCTCTGACATTTCGCAAAATTTGAATGTTACATATCTTACAACAAACCTTACATATGTGATTGCTACTTAAGCAAATACAGACCAAGTAATAAAAAATCTTGGTCAGGAAGACCTATGAGCTCATACAGATCAAGCATGTACCAGACAAATAATAACAAAGAGTGGAGGCAAAAAATGTGCTCTGAAAACACTGGAAAAAGCTGTTTGTAGGCACTGAAAATGAAATACTGTGGAAAGACAAAAGACAAGGAACAAAAGAATTAACATTTGCAAAGGTATCTCATTATGCACAGACGAAAGTGTTTCAAATGCTATTTTGCCAAACTCAAACCTCACCTGCTTTGTTCAGACAAAAAGGCTTCAGAAATAGAGAGCACCTGAGGCACTTCTTGCTGTTCCTGTTCCTCTTTGCTCAATACATCTCCTTGACACAATACAGCTTCATTTTCACCCTTTAATTTACAGTAAAAGAAGCATGAAGAAAAATAGAAGTATGTAAGCTTCTAAAACAGACATATTTTTAATATACAAAAATAGAAACAATGCTATTTTCCCAATTGAAATAAAGGTAAAAATCATGTTATCATAATTCAAGTTATATGCAAAAAGGAACAGAAGTCTTCATACTCTGGGGATACCTGGAGTTAAATTCTTAAACACTATATGCACCCAAGCATTATGGGAAACACTCACCTATTTAGTATTCAATCAATTCCCTAATACATGAAGCACTGTGGAAACAAGATACTTCAGCAAATGGAAAACCTTTGAAAACTGGACACTGGCGAGGGCAGCACAGACACACCCAAGCCACAATAATATAGCCTCAAGATCCAGAAGGCCTAATAAGCTTCACGTCTGTATTCGCCACACTGGTTCCACGAAGAAGCCCCTCAAACACATCCTTAAACAATTCAGGCCTGTGACAGCTTGACTAGTAAAGAGGAGCATCAGACCTGCTCTGGTTCTACAGATTTGCCCAGTACAGAGCAGATGCATGTGCATGGTTCACAGGCCTTAGGTCCAAAGCAGCCAAAGCCAAACCACAAGGAACTATCCCAGCTAGGGGTGAGCTGACTGTGGCACTGATGGGAGATGAGAGATGAATGCAGGACACAAGTACTTCTCATAGGCTCAATAACAAAACCAGCTATAACCACTCCAAAACATCAGTCACACTTGCAGAATTTAGCTGTATTCCAAATCTAAGGCAACATAGATACCCCTACATCCACGACATGACTCATGTGCAACCCACAAAACAGTTAGAGAGAGCACATCACACTGTAAATGGCTTTCAAGGATTTCCACATCTTTTACAAGTCCCTAGTAAAGTGTTCGTGGGGATACACAGTGTCATTTACTTGTATGAAATAGAGGAGTATCATCAGGTATCGTAGTGATGAAGCCAGTTAAAGATTAGCAAATTAATAAAATCCCTTTTTTCATAAAAATAGCCGTCTTCTGCCTTCACTATACTAGATTGCTCAACTCAGACTTGATTTATCCAAACAGGAAAGATGAAATGAGAAAAAAAGGTAATTCTTATGTATTTTTATTCTAGAGTTTGTATAAATGTACATTTTTTCCCATCCTGCAATTCAATCAAAAGCAGATAATTTGTAAAAAAAAGAATTAATAGTTCAAGTTGTAGACCTCACTGATTTCATACCTACAATACCTCAGCTTAGCAGGGTTTGGGAATTTTTTTAATTTAATATATTGTCTCAGCTTCAGGCAATGCAACTTCAATGTTTTCATTTCATTTCATAAAAGTGAACATGCACTTCAAACCAACTTTGAAGGCAAAACCTTACTCTTATTAAGGCTTACCATGACAGTATTGTCAAACTCATCTTTTTGCTCTGCTTCAGGCTTTTTCTTGCTCTCATTTTCTGATATTTGTAACTCCTTCTTTCCAATAGTTCTTACCAAGTTTGGCTTGTACGTCTTGTTCTGTGCCAGCTGAATAGGTGGGAGAGGTGCATATTGATGTTCTTCTTGAGTGCTGTTTGCGTCATCAATGCAAAGTTAAGACAGAAAAAAATAATCCAAAACTTAGTACAAACACAAACACAGGTCCATTAGTATTACACACAAAAAACACAGAGTTTTGAGAAGAAATCTTGTGAACTAAAAGTTCAGCTGAGTTTAAATTACAAACGACAATTTGTTCCAGCGAAAATTTTGAAGCACTGGTCTTCTAAATACTTCCAACAACAGAATTAACTAACTTACTGACTACTTGTTGCTATAAAACCAAAGCAGTTTTCACATGGTTTCTCTGATAAGCAAACTAGTATTTCCCTGCTTACATGAAATTAATCCAGTCTTTCAGATAATGAAACAGTTATAAAGTGAATGCTCATTAATGTCATGCTTAGCATAGAAGCTACTGAAATTGTAGTATCACTGATGTTAAACTATGAGAATGGAAATTTTGTGCAGTATTTTCATGTTTGCCAGATGGCAATCCACTGGCACAATGATTTCCTTGTAAAATTCTTTCATTGTTAAAGTCAAGGATCAAAAGTAGATAAGCCCTTACCCTGCAATAGTAGTAGAAATGTCATCTTGGCTAATTTCAGATAGGCAGAACTCCAGTCCACTATCCTCTGATCTTGAAAATGTTTTTGGGGACTTACAACTTGGCCTCTCAGAAATCTCCTGAGAGCAAACTGACTTCTCCTTTCCCAAGGATTCTAGTGCATTTAAGGCTTCACATTTTCCTGCTTTCTGAAAAAATATAAACACAAGAACCAGAAAAAGCTGTAATAATAAACCAAAAGGAAAGTTTATGATGTCTATGAAGTTTGGTATTCACCACTCTCTGAAAAATTCAGAGTTTTTTTTGCACTCTCCTACAAACTACTCTGTAACTGCTCACTAATGATTTCCCAGTCTTTCCAGGACAAATACATACTTTTTTATTTAAGACAAAAAAGCCTGAAATCTCTGCCATCTTCTATTAATACTTTTTTTTCTTCCCTGTCATCTCTATAATGCCACTTTGGGTCAGAAAGACATCTGGACATGTAACAAGAGATTCATCATACCATCATATGTGAGTCATCTTCTCCTCACAAATGACCAAGTGAAAAGTACACAAGTTTTAAGGTAGAAAATTTAAGCTTTTGAAAAAATTGTTTCAAAAACTTAACTTTGTATTTTTAAAAATCATCACTACTTCATTTCACAAAAACAAAAGCTCAAATATAATTAAAGGAAAAAAATAAAAGCCTTACATGGGTGTCAGGAGGGATGCTACATTCACTATCACACTGCATCAAACTTTCTCTCTTGTTGGTATCTTTCTGCAATGCACCTTTACTATTTACATCCAGAACTTCCTTTCTACTAGGTATTCTTAAATTTGGCTTTGGTCTCTGGAATCGCGCCCTCAGTAGTCTAGCAGATGATACAACAGTTTTCTCCTCTTCCTTCTGAGGATGAGATTCCCTGCAAAAACAAGCAAAAGAACAATCAAAGACATGGGACAATATGGCATCCTTGTATACAGCTCTCAGAGCAATAACAACATTAGTGACAGGAAAAAAGAGCCAATAAAAACATAGCGATCATGACTAAATGACTCTGTATCTTATAAATAGATAAGCAAAGAAGTTAACTGCCCCTTCCACTTGAGACCTGGAAGACAAGCTGAGACATTTTACCATGATACATACATTTTACCAATACCTTCTTCTAATCATGTTTAAAACCACCCAGAAGACTTACAGAATACCTGTGGTTGACTATTTTTTTTAGGAGGCACTTTAATAGGAAACCAGACCCTGTACTCAAGGATCTATAAAAGCACACTAGGATGCACTGTGGAGACCAACATGGAGAAGAAAATCACAGGGACTGAACATTAGAAAAGTGCACTTTTTTGAAAATTAGGCCAATAGTCCAAAGATCAAATTAACATCCAACAGCATATCAATTTAATGCTTTCAACCTCTTGGGTTTTGTTAGTTAAAGTCTTGTACTGTCTTGATTGTCTTGATAAATATGTATTTATATATATATACAAAACTTGTTTGTAATGCCAAAGTTGAATGCAATATGGTATAATACCTAGAGATACTGATAGCTTCGAACCATTCCCTCTCTCAAATGAAGTGAAATAACCTTACCCTGTACTAGAATCTGAAACCAGTTTGGAAACATCTGACAATCTGTTTTCATTTTCATTGTTTTCTGCTTCTGATGACTTTTCTTGGAAACACTGGCTTCTATTTGAGTTCATCTCAGAATCTGCAGAAACATCTTCTAATGTCACACTGGATAGCTGAGTGCCTTCATAAACTGTTAAATCCTAAAATGAATAAAAGTTCCACTCTGTTAAGATGAAATATTTACTCAATTTCTCTTCTAGGAGAGCAGGAAGAAAATGAGAAAGTTTAAATATTTTCTACAGAAACACTAAGATTTCTCTTGCTTCTTGTCATCCAACTAGTATCAGTTTCTACTATAAAAGTAAAAAGTTCTTTTTCTTTATACTTTCTCTTTTAAGTGGTTCTTCTTCCAAGGCATTTTTTCTTTGCATTTCTCTTTTCAGATGTGGTATCACAATACAACCAAGTCAGATACATTCCATTTCCATGTATGCTGGTTTTGATTAAGGTAGAGTTAGCTTTATTCACAGTGTTAAGTGTGGGGCTGTGGTTTGGGTTTATGCTGCACACAGGCCTGATAACACAGAGATGTTTTAATTATTGCTGAGCAGGGCTTACATGGAGCCAAGGCCTTTTCTGCTTTTCATATTGCCAAGCTGGAGAGGAAGCTGAGGGGGTATGGAAGGATGGGAGGGGACACAGTCAGGGCAGATAACCCAAACTGACCAAAGGGATATTCCACGTCCTTCTGAGTCACGGACAGGCAGCTCAGCATACAAACTGGGGGAAGTGGATTTTGTCTTCCCAAGTAACCATTATGTGTGATGAAGCCCAGCTCTCCTGGAAGTGACTGAACACCTGCCTTTTCATGGGAAGTACTAGAAGAGTTTCTGGTTATGCTCTGCACATGAGTGCAGCTTCTGCTTTCCGTACTAAACCTTACTCAGGGTTATCCAGCACTCAGGGGTTTATCTCAGCCCCTGTTTTCCAGCTTTTACCCTTCCAGCTCTGTCTCCAGTTCTGCTGGTGGGGCAGTGAGCAAGTGAGCTGGTACTTGGTTGCTGACTGCACTTAAACTTAACACCATGGAAAACAGAAACCAAGTGCAAAAATGAGGAAATTTTATGACTACAAATTTAGTTTATTCTGAAATAATAAATAAAGATGCAAAGCCTATCCCTACAAATTATGGAGTATGTACCTAGGTCTTTGTTACCAAGGCTTCTATTAAGGACCCAACAAAACAGCGTGCATAAGCAATTGCTCAAGAAACTTACACTTTTGAGGCAGGGATAATTGTTTTCATCTCGATGGTGTGTGATACCTTTTTCTGCTTCTCCACCTTCTGTTGTCTCCTCTTCAGGATCTTTTTCATCTATCAGTTCTTTTTGCCTTGCAGTATTTCTTCCTAGATTTGGTTTTGGTCTCTGTATTCTACCTCTTTTTAGAGGTGTTTGATTCAATACAATCTGTTTGCTATCTTCTTTTAAACCACCTGTTTCATTAGACCTGGAAAAACATATATGATCCCTGAAGTACATATCACATCTGAAAGTGGGAGGAGACTTGGAGAACAGATGCTTTTTTTCCCCTCCCTTTCTTTTAAACAGTTATTAACATACACTTACTAAAATGTATTACTAGCTTCCTGAAAGAATAAAATTGGAAGTGTATCTGCTGGGACTGAGAGTTTAAACTTATGCTTGCCCTGCTATTGTCCTCTTCCCATTGGTGACAGGATATGACAGTAGAGAGACCTTTTTCTGATCCATAATGGAGCTCTTGGTGTTCCTATCTAGTCTAGAGGCAGATGGACCTAATTTAATAAAGAGTTTAAAAATATGTAAAATTCAGTGAATTCAGAAAATACAAAAATAATTTTTTTATCTTATTAATGTAAAAGTATCAGTAGTGCATCACTAGAATGGTCAGATTCTCCTACAACTTTTTACACTGAGCATCAAGTCGCCGAGCAGGTTAATGAAAGTAACTGAAAATTTTTTTCTGGTAGATTATCACACCCACTTTATCTCCACTGATCCTCCTCAAGTATCTCCCTTTAAAAGATGAGCTTGAGGTTTTGGATTTTTATTTCTCTTCTTGGTTTAGGTTGTTTTAGGAATTTTTTTGCAGAGAAGTATTTGGGGAAAGTTGGCTTTTTTCGGTTTTTATTTTTTACAATCCCTTCTATAAAACATATTATTCCTTTTACACTACAGCTGCCACTTCACTGAAGAAAAATGCAACACTTAATAAATATGTGCATTACATTGCACATATTGAAATTTTTTCTTCCTCTTATTTGACATCTAACACTTAACTACACTTTAAGTACGCTTACTCCTATTGTTTAAATACTTAACCACTGAAATGGAAGCATTTTAGTATTAAAAGTGAATAGCTAAGGCTTATTTTAGTTATTGAGGGACTAAATTTTCAGCTTTTTTACATTTACATGACTGACTTATAATTTAAAAGTACAACTTTAAAAATGAAAATGCTTAATAAATGTTTAATAAATTAATGAAGATTTCTATTTTGCCCTCAATTTCTGTAGCGCAGAAGCTTCTTCAAAAACTTCTATAATTACCACACTACAAAATACTACCAGAAGTGACAAGAATGGTAAATTGCAGGACAGCAGTGCTTATCTTCTTATTTTTCTCATACTTACCGAGACATGGTCTCCAGGACATTGCCATCTTTTTCTGCAGTATCTTCACTGGTATCATCAGATCTACTACCACGGTCATTATTCTGAACAAAAACAGAGTATTATGACATGAACTGTCTTACATTCATAAAGTACAGCATCACCTAACCAACCAAGTAACTGTTCGTAAGAGGAGACAAAATAGATTGCTTATGAGACACAAACAATTACAGGATAAATTTCTCAGTCAGACAGGTGCAGTAGAAACCACAGCAAACACCTGAAGTTGTAAGTGCTGCAGGACATGAAAGACTATTGGTATCTGCTGTTTGTGTAACAACATCTTACCATAGCTGAGGTTACTAAGCAGTACCACACTACCACTGAAAGCAGGTTAAATAAGTGGCTAATTCCTGTTCATACTCAGGAGCAAAAAAAGTAAAGAAAAAAAGATAACATTACTGTTGTACCCAGCAGCTTATTATCTTCAGTTATGTTACTTTACTAAATACCTTCTCAGTTTCTCCCCTAAGCTGTAGATGGGATATTTTATCATTTCCTGGATCTTTTTCAGGCTCTTCTTTCCTTCCAGATGCGCTTGTAACATTAGGTTTAAATCTCTGTCGATATCCTCTAACTATTGTCTTTGCAACTGCAGTTTTTTCAGGTTCTCTGCACAAAGGATCCACAATAACAACATTTACTCCATAATATTCAAGCCTATAAATACCATACAGTCTTGCACAGATTTCTTTACTTGAATTTTGTTGTCTTCAGAAAGATTTGCCCAAACTTATGGAAGCTGCTTCACATAAGAAACAAGCTTTGTTTAGTCTTACAGTGCATTTATCTATGCATTAAAAAGAAATTAATTTGTCACACAGGTGAGGAATTTAACTAGACTGCATGTCACAGCTGCTTCTGCAAGCACCAGAAGCAGAGCCATTACCTGATAACTGAGGCTGGCAGGAAAACAAAGCCATAGTTATCACTCTCACCCTCTCAAATTACAGGCATTGCTGGTACTTCAATACCTTCATCAACTTTCCAGAAAAGAAGTATATACCTTCTATTTTAGTACCACCTGATATCCTCCAAAAAATGCTAAAGTCAATTTTGAAATTTACATTAAAGCTTCACAGTTATTGCTATCTTTTTCAAGGAGAACTATATGGAATAAACAACAGTTACAGTCAGTTCATACCAGGAGACTGGAAAAGTGATCTCAATACTTACTGAGATGCAGTATCCAAATCCCTGTTTTCTACTTCTGTGGCTTCATTATGTTTTCTTCTACTCTCCTCTTCAGAGCACTGCAACTGAGGCAAGGAATATTACTCTTTGACAAGTGTGCAAGTATCATAGTAGCAGTTCCCAAAATGTTATTTCTGTGGCTGGCCTACAGTATCCCCATTGAGCAAAACAGATGCAGTATCAAGAACAACACACTAAATAACATTCCTCTTTCTGACCTTTTCACCATCATTTGCAAGAATTGGAGAAGAAGTTTTGGCTTCCATTTTGTCTTGTGTTGCTGTCTCCTTCCTTCCAGATGATCTCATTAAATTTGGTTTAGGTCTTTGCAAGCGCCTTCTATCTGCTGACTTTTCAGTTTTCCTTATGACACAAAGAAAGGTGATATACTTTATTACCAAAGAGAAAGTCTTATATGGTTCAAGATGTACCTCAAGACCATCACAGACTGCACGGGTCAAGACACTGCATGCATCAAGACAATAAACAGAAAAAAACCCCATTGCATCTTTCTGATATTAAAAGACATGCTACAAAGTTATGAAAAGAGCATCAAATAAACCTTAACTTTGCTGGCTTTCAGTGGAATCTACTTCAAAATACTTAAAAGGAATAATTTCCTGCTATTAAATAAATAGGAATATTTTTTCTCCTCGAGATTCACAATTCATGTCAGTGTAATTAATTTTATATAGAAATAATATAAATCCACCCTATATACAATGTTTTGCATCTGCCTCTTCTGTCCCCCCATCCCCTTTCAAAGCTATCTCAGTCATGGAAAACCAAACGTTTTTTCAAATACCTTGTCCTACTGCCAGCATCCACATCTTACTGAAGAATAGGGTATGTACATCACTGTCTTTGTCCTTAACCACTGCAATGGCATGTCCTGGGATTCACACACAGACACAGCCCTACATCTTATCAATTATCTTCAGATTGAGAACTACTACCTTTTCTTATATTCTCCCTAGAACAGGACAAATAAAGCTTTGACAGTCTTTATCATAACAGTGAGCTGCCCTTCAAAAAGGGAAAGATAGAAGTATGAAAACCAACTTAGCATTAATTAGTACCTCATCTCTAAACTACCTTTAAAAAACTGCATCATGAAATAAGTTGAAGATCATGCAAAAATGGAAACCTTAGGCACAGACTACTTCTTATAAGATTTCTCAGGATAAGAAACAGTCACCAAAATTAACTTCATAAAGGAGTACAGATAAGACAGAGACATTTTGGAGTATCTTCTATCTTAGAAGCTTGCACCAAGTTCCAAAGAGGAACAGTTTCCAAACAGGAAAGAAGAAACACACATACATGTGACGTGTACAGCTAATAAGCTCTCATGGACAACTATGAATGTCAAAGAATTCAGTGAGGCCCTTCTATTAAAAAACCAAAAATTAAATTTCACAGCCAAGCTTTACCCACAATGTGGCAGAATTTCATCATTCTCTTGCTTTGCTGGCTGCAGAAAGGTTAGGGCTTTTTTCTCAAAGTTTAGCTAAGTCCTTCTCCCTATTCCTACCTACGATTTAGATCTTAGCTAATGGATTACTACTGAGCAATCAAAATTTCTACCAAAAAGCTTCACTGAATATGGAAAACAAGCCATCACGATCTCATGACTGGTTCAACCTGCTATGGTCAATTGGTACTACATTCAAATTGAGTAGATACAGGTTTAGTTCAAGTGCCACCGCAAGGTAAAATAGTTATACTTACATGATTTCAGACTGTGAACCACATTCTGATGCACTCTGCTTTCCATCTGGTTTTTGTGAGTGATGTATATCTTCACTCTGAGGGAGAGATGTCGTAGGAAAGAAACAATAAACTTAGATGATCTTCTACGGTAATGTAACAAAAATCAGAAACAAGATTTCCACAGTGGTTGAGAGTGGAAGGGTCTGCTAGAGATCCTCTGGTCCAACCCCCCGATCAACTGTAATGGGTTAACCTGGGCCAGATGCTAGTCACCCACCAAAGCTGCTCACTCACTCCTCTCTGCAGATGAACAGACAAGAGAAAATTTAAGGCAGGGTTCACAGCTGGAGATAAGGACCAGGAGAGAGATCACTCACTAAACACCATCAGAGGCAAAACAGGCTCAACTTAGAAATACCAAATGAATTTTTTACTAACAAAATCAGAGCAGGATAATGAGAAGTAAAAGAAATCCTTAAGAATACGTTCCCCCCACCTCTCCCTGCTTCCAGCTCTACCTCCTACGCCAGCAGTGCAAGAAAACAGGCAATGGGAGTTATGGTCAGTTCATCACTCGAGGCTGCTCCCACTGCCCAGGGAGAGGAGTCATTCTCCTGCTGCACCTGGGGTCCCTCCCATGGGAGACAGCTCTCCATGAGCTTCTCTGACCTGGCTCCATCCCATGGGCACCAGTCCCCCTCAAACTGCTGCAGTCACTCTTCCACGGAGTGCAGCCCTTCAAGGGCCCCTCTCTCCATGGGTCTCCCACAGGGTCACAGCCTCCTCCAGGCATCCACCTGCTCCAGCATGGGCATCTCCATGGGGTGCAGGTGGATCTCTGCATCCCTGTGAATCCCCACAGGCTGCAGGGGCACAGTTGCTCCACCATGGGCTGCACCATGGCCTGCAGGGGAATCTCAGCTCCAGTGCCTGGAGCAGCTCCTGCTCCTCCTTCTCCACTAATCTTGGTGTCTGCAGAGTTGTTCTTCTCACATGTTCTCTCTCTGCTCTTCTCTGATTGCAATTACAGCTCTGCAAACACTTTTTGTTTTCAGTTCTTCTTAAGTATGTGGTCACAGAGGCGTAACTATCATTTCTAATTGGCCCAGCCTTGGCCAGTGGCATGAACATCTTTGGAGCGACCAGGGATTGGCTCTACTGGGCATGGAAGAAGCTTCCAGCAGCTTCTCACAGAAGCCACCCCTCTAGCCCCTTGCTACCAAAACCAGGCCACGTAAAACCAGTACATCAAGGCATCCGGAGCTGGTTGCCCAGTACTGTGTCCCACGTTTTGCTCAGTCTTAACTTACACAGAGCAGTCAAAAATCTATTTTAAAATAGGCCCTCACAGTGAAAGAGGATTTCCTGGTGCTCAGAAGGAACCTCCTGTCTTGCAGTGTTTGCCCATTGTCTCTGGGCACTGGGCACCCCTGGAAAGAGCCTGGATCTGTCCTGTTTGTGGCCTCCCTTGGGTTTTTTGTGGAACTGCTGAAGAGGGATCTCTTCAGATCCTTCAGAGAAGGCTCCCTCTGAGCTTTCTCTCCAGGTTGAACAGTTCCTGCTCCTTCAGCTTTTTGTCACAGGAGAGATGCTTCCAGCCCTTTACCGTCAGTGTGACCCTTTGAGGGGCTGTCTCCAGTGCCTCCAGGTCTCTCCTACCAGGGAGCCCTGAACTGGTCAGTCCTCCAGGTGTGGCTTCATCAGTGCTGAACAAGGGGCAAGGATCACCTCCCTTGGCCTGCTGGCAACACTTCTCCTGCTGCAGCCCAGGTCACCATTCACTGTTTGTGCAGCCACAGCACTTCTCCTGCTTCATGTTTAACTCAGAGACCACCAGGACAGCCAGGCTCTTTTCTGCAAAGCTGCTTTCCACCACAGTGGCTTGCAGCATGCACTGGTGCCTCGGGTTGCTCATCCCCTTGTGCAGGACTCTGCATCTCCCCGTGCTGAACTTCCTGAGGTTCCCGTAGCCCACTTCTCCAGACTCTCCAGGTCCCTCTGGAGGCCAATATAACCTTTGGATGTCTCTGCCCTTGGGAAGCAATTCCTTCTAGATTTGCCTAATCTGTAAACTTGCTGAGGTTACACTCTGCTCCGTTATCTAGATCACTGATGGAGCAGCACAAACAACCCAATGTGCGTTCCACTCAAATCAGTTTGCAACACCGTGCCAGTAAGCATATGCCAGCAAGCATATGCCAGCAAAATCCTGCTCCAAGCTCTAGCTATTCATATTGTAGTCATTCACTTTTGAACAATTCAACTGTTCAGCTGTTTAAATTGTCTATGAGGTAAGTCAGGCCTGCACAGTATACTCTCTGAATACATTTAGGTTAATGGACAGCCAATTAAGCCCACAAGATATGACATTGATGATTTTCTTAGGCCTGTTGATTGTTTTCCACTTGATGGTGAAAACATCACAAAAACAATCCAAAAATGGCTTTGATTTACAAACCACTTTTAATGATCAAGGGCAAGATCTTGAGATGAACTACATGAAAAAATAGTAATACCTTTGATTCTGTAGTTTCTACACATTCTGTTTCCTTGCTTCTAATATTTGAAACTGATAACTCTGGAATCTGGCTTTCCTCTGATGCACGATCTCTAATATCTCTGGTTCTCAATTTAGCAGGTTCTGCTTCTAGTATAACATCATTGCTATCTTCAAGGCTGAAATAAATAAAAGCATACAGGAACATTAGTGTACTTGTAGAAAAAACGGTGTTTCTGCTTACAGACAGAGGAAGCTGCACAGAAAAACAATGCAATTTTGACACTAAATAACTACCCATGTTTCAGAGAATCTCATGAAATGTTATTAATATTTGCAGATTATTAGCTTTAAAACAACTTTTGTACTTTTGCCATGCAATTATAAGATGATGTAAAAATCTCATCTCATTATACTAGACTGACTGCTTTTAAGAAAATAAACTTTAACACAAACAACTGCATGCCAATGTTTTTTTTCTCTGATCTTTCGTAACAAGGTTGAGTCCAAAGGAAGTAACTGTCCCTTCACATACTTCTAATGAACTACTAAAGAAAATGGAAGTTTCTGGGAATATGTATAAAACAACAAACAATTACAATGCAGCTAAATACAACAAATTAACGCACAAAATCCTGAAGCAGCACTCACAGTATGATAATGAATTTTTCAATTTACTACTTTCACATATAATGAGGTTAATAATCAAGCATTCACTTTCTTTTTAGTAAAAGTATTCCCAAAACTGAACCCAAAAGCTTGAATCTCAACCAAATTCTGCATAAATAAAATCTAAGCATCATTCCTTTTCCACAAGAACAATTTGATTACAGATAAAAATTCCAAGCATATAGTAACTCAACTTAGCAACATTATCAACCCGTGCTTCAGGAGAAATATTAGAAGTTAGGATAAACAATGGTCTTCCTAAACACTCTTAAAAAATGAAATAACTTTTGGAAATTACTTTAGTAATTATGTACATTAATTTTGCAAGGGCGGCCCATTAGGGCAGAGAATATTTTGAGCATATAAATCATAAACAGCTTACTAGACCCCAGGACAGTTCTCAGAAATTTGCACATTCAGTGGCAGTTAAATGGTGGTAATCATGAATAAACAAAACCAATATTAAAACTTTAAGCTATTTTTTTGTTTTGCCTAAGCTTTCCATTATAAACATTACCTGCATAAATTGACACCACCTTCTCTCTCCATTTGCTTATTCACTGGTGAACAGGACTCTGTTCTCTCTTCCTCTATAACAGCAGTCTCATTTTCCTTTCCTTCAATAGCACAATCCGCTTCTTCTCTACAGGTAGTATCACCATCACTGCTTGCATCATGTATCACTTTCTTCCCTGACATTAATAAGAATTAAATCAGTTTGGACATTCTGGGAAACATCTTGGAATTTCAATAATCAAATCCTAGCTACGGTGAAGAAGAGTAAATATAAGACTAAAATCTCACTAGAAAAGATGTAAGTATTAAGATTTAAGAGAACTATTCTTATCTAAAACAAAGTATGTTTAGATTTATAATGAAAGCTGATTTTAAAACACATTGTTCCACAACCTCCTACAAGGCAGATCAACAACATAAATCAAAGACCAAATTCTGACTTTAAAGTTCGCAACGACTTTCTATAAAATTTCTACTTGAACACTTGAAAGTGAACATTTTTGCCTCTTACTTTTATTAGAGGACTTCCCTTCTTCAGCAGTTTTTGAAGAAACAGGTACTTCTTCTGGAATATTCTCCACTTCTTGTTCAAGATCATCTTTTCTCTTCCTCTTTCTCTTCTTTTTTGCTAATGCTGGCTCTAATGCAACCTCTTCTTCTGCTCGTTCAGAAATGCCCAAAGATTCCTCATTT
Organism: Geospiza fortis; assembly: GCF_000277835.1. Lineage (NCBI taxonomy): Eukaryota > Metazoa > Chordata > Aves > Passeriformes > Thraupidae > Geospiza > Geospiza fortis. Next base: position 76,260 of record NW_005054379.1, on the reverse strand, counting down.
TCTTTCTCAGCTGTCACACCATCTGCTTCTGTTTCTGCATCAGAATTTCCAGCTTCCCGAGGTTCATCTTGATCATTAGCAGCTTCTGCACTGGCAGCTTTTACTATCGAGACAATACAGCTCTTGGTCAATAGACTGGTGGAGTACTAGGAGCCACAAACAGCAAAGGCATTTCTACTAAAAACATTTGTGTACTCATGCATCACTGCCAATACAATGCCAGGTGTATGAGCAGGACTGGGGAACATCAGCCACTGACTTGCCAGAAAAGAGTCAGCATTTAATGTAAAACAAATTCTGTACATGGGACAACCCTTCACCAGGGGAAAGGCAATATGGGATGCAAAGCCAATTTAGTAAATGTTATTGTGCCTGTGCTTTTTTGCAGTTTATACAGTCACATTTGGGTTCAGGGAAAAAAAGACATTGCTACTCCTATAAAGAATTTTTGTATGTCTGCAGAAATAGGTGATGATGGTTACAGAACATATGCCATACAAAAGCAATTTTTCATCAAGAAATGTGTAACAGTTGATCATTCTAGCTTACATAAGGAAGCTGAAATTTTATCTAGCTAATAATTAACAAGTTATTTTCTGGGTTTAATGAGTTAAACCCCCTATTTTAAGGACATTTTGCCTTGAACTTCTATTTAACCACCAAGAACTTTTCCTTTCCTTGTTATTAATCTTAAATGAACTAATTTCTCTGTAATTAAGAATTCAAAAATGCATGAGAAGAAGAAAAGCATACTCACATTGTTTTATGCATTACATACCTTTAATCCACCACTAAAGTGCAGAAACAAGATTTCTCTACATAGTTTTAAGTCCTAATACATGAGATATTTTATTTAATCACATCCAAAACCAAGGGTACCGAAACGCAGCAACTTCTTCAATTTTAAGAGATCTTTATTCCTAGCTAGCATCCTCTTTATAAAGATGTTCACTTGTTTGTTTCACAATACCATTTACAAAATGATAGGTCCTTGTGGAAGAAACAAGTGAACAATGCCACAAAATTAGCAGGAAATGTATGAAACTGTATCAGTATAACTGCTTTTAATTAAAGCACATCTGTCAAAGGTCCTTTCCAGGTACTGAGGTAGTAAAACACAGCGGTGATCAACAGTAATTAAATGTAATCTTTATTTTGAACAAACCAGAAAGATAAAACAACTTTTACATCATTCCCTGAAAATAATCATACTGCTCAGACTCAGGAAGTTCAACTACTATCAAAGGAGAAACAGAACCCTTAAAAGAAGAGGCTTTTAAATGCAAGAAAACTTTCAACACAGAAGAGTTTGCCAAAAATATGAATTTGGCCTAAAAAATTTCTAGAAGTGAATTCATTAGCAACTCATGAAGATATGTACCACTCAGTAAATTTGAATATCAGCACTTCAGATGGTGGAACAGCATTTTCACCATGGTATCATGTTTCTGCTCTGTCACTAATTATTACCATCCTGTACATCAGTAAACTACATCTGAAAAATTTCCACTATGAAGCTAAGATCTTCTTGTCCTGTCTACAACAGGGAAGGAGTATGTGACGCCCTACATGATTTCTCCTCTGCTAGCAACACATTACTGACCACTGCTCTGTAATGTCATCTCAAGCACTCTTTTAAAATACCTTTTGACTTCTTTTGTGGCCTTGGAGACTTCTTTTCTTTTGCTTTGCAAAGAATTTAAAATCAAAGGGTCGTTTTTCTTCTATCAGATTAAAGCAAAGAAATAGAACAGATTTCAAAGTTGATTATTTTTTCAAGTTTCATCTTCGTAAAATCATCAGTGATACATTAAAAAGCAAAGGTCATATACATTTAAACAGAGAGTTCTTGAAAGTATTTTCTGCATCACTTGAGCAGGGGCTGAAGGTGACATAAAGGTGACTGGAATATGGTAGTTTGGCTTTAAAAAACAAGTTATAAAACTAAATAGTTCAAAAAATTTAAGGATTGACAAACACATTAACTATACCATAGTACCAAATAATGTATGGACATACTGCTGTAGGACATATGTACTTCATTCAACTAACAAAGTCAGTCTTTAAGGAGTCTCAAAGCAGTTTACAATAAATAAATGTGCTAGAAATTCCCATTAATAAAAAGAATTATCTTCAACTGAATATACAGAGAAAGTTTATATTAATCTTATTTAGCAGACATCCAGAAAAGATAGAAAACAAACCTAAAGATTGTTGTTGTGAATTATACTTATAATGAAAACCTAAGACTCCACAGCTTCTGGATTCATCTATGAGCAAAAACTTTCTTCTAAGTAATTCAAACAAGGCAAAGCACAGAAAATACCATCAAAATAGATGCCTGTAGGGTAGGGAATATTTACTTACTGAAAGCTTTGTCTATTCTCCATCCATTAGCTTTTTCCTCACGTTTGAACTTGTTCTAAAAGCAAATGCACAGTTGTGTTTATCATTAAGCAAGAAATGCAACAATATGTTGCACAAAATGGCAGCTCAAACTAAGCCTTCAGTGCAACAAACCAACTACAGTTGTTGAAATTCACATACATATCCACAGAACACAAGTTTGTAACTAATTTTTAAATATAAAATCTGTTACCACAGCTTATCACCAGCAATACGTTTATTATTTTCTACACCTTTACATGACTTTTAATCTGAGCAAGGTTTGAAACACCAAAGACTTTCCCAGCTGTGTACAACAAAAAAGATAACACAGAAGGCCCTCACCAAACAGCCTAAATGGCCTATCAGCATTCTTTAACTAAAACAAAATGTGTTTAAGGATGATACATTTACTACATGCATTCATTGAAATTCAACCAGCATTCTAATGTTTCAGATACTTACAACCTCTTGAAACAGGTATCAGAAAACAAGCACTAAAGTGGAGAAAATTTGCACCAAAATTATCAACACTAGTAGAGGAAGCATAGGAATGCAAATAAAAAAAAGAAAAGTAAAACCAGATGCTTGATTTCTTTATGGAGTGCTTTAATTTTTACCTTAATTTCTGCTCTGGCTCTATGAGGAAACAGCCGCCCAATCAAGGAGAAGTCTGTTCCTACCATACTGATAGCTAAAAAGAACATGTCTGTTTCTATAAGGGAAAAGAAAGACAAAATTACACATACTTTAATATTTACTAAACCATCCTTCTTGCTATCAGAAATAAAAACAACTTGCAAACTTAATTTCATAAGATCAGTAACTCTGAGGTTGTCTACTGTAGCTGCAACTCCACGTGAGTATGCATGGAACATGTTTGTTATTTTACCTAGGTCCCTCTAATAACATTTGCTGAATGAACTATCAACAGAAAGAACTGTCTAAACTATTACAAAACTGCAGAATGTGAAGTGTGCTTTTTAAAGCTAGTAAATCAAAGCTAACCAACCCCAAATTGTCCATATCCATTTTTATTATGAACATAAGCACAAACAGAAATCAGGAAAACATAATGTAAATCTACCGTTTCCATTATCAACAGGAAAAGAGTGCATTCTAAAGAGACCACAGGGAATTCTGAAGCTAATTTTTCCATCTATTGCAGTAAAAAGTAATTTCCAATCATAAGAAGTCTTGCACAGCACTGTAAACCCAGAGATAATAGTCAATTCATAGCAGGAGTAATGAAGAACCCAACCTACCCACTCATAAGAACACATCTGTCCACTTGCACTGAAATCAGTCCACACAGAAATACCTTATACAATCTACTCCCACCCATGCGGGAAGAACCTACTTAAGTACCATAGAGAACTCAAATATCTGTAAACCAGAATCCAAAATTATGCTCTTGGTAAAGCAGACTAGCATTTTCTCAGCATCTAAACATCGATGGCAGAAAAAAAGCACAGGCAGCCTGCATATTAAAAGGCACTGGATTTTTTCAAAAGGCCAGTTTTCACAGTAAATACCACAGCTCTGCCTGTTATAAGAGTGTGGAGGGTTGAGATTACATGAGATGACATGTAAGTAGATCCATTTACTCCATTGAGAATGAAAACTGTCAAGTATAAAGCATAGGTGAAAACTATAACTTTTCTGTGGACTCAAAGCTTGAAACCAAAAATACATTCACCTTTATTTGACCATGGCTTAGTGTAAAAACTTTTCCTGAAGCTAGAATATGTAGTTGTAGAGCCACGCTCAAAGATGGGATCATTTTCTTCAACAACACATGGACCTTTTGTTCTTAGAACTTCAACAGTTAAGCTGGAAAAGAAAACACACAAGAAGACTCACCTCAAAATATTGCTAAGAAAAAAATATAGTAGATATTTATAAGACAGCTATTCAATTTTTTTTTCCACAAGTGAACATGTCTAGTGTGTAATTAATTTTAATAATTACACTAACACGTACTTTAATGGGAGAATGCAGCAAGAACACTACCCTATTCACCCTCTGTAAGTAAATTTGCTTTTTCTGTTTTATAAGATATCATACAGACAGAAATAATTAAGTAGCTTCAAAAAAAAAACAAACAAACAAACAAACTTTTTAACATTTGAGAAATCTATTTTCTAAAACCATGACAGCCTCTCAACTCAATATCCTTCTACAGTATTTTCAAATTCTTTTACCAGGCCACTTTTATCCTTAAACCTTGGCATAAATTTCATGTTAATACCTTTAGGGAACTCAGAAATTTTATAATCTATTTTTTAAACATCATATTCTAAGCAAAGTTACTGAAAACACTGACAGGAGAATAAAGCAGCAACAGGCAAGATGCAAAGCTGGAGCAAATCATACTGATAACCAAATAACAGTAAGCAGACCCATGTTAACTATGTGAAGCAAAAAAGTCAGCTAAACAGAAGACATCTGGAAGTTTGACAAATCTTCAGTGTTCATTCACAGTAATAAAATATGTCATCTTCCTCTCTATCTCTTTCCCCAAAAACACTTCTCATAAAGTATGCCACTACAGAGATGCAGACTACTGGTATTCGTATTTTGCCACATCTTTGCATTGTTTCCTAAGTCAGTGTAGCTCAACTCTCAAACGTAAATACACTCATACTCATCCCCATCCAAAGTAGTCCTCTATCTGCAAACTGAGCTGTAATGCAATACTGTCCATGAGTCAGGCACAGAATTTGTCACCTTTCTTCATCCAGAATGATGGAACCATCTTCTGCTACTTTCACACGAGGAACGAGAAGGGGACCATCCTGATTCTCTTCCCCATTCTCTTCTTCCTCCTCCTCCTCTTCTTCATGATCAGCAGTACTTTTCTCTTCCTGTCTACAATTTTTAAGACAGCACACAAAAATACTGTTCAGTGTTTTGAATTCCTACTCATTCAACAGACATTCAACAATTTGATAAAGCACCCAGCAACACAACACATCAAGAAATCAGTCAATATGTGAACTTTGAAACCTGCTTTTTATTCTACTCTAAAATGGAAATACATAAAACTTAACATTGAAAGCAAAATGTTCTTTAATGGCCATACCAGCCAAAACTGCAATTTTTATAATCAGACTGTCATATTTGAACAATAAAAAAATATACCTCTACTTTTAGTATTATTACAGAAATGAGGGTTTTTTTACACCAGAAAACTTTCCGACTATACTTCACCATCAAGACTTACTCTTTCATTTGACTCAGTGCAGAACTTCTTCCTGTTCTCTTTTCTTCTACCAATGAAGACCTAGAATGTCATAAAAAGCTAGAGATGATTGTTTGTGCAGATATATTTCTGCTTTCTTCCACAAAACTGGCTTTTAGTGCACAATGGACAAAGAAACACAAAGCTTTTTTTTTTTCAGTTCTTTGTATCACATCTAGATTGAACTACACAACCACCACTAATTAGTAAATTTTGCCCTTTTTGTACAAGCAAGGACAAAAAAAGATTTTTCAAGCAGAAATCCATTGTATGGATACAGGTAACATGACAGCATCTTGCTTTTTACCTCCTTGGGGACTATTCAGTGCAAAAAGAAAAAATAAGGGAAGTGATAAATAAAACACACAAGCACACAAATATTAAGAAGCAAGTGATAACAGATGATACCAGAAAACTCATCCATTAGTGAAAGAACTTGGATAACATCTACTAGTGAAAGGACTTGGATAACTGAACTTCTATTCATGCGATTGCTTTTGGTAGTTGCAGGAAAAAGGCCCTGCTCTGCTCTGTTTGTGGCAGTCTGTACAGCCAGCTGCACTAGTGAAACATGTCAGTGCAGCAGCAGCAACTACATTCATCCACGGTAAACACCACTAGGGTCTTGCAGTGCATTTTGCACTTCAGCACCTAGAAGGAGAAATGCTTAGCTTCCTAAGTCCACTGGGTCTGGTAGGCAATTATCCCTAACAGCCACAACCAAAAATTTCAGAGCAGGGAGTTGGAAAAAAAAATTCTACTAGTCTGTATTTCTGCAGAGATAAATCAACACTAGGGACAGATTAATGTTTGTGTGTTTCAACAAGTACACTAAGCTCCATTCTCAATTCTATACTAGAATTAAACAGACGTGAAAACTAGAAGCTAGTCTAGAAGCTTTTGTTACCACTGCAACAACACTTTATCTGTGTTAATACTCCATATTTAGTATTATAGAGGTCGAAAAGTAATTTAACCTAAGGAGAGAGACAAGAAGTCATACTTACTTCATAGGATTGTTTTCTGGCAGATAGTATATTAAGTCTCTCATGGTCATTTTAGAACGATCTGGTGGAGAATGTCCTTCAATTACTGGAGGCCTGTGTTTCAACTTCTTCCATACAAAACAAATGAAACCAAAGAAAACAATAAGCACTTAGATTCACTCTGAAAATATTTTATAGTTCACAAATTATTATTACTTTTGTTTATTTATGAAGTACCCCGTTCATGGAATTTTGTTGTTCACACACACACACCCCCACACACACACCCCACTCCCAAGAACCAAAACAAGACTATCTTAAAAGTGCCCCTTTCTCAGCGAGGGCATTACAGACCTTTAAGTCACTTACCCTTTCAGAAGCATTCAATATTTAGCACAAATAAGTTAAAAGTTATTCAACATTACAGAATTCTGACAATAATCAGCTTGAAAAAATATCCCCAAAAAAATATCCCAAATCCAAGCTTCTTGCAGCACACTTCCCTGCTGTAGTGTGAAACTTTCAAAATTGGAATGTTGACTACAAAATAAAACCAGGTGTCATGCCAAAAAGACTTGTGGTCTAATCAAAGAAAAACTTAGGCAATTCCTTGTAAAATCTGTATTATTAAGGAACAAAGTGCTGCTGCTGCTAATAAACAAATAGAGAGTTATGAGGTAAGACAGACAACTAACAGTGAGCAGCTGACAATCATCAGAAAACACTACTGCAAAGAGATAATGCATGCAGGGTGAAACAAATGTCTTGCCCTTCACAGATAAGCACTGCTCAACACAGAGGCCTTACCATCCGTTCTTTCTTCAGCTCTTCTTTAAGCATTTCTCTTAATTTCCGAGCTTTGAGGATCCTTTCGCGGTCAGAACATGTTCGTTTAACTTTCTCGGGAGAAGGTTTCACAGGTAGCTTTTCCTCCTGTGTTCGTGATCTTTCCTGTGTTGGTCTCTCCTTGAGAGGAGAGGGTATATTCTTCTGCAAGCTATCATCATTTTTCTGAGCAGCTACGCCAACAGTTTGCTCTTTGTTCGCAGATTTTTTTAGCGGTGAAAACTGTGGCACTTGTGGCACAGGTGTTTTCTTCTCAGGAAGCATAGGAGACTTCACAGAGCTTTCAACATTACTCTTTTCTGATGGGGAGGGATCCTTCTGAAGTGAAGCACTGCCATCAGAAGCTTGTGATGTTCGCCTCTGTGGTTTTGGTGCAGAACGCTGAGCAGACAATGGTCCGGCTCTGGGTTTGACAAGATTTGGCATGGTGGAGATACGTTTTCTTCTCTGTGTAAGCATCTCTGCAGGTTTACTAGCTTCCCCAGCGCCGCTTGTATTGTCCGCCTTGTCATCGCTGGAAAATTTAAGAAAGTATTCTGAAGTTCTTTACAGTGATAGATTTGTTGCTTTTACTTTCAAGATGTGTTTATGGGCAACCAGTATAAACATTAGGCTACAAGAAAGCAGTTATACACAACAAGCCATGCTAGGACCAACACGTAGCTGGTACTTCCTCATCAAATAATCAGCTCTAGGAGCTGACATATTATTTTCTAATACTAATCACTGATCTACAAGCTTGCAATAGTAGTAACACATTCTTCCACCCCACCTCTTTTTCTGGAAGGCTCTCTCCTTTCAGCTGAAAATACCAGTACCATAAAGCCTTCTAAAAATTACGTAACTTAAAAAAAATTACATAACATAGGTGATATATTAAAAACAAAGCTGTATGTAACAGTGGTTTGATGACTTTTATTACAACAAAAGTGAACATTCCTCTTACACATTTGCAAGTAGATGATATGTAAACTGTGACTTCCAGAAAAACTTCAGCAGTCAAACTGCTGCTCACACTTAACACATGAATAGCTCTTAGCTTCCCTGGAAAACTTGGTACGTAAGTACTTTTTCTAACACTTATGCAGAAATAATTTTCAAAGTACAAGTAAAACCACCAACTATTATGATCATCCCAAATCTGCTGACTCCACCACTGTTCAGCTTCATGGCTCTTGCTCATAGTAAGACTGCAGTATAATTACAACTGAATCATAAAGAGTTTTGTAATTTTATGTTGGAACTAGGCCTTGGTTCTGTACGTAAGGACAACCATGGTTCACTTACACATTTTTAAATACGGTGGTCAGAAGTAAATGTTTTCCAAGAAATATAAAAAAGTATAAACATACAGTCAAGCTTTTCAAAATTCTCTCCAGCTACTTTCTATGATTCAGGCAAATGCTGCAGATTATTAGTTTGCATTTAGCAGCCTCTGTTAAATGGCTGAATTAATTTGTCCCACACTGTGAGTTCATAGACACTTTTAGTACAGAAAATCCTTGAGCAAAGAGTTTAGAGGGCTTCTCACATGGTGCCTATTTAGGTGCTTTAAATGAGATCTTGCAAGTTCCACTCAACACCCACAGCTCTTTGTACAGCAAAGACGGTGGAAAGGAATTCTTCATTCACCTTCTCCACACCACCTATGTTATGTGGAGTTTTTAATCAGAGTGCAGCACAGGATTTCTGAGCAGTTAAATAAAATCTAACAGAAAGTATATTAAAAAATTAGAATTCTCTTACAGAATTTTAATTTCTTTGATATTTAACAAAACTTAATCAGTATATAGAAAACAAAACTATGTAAAGTGACTGATGCTACAGACACAGACTTGAGCAGCTGTGAGTGAAGAGATCAGTGTCTGCCTCTCCACTTCTCCTCATGAAGAAGTTGCAGACTGCAATGAGGTCCCCCCTCAGTCTCCTCCAGGCTGAACAGAACAAGTGACCTCACCACTCCTCATCCAGCTTCACCTCAAGGCCCTTCACCATCTTTGTTCCACCCCCTTGGATGCTCTCTAACAGCTCAATGTCTTTCTTATACTGTGGCACCCTGAACAGCCCCCAGCACCCAAGGTGAGGCCGCTCCAGGGCAGAGCAGAGCAGAGCAGAGCAGGACAATCCCCTCCCTTGCCTGGCTGTGATGCTGTGCCTGATGCACTCCAGGACACGGGTGGCCCTCCTGCCAGCCAGGGCACTGCTGACTTGTGTTCAACTTGCCACAGACCAGGACACTCAGGTAATTTTCCTCCAGTCTCTTGTTCCCCAGTCTGTCCATACACTCAGGGCTGCCCTACCCCAGGCGCAAAATCTGGCACTTTCTCTTTTTGAACTTTATACGCCTGGTGTGTGCCCAGCCCTCCAATTTGCTGAGGTCTCTCTACAGGGCCTCCCTGTCCTCAAGGGAGTCAACAGGTATCATGTGCATTTTGTATCATGTGCAAACTTACTTAATATACCTTTGAAACCTGTGTCCAGGTCATTTATGAAGCTGTTGAGGAGCTCAGGGCTGAGATGGAGCCCTGTGGGACCCCACCAGTGACAGGTCACCAGTCTGATGTCACCCCATTCACTGTAACCCAACCCATGAACCAGTTGCTCACACATCACATGATGTGTTCATACAGGTATGTGCTGGATGTTTTGTCCAGAAGGAAGGATAGGGTGAGAGCCACTATGGAAAGTTCTACTGAAGTTCAAAAAGTTTACATGAACTGGCTTCCCCTGGTCAGCTAGGTGGGCTACCGTGTCAGAAGGCTATATGGCAAAGGCCTGTTTTTAGGCCATGAGAACAGATCAGAGTGCCTTTCAGAGTCACACCAATGTCTAGTTTTGAAACTTAAAATTATATTACACTGATGCACTTGTTAAATTACAAACACAAAAGTCTTTTACAAATCTGCTGAAACAGCAACAGTAGCCTCTAAGTGAAAAATGGTAAAAATGTCTTCATTAAAAAAAAATCAGACAGCAAAGGATCCAGTAAGGTGATTGCTGTGACATAAAAATGACATCCTGAAGGACAATGCAAAACAAGTAAAGATGTAAGAGACAAGTTGAATAAAAGGCAGTATGGGTTTCCTAAAGACATGCCATGCCAACTAGTCTGATACCTGAATTTCCAGACACTGAAACAGAAGACAGTAACACTGCTTTATCATGCTGTCATAAGGGGCAAGCTTCAACTAAAAGAATCAAAGTATTTATGAAAGACTCAAACCCAACTGAACAAAAGACGTGTGCATGTTGTTCTGAAGCACAATTAACAGACTGAGGATGTCCTGAAACACTGATCTGTACTGCCTTTGGTGGGGACAGAGTTAACTTCCTTCACAGTGGCTCACATGGTGCTGTTTCAGATTTGTGACACAACAGCGCTGACAGCACACCCCTGTTTTCAGGTAACGCTGAGCAATGATTGTGCAGCACCAGGGCCGTTTCTCACACTGCACCATGGTTGACCACTGGGGATCAGCAAGAAGCTGGGAGGGGACGCAGCCAGGACAGCTGATCTCAGAAGATTGAAGGGCTATCCCACAACATGTGGCACTGTGCTCCTCAGTAAAAGCCAGGGGAAGAAAAAAGAAAGGACATTTGGAGTTATGGCATTTGTCTTCCCAAGTACCTGTTATGAGTGATTGATCCCTTCTTTCCTGGAAACATCTGCAGGTAGTGCTGAATGAATCCCCAATTCTGCTTTGCTTATGTTCACAGGATCTATTGAACTGTCTTTATCTTGACACACCTTTTCTCACGCGTTTGCCATTTTGATTTTCTGCTCATCTCACAAGGCTGGGATGGGCAGGGGTAGGGGGAAGCAAGCAATAAACTGGGTGGGGTTTAGCAACCAGCCAGGCTTAACCTACAACAGGGAGGTCCTCAGGGAGGGCCAGTCCTAAGGTCAACTTTACCACGTGCTTCCATCACAATAAAAAGCCCTTTAAGACCTTAAAAAACAGGCAATAGACCCCGCAAAAAGGGAGAAAGTCCTCCCTTGCCAATGCATAAAGAAATGAACACAAAAGAGCAAATGCTGTAGGAATACAAAATCAAACTCATCTGGTTACAGAGCACAAAGAATTTTTGGTGCACACAGCAAACCAGAGCTCCCAGCTGCTGTGGAGCCAGAAATAATGAGAGTTGGACTACACTGGGCCCCTCCTTTGCAGTCTTCACTTACAGAATCACAGGAGCAATTGGGCTGGAAAACATCTCGAGATCATCGAACCCAACACCACCCTGTCAACCAGACCACAGCACTAAATGCCATGTCCAGTCTTTCCTTAAACACCTCCAAGGATGGTGACCACCACCTCCCTGGGCAGCCCACTACAATGTTATTCCAGCACCTGCTGCATAACAGCAGCGAAGAAACGCGGGTTCATCTTAGGCTGCGAACACCCTAAGTCCTTGTCTGACAGCCCTGGACACGCAGTCACCGGGCACCGACCGCACGCGTCTTCCACGAGGTCTGCAG
>NW_005054379.1:57450-63140 GCF_000277835.1 Geospiza fortis | reverse complement strand
CGGGGGGAGTAATTAAGGTGATGATGGGCTGAAACAACAGCCACACTTTACTTCAGTCCCCGGCTGCCGCCCAGACTGAAAATAAAGGCCTTTTATTTCAGTGCTGAGCATTGAATACTATGCTGTTTAAGCTGAGGTTGTTGAGGCTGTTGTTGAAAGGGCAGGAGCACTCTGTAAATCGTCACCGTGTTCAGTGCTGGCGAACAGCAGTGTTCGTACACCCGCTCTAAAATGGCGGAGAACGCTGAACCCGACCCAGGATGCTCCGGCTCCCGACTGCTGGGAGTGCTCCTGTGCCTTCTGCCTGCTATGTCTGGCAGTATAGAAACTCCTTGTGTTTCATTGAGCTCGTGCTTTCACATTCACTCGGAAAAAACCCCACAGTTTTGAGGCTGTGCTTTCACATTCGTCTGGAAAATACAGTTATGAGAGCACACTGCTGCTGACGTGCAGCTGAAGACCTGGAACTTAAACAGTTTGTGCACAGAACATAATAAAGAAGCTCATTTAGGATTTTTGTTGGCATTTTTGTTCTCCTGGAGTTGGAAGAGCAAGGACAGGCTGAAATGAGGTGTATGTCTTGCACAAGCAGGCCAGGATGGGGATGCTTGAGGAGGAATGTATAAAGGTGTATAAGCAGGAGGAGTGTACTGCTCTTTTTGTAGTAGTTCATGCTTGAATTTCAGGAAGCTGAATTGTCTTCTGTTGGGACAATTTCATGGAAGATTTAGGTTGATATTATAGTATGTAGAAAACACCAGTGATTCCCTTGATGGTAGGGACACTTATTCAGCATCCCAGGTGAAGTAATGGGACCAAATAGTCCTTGGCAATGTTTATTTGGAAGCACTGATGGCAGAAGTAAGTTTTTCTTCAGAGAGTTGTTTGGTATTCTATGCTTGCAGGTGTGCATTCTGTACTGCTCAGCTTTTCTATCTTCTCTGCTTTGCTGTGCCATCTGCTTTTCAGGGATACAATTTAGTTCAGTTCCTAAATTTAAAACCTTACCGTGTCTATGGAAAAACTCTGCAGAGCCCGTTCTCAGTGTCTGCTTGGAAAACAAGGAAGAACCGGAGTTTAAGGGTGGAGAGTAACTGCTCATAAGGAAGTACCTGAGGTTTGGGGTGGAGGGTAATTCTGGCTTTAGCAGATCGTTTTTACTTCCTCTGTTTTCTTCATGATAAAAGAAGATACTTCTGGTTTTTGTTGATTTTGTTTTGTTGATTTTGTTTTGTTGATTTTGTTTTGTTGATTTTGTTTTGTTGATTTTGTTTTGTTGATTTTGTTTTGTTGATTTTGTTTTGTTGATTTTGTTTTGTTGATTTGTAGAAGAGCTCTTTCATTGCTGCTCAGTCCTTCATATAACGTTCTGGCCTCCTGAGCACCACAAAACTCAGGAACCATTTATGGCCTGGAATGTGTCATCTGCTCATGAGTCATCAAGTTCTAATCAACACTAGTACTGCCAGAGACAGCTGGTTTGCTTCAGTCACTGAACAAACAGCTGCCCTTCTTCTAGATGGACTTTGGGGACAGGATGCTACTGAGGATGATGAGGAGAGTTCTCTTAGCTTTTCCAAAAGGTAGTACTTATGTCCTGTCACAGACAAAAGTTATCTTCCATGACAAGAGCAGTTCTTGGGAAGCAGGAGTCATACAGGGCTGTTTTCACTTGAGCTTCTGGCATCTCTTACCAGGCAGTCCATAGGCTGTTGTGAAGAATGCACAAACCCCTACTTCTGCAGGGTTGATCTTGTCTATTTGTTGACATTGCAGGTACCTTTGTCTGCTCGCAAGTGGGTCATACCAGCAGGTTGTTGTTTATAAGTGACCTAGTCCTAAGATGCTTTTGTAGACCAGAAATTACAGGCACCTCAAGATTGAGATATCTGGCTTTGAGACTGAAACATGGCATAGACAGTCTTAAAACTGTAGAGAGACTGAAAAGAGAGACAACACAAATTATGGAGAGATTGAATTGTCATTTTTGAGTATAAAAGATCGTGTTAGTTCAATAGAACAAATGATTATGCGGAACAGTGTCAGTCCAAAAGAAGTAGAGCAAGAAGTACCAAGCCAGTGAACCAGGTCTGGCAGGTTGGAGCAAAATAGAACTAAGGAAGAGATTACTGAGGAGAGATTGACAGCTAATGCAGAAGAGTTTTCAATCTTTGGCCATTGCCTGGAAGACCCTGAGTGTTTAGATGGATAGTTTTGATGTTGTGTCCTCAGGAACTTTGTGTGATCAAAGAGATTGCATTCCTATCCTGTTGATAGTCGTGAGGAAAGCTGTCTTTTCCCTGAAATGTCCTCTCTACTGACAGTGATGTGGGTTTGTGTCTTTATATATAGAAGTAATGTTACTCTTCTCACTTTTGTTGGTCATAATGCCACCCAGTTGCTAAGGCCCAGGCTTACGTTCTGCACTTTATTTCAAATTAAAAAAACCTTTTGAGGTCATCTCCTCAATAGTATTTGAGTGCAATCAATTTCAGTGCTGTTATTTCAGTCTAAAATTAATTTGTAAGCTATATTGAATGCTGGAATCTGTTTGAGAGTGGATGACTCGTCTTTGGATGAGTTACTGACATGATTTTGCGCAGCCTATTGGTGTGATGGTTTTCCTTCAGCCTTTTGTGGCAAACTACATTTTGTTTCTGTAAGGAATATTAGAATTTTGGTAATCTCTTGAGCGTGACATATAGAATTGAAAAAGTAATAACTATGAACCTTTAATTTCTCTTATTGTACACTGGGAGAGGATGCTGAGATAGCAGGTATGACCATACCAGCTCTACATGTTGTGCCAAACTGTACTGCCTTTATAACAGACTTTTGCACGGGTACACTGTGTGGGAAAAAACAAGTGGTAGTACTTGTTTAACTGTTTATTATCTTGCAGGTGGGAACCAGCGTGAACTTGCTCGCCAAAAGAACCTGAAGAAAACTCAGGAGATCCACAAAGGCAAAAGGAAAGAAGATCGCTTGTCTGCTTCTCAGAGGAAACAGAGGTAAGATCTAGTAAAGTTGAGTAAATGTTTAGGCTGAAAAAGTAGATGGGTCAGAAAGAATCCAGTGTCTTAGCTAACATAGCATTTAAATACTATGTTTTTATTCATTGGATAATCACTTGTCAGAGCATAAACTGATGATGAAATTTTGCTGTATCTGCTGTTAAACAGGTATATTTTTATTACATCCTGTAAAGCTTTTTAATTTTTTGACCAGATTTTTGCCTGCTGCAAACAGGAAAAGATTGTGTAATACTTTAAGATGTTTGATCCATTTTGTTCTTTACTTCTAAAACCAAAATAATTATATGAGGTCTACTAATAGAGTAAATTGTCTGCCTCATGGAGTAATGCCTGCACTGAAAAAACAGGGTAATAAAAATACTCTGCTTGTGGCTCACTGACAAATTATTTTTTCCTTTTTCAGGTGGGAGTTACTAAAAGAGGGAGGGAACTCTGCTTAGAAAAATTGTGAGCCAGTATCTGATATCCAGCTGTTTTTTCTTCACAGGGACACTGAAATCATGCAGCAAAAGCAAAAAGCAGCTAATGAAAGGAAGTCTCTGCAGGCAGGAGCAAAATGAGCTGCCGCTATGGAGAAGATAGAGTGCACTGATGAAGCAGAAGGACCTAGAAGATCATTCATAAGTGTCCAGCCATTAAATGATTAAACATTTATTGTGCAGAGTTGTTCAACTATCATTAGTTATTTTCTGGTTACTATAGGCCTAGTTGTCTACAGTGCTCTTTCAAAACTGACTACACTCTTCTACATGTCTGTGAATAAAAGTACCAAGCAATAGCTTTATTCTAGCTTTTGCTGCATTTGGTAGTTTTACTTAATGGTTCCAGTAACAGAATTTCTGAATCTACAGTTAGACCAGATTTGTTTGCTGAATTCTTGAAAGTACAGCTTCATTCAGAATGGAACACACTTGTAAAATGTGCTTAACCTTGCAGAGGTCTGAACTGTAAATCTCAAAATATTTTTACAATAAAATGTTGCATGAAATACTGTCTAGTCTGAAATGGTTATGCTTCATAATCAGTTGATTTCCAAGAAGTTACCAAGAATATAAGGAACGGATAATCTTGTGGAAAAATGCAGTATAAGAACGTAAGTGTAATACAAAGTATAAGCAAAGTTTATAAGAAATGCATATTATAAGCACTGTTACATACAGTTTAAGTCTGCCCTATAGGAAAAAATGCCTCTTGACTTGCAGACTTTGTTGGTGTACAAAAGGGACTCAGTTGAGTCCTGATACTAACTTAAATAAGCTGCAGGCTTGATGTTAGTGAGTTCCAATGGAAGCAGATCTTGAAACTGTCACACCACTAAAATTACTTGAAATTTACTGCTTCAACCTGCCTCATGAATAAAAGTTAGTGTGGAAAAACTCAGCCCTTGCTTCACAGGGATGCTTGAGTATATTGCGTCCTGACTAGGTGAAAATTGTTGGGGAAAGTTTCTTGTCTGACCATCCAGGAAGCCACTCTGGCAGTCAGTCACATTTGCACCACCTGAGCTGGGAATGAAGCCACTTCACAGCTACACCCCTCACACTCATATTCAGACCAGGATTCCTTATCAGCACAACCCCATGTTTCCTGTAGCAGTCTCAGACATCCTCATGATCAATATAATTTAATCTTGATGCAATAACTAATAAAGTCACAGCTCCACCTCGTGCCTCTGTGAGGGACCCTAAGCAAAGGAACGCCTGGGCTTTTACACCCTCACAGTCTAGGGCTGGGTGTGGCTCCTGCTGTGTCTCAGTTCCTCGGCTGGTGCCACAAGTCCCTGTGCCTTTTGTTGTGCAATGGGCTGGCCTCTAGCCTTGCTCTCACTGCAGCGGCACCCGGAGCTGCCTGCACTGAATGTGTTCCTCAGCAACTGATCCAATCTCTAGAGAAATATGTTGAAGCCTTTGCTTTTTAAACTGTGTTCCATCTAACTGCGTTCATTCATTGGTAACAGGCCCCTGGCAGAGCTTGAGGAGAGCTGAAAGAGAGATGTAGCTGGTGCTGGCAATGTAACACCTGCAGTAGTTGAGAAGTTAGGCAAATTCACAGAATCACAGAATTGTTAGGAGCAGAAGATTCTCCAGTCCAAGCCCCCTGCCAAGGCAGGGTCACCTGGAGCACATGCCACAGCAATGTGCCCAGGTGAGGTTTGAACGTCTCCAGAGAGGGAGACTCCTTGACTTCCTGGGCAGCCTGTTCCAGTGCTCCACTACCCTCAATGTAAAGAAATACTCTGTCTATTGAGGTGGAACTTGTTGTGTCTCAGTTTATGGCCTTTACTGCTTGTCCTGTCGCTGAGCACCACCGAAAAGAGTCTGGTACCATCCTCTGGGCACCTGCCTTCGAGATATTTGTGTGTTTTTATGAGATCCTCTCTCAGTCTTCTCTTCTCTGGACTGAACAGGCTCGACTCCTGCAGTCTATGACCTTAAGAGAGACGCCCCAGATCCCAAATCATCTTTGTGACCTCTTGCTGGACCCTTTTCCGTAGCTCCTTGTCTTTCCTGTACTGAGGAGCCCAGCACTGAGCGCTGCACCAATTCCTTCGCTCGCCCGTCGTTGGCTTGCTCCCGGCTCCCGCTGTGCAGCCGCCGGGGCCGGGTTTCGCGCCAGAGCAGGCCCAGGGAAGCACGCCGAGGGCGGGCGGCGGCG
>NW_005054379.1:37781-57396 GCF_000277835.1 Geospiza fortis | reverse complement strand
TGGGAGCGGGGCCGGGAGCGCGGCCTTGCTATGGCGCTAAACCGTGTGTGGCCTCCCCAGAGCGACGACTCGGATATCTGGGACGACACGGCCCTCATCAAGGCGTATGACAAGGCGGTGGCCTCCTTCAAGGTAAGGGGTCGGCGCGGCCGGGGCTGGATGCTGGGGCTGAGGCCGCTGGATTTGCATTTATTGGTTTTCTCCTTTCTCTTCCTTAAGAATGCCTTAAAAAATGGAGAGTGCTCGGAGACTTCAGACAAGGAGGAGGAGAACCTGGTGATAAAGAGAAAAAACCATAAAAAGATCAGCAATATAAACGAGAGCAATACAGCGCCTTTGAAACAGGTCGTCTCATTTGTAAATGCCAGTGGTGCTTGTCCTGAATGTTGTACTTCCGTACGCAGAAGTGCCTGCTTCATCACCTTGAGAGTAACATTTTGGGATGGTGGTGGGGGTGATGACGTTATAAACTTTAGGTTACATAGAGGAATTTCAGTAAAGGCAAAGGAAACACTAGGTGGGATCCATCTCTCTGGACAGAAAGTAGCTTACGAAAAGGTACGTTCTGCCCAGCCATGTAGATATTTACATGCTTCTCTTGCTTCTTTTGCAGTGGAAAGTTGGTGACAGCTGCAGTGCTGTTTGGTCCGAGGATGGCAATTTGTATCTAGCAACTATTGCCTCCATCAACCAGAAGAGAGGCACATGTGTTGTCACCTACACAGGATATGGAAATCAGGAGGAGCAGAACTTGTCTGATTTGCTTCCTCCAACCAGCGATGAAACAGTAAATAGGATGGGGCATTCTGGGGAGGTGAGGGACTTTTTCATTCTTCTATAAGGAGTTGGGAAGGAGGAGAATCAACTTGTTTTAATATGTCTGGTGGTGCTGCTGGTGTTCAGAGTGAGAAGTGATGCACAGTTCTGTTGTAAACAGACACAAGCTGATGGAGGGAATGAAAGCATCCCTTTACTTCTTGAACTCAGCATGGAAGAAAGGGAGTGGACAAGAAATTCACATGGGAAAGACAACATAGCTAAAATGATGAGCAGATAAAATTCTTCCTGTGTAGGACTGGGAGAGCTGGAGAGAGGGAGGGATGTGAATGAGACTCCAAGCTTTTTTGCACTAAAATTGCTTTTGTAAACTCCTTTTATGAGTTTTATAAAATTGCTTTTATGAGATGTTTAGTGCATCTCATAAAAATGTCTTTGCCTTCTAGAATGAAAATGAGACTCCATATTCAACAGATAAAAGTGAAAAATCTTCCCAGTCACCTCGAAACAAAAACAACTGCACAAAAGCAAGATTTTCTCCTCAAAACTTGAGATTTCCCACACCCCCACCGCCAGCTCCAGGCCTAGGAAGGGCAAGCTCAACCTTAATTGAAATAATTTATGTACCATTGCTAAGTGTGGTATTACTGTGAATTCTGAGACTATATGATATTTATTGTTGTCCAGAATTCAATTAGCAGCATTTTGAGAATAGATGTACAGATACGCATGTCAGTATCTCTTGGTCTGCCATTTTGTAACTATCTGGCCACAATATAGTCCTTCTGCAGTGCTGCTATAACAAGAACCTTCTGGTCCTTAGCTAACATTTGCTTTCCAATTGCCTTTTAACTTAGAAGAGGGATATTGTTCCCTGGATTCTGGTGGTGTGATTAGTGGCAGTGCTGTTGATGTTTTAAGATTTTGCATTTTTTAGCCAATTGGTATGCTTCACTTCACAGGACATTTAAGGCATTAAAGGTGATGCCCACATGTCACAGAGCCTCTCAGCTGTAGCTGCTCTCTTGAATTAGGAGTGATGGAATATTGATACACCCCTCAGTTTTCCTATTGTGTATGAGTCTAAATAATAGTGCAGTTATTTTCTGAAACATGGCATTATGTTTTCTAAATGTTACTGTTTGTGCAAGATTTTTTTATAAGGTTTTATTTTATCTTTTTTCTGCTGTGTCAGTAGATTTGTGTCTAGATCTTTATTTAAGGACATTCACTGGCACAATGGAAGTTAGTCAATTTTTGCCCCCTCTGCAAAGGAGCAATTATGTGTTTTCCTGTGTGAATATTTGATCTGTTTCTTCCTGTTGAGAGTGTGACCATTGACTTCCACTTAGGAAAGCCTTTTGAAAATACTTTTAAAAATGCTTCTAAACAGAGCCCTGCTTCAGCCATGTTTACCTTTGTGACATGAGTAATCTTAAGTTGCACTTCTCAAGTTACAGAATGTGCCTCAGAAATAGCTATTTTCACTATTATGTACATGTCTGTATTTTCATTAAATTGCTGCAATGTGTTATCTGTTGTTCAAGGTACGTGAATTGTTTCACATATTTCTCTTAAGTAAAATGCTAATAGCCCAAATTCCCTTTTAATTTATACGCTTCCACTTTTTTTTTCCCGTGTAGTCTGGATCAAAATTCAAGGCACCTCCATCATTATCTTGCTGGCCCCCACTGTTCCCAGCAGGACCACCAGTAAGTGACAGAAGGATGGGGAAGAGGAGTATTGGTGATCTCAGGTTTTCTTACTGAATGTGCTCACTGCCTTTGGTTTTAGAACATATTTGTTCTGTTTGCCTGTATTTTTTGTATATTTGTTAACACATTTAGTTCCAAATATTATGATAATCTAACATAGGAGGTCTGATTTGCACTCATGTCTGTGACAGTGAAACTGTTGGTCAGAATACCAAGGGGTAAATTATTTGAAGAAACTACACTTTAAATTAACAGCAATTCACTGAAGCAGCTGGTATTTTCCCCTAGTAACACTTTTTGTTTACAGTACTCCTGTGGAGCTACAGGAGTACTGTAAACAAAGTCTTGTTTTTCCTAGGCTTTGAAAATTACATGTGTTCAGGCAACATAATCTCTGACTCTTACTCATATTGAGGATATGTTCCTATTTTTCAGTTTTATGTTTTAATCTTATAGAATTAGGTGGTCTCTAATCTGGGAAACACCCTCTTGAAACAGACATTTCCTTTGTGATTCCTTAGTTGATTCCTCCTCCTCCACCACCCATGAGGCCAGACTCTGCTGAGGACGACGAAGCATTGGGGAGCATGTTGATAGCCTGGTACATGAGTGGTTACCACACTGGATATTACCTGGTATGTGCTGCTGTGGTTTGAAGTGTCTTGGTAATTTTGCACTGCTATTGGTGCTCCTGTTTGCAGCAAGAAGCCATACAGGGAGGGCTGCTTTTTAGGTCTCTTATTCTGATTTACAGTCGCTACATTTAAGGGTGTTTTGTATTGTGTAAGTACTGAGTTGAGTAGAATTCATGTGAGCCAGCATACACATACATATATATATAGTTGATGTTTTAGTACTTTGTTCGACTGGAGGGGTCCTGTCAGGTACTTTTATAGGCAGTGTTTTACAGCCATTGTAAAGAAACCAATTCTGTCTTTGTAGACAGATGGAGTAAATACGATTATTTTTCAGTAGTCTTCTATGTATTTTCTTTCAGTATAAGTGGTAGTATCACACTTTCGATCAATTTGTCACTTTTGCAGATTGTTCATCAGTAATTGTTTCATGTCATTGTGAAGGTCCAGTAGAAACTGTCAACATAGTTGTGAAAATCTGCGACTTGTATTATTGATTCCTATTTTCATCTATGCACTTATGTAGAAAGAAAATTGTGTGATGAACTATTATTTGTACTGAGGAAGTTGGAAAAGGAAGATTTTGTGCTTCAGATTACATATAACTGTGGATTGCTTTAATTTACTTTCAGTTGAACAAGTATATGTTTGAAATTATTTTGTATAGCCTCTGATTGTAAAGAGGACATCTAGTTGGGCTTTCAAAACTGTTTCTAAACTGCCCATTTTGATTTCCAAAGGAAGTTTAAAACTGTTTGTGATTTGTTCAGGACTGAAAAAGTTTGTCCAGAAATGTTTTTGTTCTGCTACTAAAGCTTTTATTTGCACGTTGGCCAAACAAGATTTTACTAAATTGTATCCTATAGGGTTTAAAACAAAGCCGAATGGAAGCAGCGGAGAGACAAACACATACAAAGTAACCACATACCCACCATTGTTCTGAAGGATTGTAAGTATTGCAGCTTTGTGGGAAACGAAGATACAGTCAAGTTTTGAACTCCCTTCAGAAACCTCTTGGCTTTGGGACTTCCGTCCATTCTTACGGCTCGCTGAAGAGACTACTTTTGCCAGTGGTAATCCCTTCTTTGCAGCTGTGGAATTGTATTTTTGTAGCTAGAATGAAGGAAAGTATTCATTGCTCTGATAAGAGTTTTAATTAGAGCATCACGATTAACAGTGCAGCTTATTAATGGTTCATAGTGAGCTGTTCTTGGAACAAAAGGTTGTAAGTGAAATGCAGTTTTTTCATTTGTGTTTCCTTACACAGATGGGAAGGTTGTAGCTAAACTTTGTTTTCAGAACAAATTCAGTTTGGTAATGTTGAGCAGTTCTGTTCTCAGTACTTCAGTACCTATGCTTTTATTTGAAATGCTTTGTCCAGAATTCTCCAGTGTATTGTTCACTTCCTTATAAAACAAAACTATATTCTCCTGGGGAATTGTTTTCTGATTTTCTCTGACAACATGTAATTCCTGTGTAATTTAGTAGTTCTTATGTGTGTTTAAAAACAAAAAAGCTCCTTTATGCTCCTTTATACTAATTTTTGCTTCTTTTTTAAAGACAGATACAAATCTTTTCCACTGAGAGGTGTGTATCACTTATGCATTGGTGGTTGATGGTGAAGAACTGAATTTTGTCAAGACAATTAGTCATAACATTTTTGTAACACTGAGCTGTCCCTGTTAACAAATAAATAACTTCAGACTAGTAATTAAATGTGCATTGAAATGAGCTCTTTCTTAAAGACCTCTAGTCAAATGTATTTCAAAGTACTGCAGCAACAAAATACTTTTTACTTCCCTGAGGCAATTTCAAGTCTTCTTACTACATGACAGATTTAACTCTTTTGACCCCATATGATAGATTTCATATATCTCTCAACATGTTTTGCATTCCTCAGACTTTCTGTCAGAATGGCAGCAACCAGAACAATTCATTATGGAATCCTCTTAGGAGAGAACTATGGCAGCAATGTGTGCTACAGTGGCCACTGGTGGCACTGGCATGGAAAACAATGTACTGTCATAGTAGGAGGGATCTTACAGGTCTGATTAGAATCATGAAATATGACAGATTTTTTTCAGGAAGGCTATTGTCTTGTTTCAAATGTGTGAATAAAGTTCTACTTCTTAAACTTTGAGTTTAGGGATGTATTTTGTTTTGGGGTGGTTTTGTTTTGAGCTTCCATAGGTATCTCTTAGTGCGATGAATGGCTGAAATACAGCAGAAAGCCTTGATGTGTTGCCTTTTTCTGAGTACCATTACTGAAAGCAAAATAGGGAGAGCCTGTGGAGAGGTAAGTATGGACGTAGGTTTCAGCCCTTACAATGCAGGGCTCAATTTTACTCCTAGTAGAGACTGTAGCCATGAAACCAGGCAGTAATTTAGTTCATGCCAGTGGTTTGCTTTTCAATGAAATACAGCTGTGAACTTTACTGCATTCACTTCCTTTTACTACTATGATCTTTCCATATGTGTCAAAAATACAGTTTTCCCACAAGTAATTGAGCAAAAACAGACTTACTCATATTTTACCTAAGCTACTTTGAAAGCTTTTTTTCTTTTTTAATTGTCTAGGTGATGTAAATTAAGACTGATTGCAGTGAGGCAAAGGTTCTAAATCATCTTTTCAGATTGCTGAAGAGGCAGAACTGCCCTCTGCTTCAATCAATTATCTTAGTGTCTGGCATTGTTAGAAAAAGTGGCCTTCATCAGTTTTAAACACTAGTAAAATTTAGCATACAGCAATTTTACTGCAGTTCTGACTTCAGTAAAGGGGCTTATGTTTTAAACAAATTATTCATGTAACTGATTTAACTGCAAGCAAAACAATATATAGACTATTAGAAGTGTGTACAAGAAAGAGGCAAATGGTTCGTACATGAGTGCTCACCACACTGAGAACTCCCAACAACAGCTGGCCACTCCCAGGATATGTGACCTGGAAAGGCTCCTTCTCCCATCCCCATCAAAGATGTGAGGTGGTATAGAATAATCTGGGAGTCCTAGTCATGTGTTCTCCTGGCTTATGGAAAAATTAACCCTATCCTGGCTGGAACAAGGACAATGCTTATTTGCAATGGAGATGTATAGTTAATAACACAAGAAGACAGGGAAAAACCCAAACCCTAACACTCTGAAACTTTTCTAGGCTTGAAAAACTGGTTAAAGGGGCAAAATCCATTGCCAAGGTAATTTTAAACTCCTACACTAGGGATCCTTCATCATGATGCTAGACATTTTAAGGGCCTATGTATCAAGGAGCCAACCCACCATTGCTATTGTCACAGGACCAGACAATCAAGGAACAGTGATGAATAGCCACCATTACTGCTGCTCTGGCTGTGCTCCGATGTGTGATCATGTGGGTAATGGCCACTTCTTTTAAAGCAGATTGCCTTACAAAGTATTCTAAAGAAATTTCTGTAACAATGTGATTTGCTAACAGTTTTCCTAGCTTCTGGAAACCTCCATAGTTTGCTACTTTCACTGCAAAATCAAACAGGCATCAATGAGAATTTAAAGATGTTCTAAAGCTATATGAAACATGAACAATTAAACAGTGAAGCTGAGATATGATGCATTAAAAATAAATTTGTTGCTGCTAGGTTGAAAAAAATAGTAGAACTTTGAACTCTGCATTGTGATACTGAGCATTGTGATACTCAGACTGAGACTATCTGATCAAGGATACTCTAGCAGGCCTATCAGTGCCTAGTAGAATGAGATACCGGTGTGTTTACAAGTGTTCAAATACCACTCTTACAGAACAAAGCAAATAAAACACCCCTTTGTGCAGCCACTGGAGGTCAGACATCAGATAACTCTGCAGAGATCAAGATACCCAGCATAACAATCTCTCACAGGCCTGAGTACCATCACATGAGCTTTCCAGCCTTCCCTTATGGTCACTCTACTTACAAGATGTGACTCCTGTAATCAAGTCACTATATATGCTGAAATATATGTCAAAAATAAAGGAAGATAATATGACAGACTTGGCATTTGTTTACAGAAAAAAAACCCCAAACATTTTCCTGGTCTATGCATAACCTGGCAGTTTTAAGAGCATACTAGAAAAGAATTACATTCGAAAAACATTTTGAAAATAGCTAGGGCATATAAGCTAATATAACTAGCAACAAAGTTATGAAGCTCTATTTTAAGTCAGCCTATTTTTCCACTGCTTATTTTTCTTGTAATATCCATTGCTTTGTAGAAGGGCAACTAAGAAGGCATTTTAGTAGAGGTCTCAACAAAGTCTAGTACGTAAGCAGGCTGAATACACTTTGAGAAGCAAGACATATTTTGGGCTGTGTATAGAACAAACAGGAGGAAGAATACCTATTAAAAATGATGATTTGCAATTGTTGTAAAGTGTACAAATAGAAGATCAATTTATCCTGAAGCAGTGTCCTCTCTACTCAGACTCATTTCTTCATTAGAAATTCTTTCCTTTAAACTCACCTACTTTTAACAGGCTGTCATCCTGCAGCCACAGGATAAACGAGAAGCATCTGAGGTGCAGCAGATGTAGACGCTTCTAAACCATCGGTTTGGATGCAGACTTTATTCTTTTACCCTGCAGGAAGGATGAGCTCCTTCAGATTAAGAAAAACAACAAAATTTTATGCTGCAGAGAGAAGATGACCTTTCCTGTTAAAGAATAAACAACTATCTATTTCCTGAATATTGTGCCAAGGAGTAACAGCAGCAGATGCAAGTAAAAAAATCCATTAAAATTTAGATTTTGGGCAATAGGTTACTATCTGCTTTCCTTTCTCAGGTCTGGCCCTGCTGTTGTTGTTCATCCTGTAACTCAATATCTTATAAAGGTCATCAACACAAAAGGCAAACTACATCTCCAGAGAGGATGTAAGAGGTCTCATGAGGACTTCAGAGATACAAAGAATTTTCTGTTGACAAACTCAAGGCACCCACAGGAAGGGAGGGGAGGGGGGACAGGACAGAAACAAAGGCTAATCCTCCCTTCTCAAAATGCAATCCATTTCATCCTTCCCCTATAAACCTGTTTTTTGCAGGTGGACTGTGTTTGGCTTTCTGAGGTGCTGAACACCTCTGATTCTAGATGAGGACAGGCATTCATCTCATTCAGCTCATCCCTCTCAGAAGGACCTGAACACAGGCCCTTCCTCACATCTGCTTTGTGAGACCTGATTCAATGTTACTCTCCTAGTAACACCAGACAAATAATTAAGTGTCCAGATAAATGTTTTCTCCTTTCTAAAAACATACCCTCCTTGCCACTCTTTGCTCTGGCTTTCACCTCAGACAGGGCTAGGGCAATTTCATTTCAATTTCCTTGTCACAGCTTTTGCAAAAGCCATTCTCATTTTTCAGCTGCATTACTCTCCTAATGGAAAGCCAAGACAAGATTTTAGCTAGGCACCAAGACTATACTGAACCTCTGCCCCGCCTGCACTGGAAAGTGGATCTTTTACTTGTCCTATGTTTATGTAGCTAACCAGCTCAGTTCAAGCTCACGTAAAATACCTGGCATTAGTAGGAGCAGTGGCTTCCACATTGGCTTCTGCAAGCCAAGTTTTTTTAAAAAGGCTGGTCAGACTCCTCCATCCTCAAAGATGGTCAAGGGGAGATTGCCTTTGCAATCAAAGATACTGGATTAGTTAGGAAAGCATTGGCCTGCTATCACATTCTCAAAAGCGGAACTGGATTGCCAGCATCTTGGGCTTACTGGAAAACAACAAAATCTGGGGCTGAGGGTGGATCCAGCCACACCTGAACTTCTTTCTCAGAAGGAGTTAAGAAGGTAAGCAGGTCCTTTCTACACTTCATATCTCAATGGGAGGGTCTCCCTGATAAACTTATTCTGAAGCTCCCATTCTGCCCATGGCAGAAAACGTAATTCAACAAACTGAATCTTTTCTGACAAAGAAAACAAAAGGCTCAAAATCTCTGGCAAATGAAGTGGGTAAAATAAAATCAGACAGGCTGGGTAAAAAAATAAATAAGAATAGCTAAACTGATTTAAACCTTCTTCCAGACAGCAGGAACAAAAAGTCCATGAAGAGAGCTTACAGAGCCATCTGCTAACCAGGCTGTAAAGGAACCTTTCCAAAGGGACAACACAATTGCAGCGGATTTGAAGTGACACTCTCTGGAATAATTTTATTAATGTCTACTGCAGATGAATTCAGGGAGATTCCCACTGTCTACATCAGAAAAGGGGAGAGCATATAGCAGAAGGTAGATCCAAAATCAAAGCAATTATCGCTCAGTGGGGAAAATATATTGCCAATTTTTCAAGAGCAGTCTGCACCTCTGGGGTAGAGGAAGAGACATTGTATCTGTAAGGCTGGCATCTGTTACAGACTAATAAGCAGAAAAAATATATCACTGTAAAAACCCACAACTGATCTACATCTTAAACAGTGCATTGGAAAGAAGTCCCCTCAACTCAAAAAAATACTGCATTAGAACAAGAAAAGATGCAGGGAACACAGCAAGAATGATAAAGTAGAACAGTGTTTGCCTGAGGATCAAGTGAGTTGCCTGTATTCTTCTTCATGAGGATGAGAGCATTTATGGAGGATACAGCGCATTGCCAAATGATGCATGAAAATAAAATGTGTACTCATTCAAATGCTGTAAGTAGACTTGTGCTATTCTATAAATCAACAATCCTCCCTGCTTTGCTTTTAATTACCTGTAAAGAAAGGCTCAGCTCTGGCAAGTAAATCAGGGTTTGCTCCTCTGGCATACAACAGCCATCTCTTAAAGGACTGCATCCTGCACACTGTACCTGTAATTGTCTCTGCTGGGTTCTTCAACTTCTGAACACGGACATCATACTTTGAAATATTATCCACACTTTTGCCCAGGACAAATTCACAAGGGGGACAGACTTTCTTGTGCTGTTCACATGGAGTACATCTAACCATCATGGTAAATAAAACTAACCCACAGCAAAAACACTGAACATTAGACTGAACAGGGGTATATGAAAAAAGCAGCAGTTGCCATTTCTGTCAACGACCATGATGAATGAGATGTATAGGACAAAAAGGACTTTATCATACTCATTTCTTATGGTAGAGTTTTAACTCTTCTGCAGTTGTTCAAGGACTTCCTGGAAATCTGTCTCCATGTATTTGCCTAACTTGAGAAAACCAAAGACTACATGTGGGAATCAGTGTGAAGCAGAAAGATTCAGCTCATGTATTTAATTGTTATTTGTCTCTGCTACAAGACCTTTTTTGACATTTTTTGAAAAAGCAAGACTACTGAATTATATTATGTACATATTTTAGAAAACATTAATCATCACCTCTCTTTCCTTAATAACATGACTTCTACAGGTTATAAAAAGTTGATTTAGCTTACTAAGAAGAGATAAGGTAACTGCAGAGATGGTATCAACAGGTGCATTATTAAATCTGATTAGCCAAATTGAAATTGCTGTGAACTCAAATTGACTGGCGCCTTTACAATGACAATAGCAACTCTTAAGAAGGTGTTACAACCAAAATGGAGGGAAAGAAGAGACATGAGATTTGAGCAAGATGACACAGGCAATTAGCAGCCCCAAAGAACTTCCGCCTGTAGCTTAAAAACCTAGAGTGGCCTCAGTGAATCAATACACCTCTCAATCTTAATTCTTCCATCTCAAATCCATTACTGACTGTTGATAGCACATTTTGAATTTCTGCTTAGATTAAGAAAAAAAACAGGTGGCAAACATACAATTCTGTCATGTTATTATTAGTATTGTGGTAAGACAATGATAGAAAATACTTTGCTCTGCGATGGCTCAGAATGTAGCAGACATCTGCAGTTCAGCTATATGTATTCAAATTCTGCTCCCTATAAGTCTAAAGAGCTATGTTTTCTCAAGTTTTTGAGGGATCATAAAGATTTATGACATTTGCCAAATAAACTCATCCTTAAGAAAGTGATTCTAAATCCAGGATCACAAATATCTTTTTTTTTTTTTTTTTTACTGGCTATAAAAGTCACATTCCTCTCTCATCCAAATCCCAAACAAAAAAGTGCTAAGATCGTAATAAAAGACTCCTAGTCCTACTGTATTTTGAAAAATTACTGCGGTGGGTTGCCCCTGGCTGGACAAGAGGCGCCCACCAAAGCTGCTCTACCCTACCCTCCTTAGCTGCACAGAGGAGAGGAAACACAATGACAGGCTTGTGGGTCAAGATAAGGACAGGCAAATAATTATTCACCAGTTACTGTTGCGCAAAACAGACTTAAACAGGGGAAATTAATTTGCTACCAAATTAAAGTAGGTTAATGAGAAATAAACCCAAATCTTGAAACACCTTCCTCCCACCTTTGTCTTCTTTATGGACTTCACTTAAAATTTTCTCTACCTCCATCCCCCCAGCAGTGCGGAGAAATGAGGGCTGTGATCAAATTTACTCTATCTATCTATCTATCAAATCTACAAAAACTCTACCACTCCTTCTCCATTGGGGAGGACTCCTCACAGTTTTCCCCGACTCTAGGATGGTCCCTTCCATGGGAGACAGTCCTCCATGAACTTCTACAATATAGGACTCCACATTGTGGGACTCTGCTTCTCAAGGACTGCAGTTCTCAAAGGACTGCTCCAGTGTGGGTCCAGTCTACTCCACAGGGTGCAGTCAGTCCTTCAGGATAAGACTGCTCCAGCATGAGTCCCCAACAGGGTCACAAGTTCTGCCAGCAAACCTGCTCAGGATGGACTCTTCTCTACATGGGGCACAGAATCTACTTCAGTGTGGACCTTCCAGGGTCATAGCCTTCTTCAAGGCATTCACCTGCTCCAGTAGGGGTCCTTTTTTACTCCTATTCTAATTAATGCATTTTCAGCATTTCCACTCTTGGAAATTAGCTATGAGTGTTGTTACAGAGGGAAACTTCTATTCCTACAAAGAATATATAAACTAGAAGGAAAGTGAGGGCTCTTGTCTTTTTGAAATCCTCTCTTTCCACATGGCAGCACTCTCTAGGCTCAAAAATTCTTGCCACAGTTGCATCCTCAACTGCACCACTGCCAGCCTTCCTTCAGCACTTTTAAGTCTGAAACATTTTACACGTCTTCAAGACCTACAAGAATTTCTCACAGGCCTCCTAATAACCTCATTGATTGATCTTATGGCA
Source organism: Geospiza fortis (assembly GCF_000277835.1). Taxonomy (NCBI): domain Eukaryota; kingdom Metazoa; phylum Chordata; class Aves; order Passeriformes; family Thraupidae; genus Geospiza; species Geospiza fortis. The sequence continues at coordinate 45,131 of NW_005054379.1, read as the reverse complement.
GATACAATAAATAAGGAAATAAACAAGAATTAAGAAGGTTGGAGATTCCCACAAGCAAGGGAGACTTGAGAGCCAGTGAATCCCAGCCAAAGAGAACAGGTGGAGGGAAGATTTCCTCCGCACTGCTTTAAATACACAGGACACAGATGAAAGTCTTTATACACCAGAGAAATACTGCCTTAGTAAAGATTTTCTGGGAGCTGATTTTTCTGGTTTGAACTGTTCTACCAATGAGAAGGGTAGGAAAGAACAAACCAAATTATTGCTGTGACCACAAGGTGATAATGGAGTATATGACTGCAACTCCAACACAGTTTTTACTTTCATAAATAGAAGCTGGGTAGAAGTATGTTATTTTGGTATCTAACAAGAGAAGAAGGAGGATTTGAAGTGTTCTGACAAACCCCTTTTATTTCCATTAGAAAATACTGACTGCAAAGATGAAAATACTACCAGAAAACACTGTCTCAAGAGGCTGTCACCAGTATCAGAATATATAAGAGCCAGATGCTCAGAGCTTGGAGTGGCCTGCTAGACCAGAACACTCTATGTCCTTTTTCTGCTAGTTTTTAGTAATAGGACAGCAACCACCTGACAGCACAAAGGGTTTATAGGGATTGTCTGACTCAGCACAAAATGAGATGCAGATACTCAACAGTAATTTTTCTGACAACACAAGAGAATGACTGCACTCTATCCAGCAAGCAGGCACTATCAGTAGAAAAAGCATAGAAACAGCTTACTAACAATTCAATGAAAACTGCCTGAAATAAGTGAAAAGTAGCACGTATAACTCACATGAGGTGAGCATGAAAAATTGAACTAACATAAGAGGTTTGGGTTTGTTGCTTGTTTCTGTGTTAAGTTTCAGCTGTTACATTGCCATTTCTAATCTGACAAAAAACAAAGGTCAAAAATTAAGTCATATACACCCAGAGCAACTCAGTCACTGATATATTTACAATCATCACAAGGTAACTCAAGAAAACCCATTGTGATGTATTGCTACAGACACTGCACCTGTAACTTCCTTTTACTGAGGTGCAGCACATTACAATTCTCACAGGTTCAAGCTGCAAACACACTTTGAACAGATACTGCAAAATGGCAGTCTTGCATTTGTCTCAATTTCTACTCTTCAAAGTTCAGGTAAGGATGGACACTTTCCCTCCCGCACCCACTTTACTGTCTGTTGCTCTAGGGCTTAGCCAAGGAGAGAAGATGATGCGCACTTCTGTCAATTCAGTGTAGCTTCAGAACCAAACAGTGTCTTTTTGTCTTTAAGACTGAGTCCATCACACAATAGTTTGTATTAACCCAGGTATTGCCCTTTTGCAAGTTCTCTGCCTTTCAGCAACCTTATCCTCCTACAAAAAAATTGAAACTTAACCCAGACACAGGAGTAATAGAATTCAGTTAGCTTTGAGTTGCACCATTAAAACCTAAAATATGTTTTCAGCACATTTATAACAGCTGTATTTGAGCTGCCTTACCGAAACCCAAGGTGAATACTCATAATACTTGAAATTAATACGTGAAATGTCCACCAATTAATTGCTTAAAACCATCATTGTCAAATTCTAGAAAAGAGTATTTTGATCTTGTATTAGGTTGCAAATGCAAGATGTGGATGGGGGTGTGTAATCTATTGCCATCTGTTAGAAGTGGGGCAGTTTTCTTTATCTCTTCCACAACCAATCCTCTCTCCAGGAAATATCCTCTGTTAATGGGCCATTGAGTCTCACTGCACGACTGATAAAATCACATCATCCCATTGTGAGATGCTTCACCCAGGGGGAGGAGCCAAGCATTCCTTCCAAAATACAATCTGAGATACAGAACACAACAGGCAGTTTCTTCCCACTGGATTCCCAAAGGTATACCAGGCCTTACACCACCACTGGACAGTCAGAGGAAAACTGCACCCTTCTACAGGATCCCTGCTCCAACAGAATCACACATGTCACTGCAGGAGGACTGCAGCCACCATTCAGTCAGACTGCTAACAACACGCTGACCCACGGGGTGTCAGGTCATATTCTGACTCTGTCAGTGGTTTTTGTATTACTCCTTTTTTTATTTCTATTTTTCCTAATAAAGAACTGTTATTCTTACTCTCATATCTTTGCCTGAGAGGCCATTAATTTCAAAATTATAATAATACAGAGGGAGGGGGTTTACATTTCCCATTTCAAGAGAGGCTCCTGCCTTCCTTAGTAGACATCTGTCTTTTCAAACCAAGACAGATCTACAGAAATTCACCATCTGCCAAAACCAAAAGTTTGTAACAACAATGTGCAAAATGTATTTTCAGGGCTTCTTTTTGAACAAGTAATGAAACGAAGATGAATCATCACATTATCATAAAAAGCAGTTTTATCACTTTCACATTTACAAATATACATGTTATTATAATAACCGCTGGAAAAAGCCATAGCTCTTTAGACAAGAACGAATAATAGATACAGATAATTCAAGTATATATTAAAAGTAATAAAATAATAAGAAAATTAACATTTGCTCCTACTCCACTGTTCATCCCTCTGTAATCATCTTGTTCAGAGATGCATCAGTTAGAGCAATGGCTGAATAAACTAATTAGATTCATGCAAGAATGACAAAAATACAGCAATTTTTTAAAATATATGAGATCATACAGATACAGGAGCAGGGTGCTCGTGAATACAGCCAGGACAGCAGTGCAGCGAATCATGAACAAACAGATCGCACTCCACACAAAATGCATTCTGACACACTTTGCATATGTACACCTGTGTGGGAAGGACAAAAAGATAAGTCAAATTAGCAAAAATTATCATCATTGCTCTGCAGTAGGGCATCAGTTACATCATCATGATAATGTAAACAGACTGCACTGCTAGCACCACAGAAACTCAACTGAATTAAATCTTCTGGCAGCAAATGTACCCGCAGGCTTGAGCTCAGGTCACTGTAAATGCTTCCAAATGGCTGAGTGTAAATTCTTCTAAATGGGAAGCTTTTTTTATGCAGCTTCCTAGGAAACTACTTTCCACACTTCTACAGACTTTGCAGTCTATAAATTGTGACTGTTTAACACCTAAGTCTAATTAACCATGACTAACTTTCATAAGTATTCTTCTGGTGTTTAGAATATAATTCTAAAGGATCATCTCTATTTCTCACAGCCCTCAATGCAAGTTACAATGCCATTCAACATACTTACATTTTGATCTTTCATTTCTCCCTGGCAGCCTTGACAATACCTAAAAGCAAAATTTTATATTTTAACTGAAAAAAAAAAGGAGTCAAGACTGTGTAAATCAATGTTTTAAAAAAGATCTCATACATAGTAACAATTTCTGGCAATTATTTCAGCTATTCAACTGAACTCATTGATCATGGAAACTACAAGTATTTCTTAATGCCAGAGACGCCCCACACCACCCAAACACCCAGGATCTCCAGCAGCAAAGAAGCTGTTGCCAACTATTCTTACTTTTGTGACAAAAAAGTTATGGAATCCACAAGCACACTCCTTATCACAAATAAGATTTGCATACCGTTCCCCTTTGTATTCTTCCAGTGGAACTTCCTGAAAGGCATCTAAAGGAAACAAGTGATGGTAAGACCGAGCCAGGTGAGGTGCAGACACTAACGTAAGACCTGCAAAAAAAGAGACACCAAAATTGTTATAAGGGAAGATGTACTGAAAAGCTTTTCTGTATAAAATAAGGTAAAAAGAAAAAATAATAGTTTTAATTACTCAGTGGTTGAGAGCTTCTAAGAACTTTAAAAAGTAAAATGACTTGTTCCATTACCTAAACCTGTAATCCAGTTTTAAATCCAAACACAAAGAACAAGCAAACTGATAAAATTTCTACTGAAAATGTTTAACTCAGCCTTCAGAAACACATTTACAACACACAGTGGTGAAGTTAGGAAGCTCCTTTTGGCAGTGATGGCTCCACTGTATCACACCACCAGCTAAAATGATGCCCTGTTATGAAGCTCTACTACAGCTTGCTATACTACTGCCAAAACCATGCCACAGCCCCACTTCAGCTAACACTGGTCTGCTGGTTTTAAAATAGTTATTTTTTGTCACACTAACTATCATGTGGCTGTGTTTTGGGTCTATGTTGGAAATAAGGTTGATTAGGCAGGAATGTTTCCTTTACTGCTGAGCAGTGTTTACACACAATCAAGGCCTTTTCTGTTTCTCACTCCACCAGTGAGTAGGCTTGGGGGTGCACAAGGCATTGGGAAGGGATACAGTCAGGACTGCAGTCAACAGTGCACCAAGAGAACAAGAGAACATTGGGAAGGGATACAGTCAGGATTGCAGTCAACAGTGCACCAAGAGAACAAAGGGATATGCCATAGCATGTGGCATCATGTTCAGCCTATAAAGCTGGGTGGAAAAGGTGGAAAGGGAAGAATGTTCAGGATGATGGCATTTACTTTCTCAAGTAACTGTTACCCATGACGGAGTTCTGCTTTCCTGGAGATTCTACTGATGGGAAGTGGTGAATGAATTACTTACTTCGCTTGTCTCGTGTGCACAGCTATTGCTGTTAACTTTTCAATTGCCTTTAATGCCACCTGTGAGTGATCTCACTTTTACTCTTCTGATTCTCTCCCCATCTCACCAGTGTGTGGGAGTGTGTGGGGCTGAGTCGACAGCTGGGGTTAGACCATGAGAACAGGTGGGGCATAGGCCGGCACAAATGTCTCACTCACTCGTACTGTGAATGTACAAACTGTTGCTCTCCTGGTCACTGCAACTGTGGAGAATCCACTGCAGATACACAGGATTTCTCCAGTTACACTAATTCCCTTGCTGGACTGAAACTCATGCTGGTGGGAAAAACTTGAAATTAAACTAGGATAAAGTGACCCAAACCCATAATTATTTCACCCTCTTGCCAAATACAGGCATCCTGGTAATACCTATTGTGTTTCAGTCATATGCCTGTGGAAGCTAGGAGAACAGTACTCCCTCACAATATTAATATTATAAACCACATTAATCCTCCCTCGCACCCTCACTAAGAGCAATGGAGAGAGGCATCATTGGTTGCACAGTCCATTAACATTTGCAAGACCAAAGGGCTCCCATTTACAACTCTACAGCTTGTCTTGTGTCACTGTGCAGATTGCCCTTGGGTTCAACTTGGAAATCTTCCACCCACATACACACGGAGGGGAGAGTACTTCTGTCCTCCTGTGCCAAAACATTCTATTTTCATGGCCTTGCACTGAGGACTCTGAAACATGAGTGTGTTAAGTTAAATGATGATTCTTGAGAAGTTACCATTCCCATGTGCATAACCTCTCTTCCCTACTTTGCCTTAGGTATATTCCTTATACCAAGGAATATGATACAGCTTTACTGTTACAGGTATAGTCCTGAGAGGCATTTCTATGAAACTGACAACCCAGGTCACAGAAATGCAGGACTCTTTAAGCAGTGATGGCTTTTAATTAGTAAGTACAGCTGAATTTTTCTACCCCTTAACTCTCTTACCACAAACTCTTGATTCATCTGCTCACCTCTTCTTACTACTTACCACAGATTTTGCATTCCACAGGAAGCTCACAGTATTTGGCTCTGCACTGAGGACAAAAATATCCACCCAGTGTAAGACCTGGGTCATTGTTATTTTCCAATTGCCTACAGCAGAAAGAAACAATTCAGTACTTAAGAAATAATACCATGCTACTACATAAGTACAAATAATGTTTTCACATCAAATAATTTAAAAAGTTTCACTACATTGCATGTAACAGTTTAATGTGTAAGTATCAGAAAACAATTGATATGGACAAATATCAGTGACCACATTTTCTCACGGGAACCAAAGACCAAATATTTCCATATAAAGGAGCCAATCTTTAAAAATAAAGATATGAACAATAACTGCATGCTTGTTTCTTTTTAGAGACAAAAACATTCTATTGCCTCTAAGATGCACATAGTAACTATTCTTTCAAACAGCACACGCTGTTAGATGTTGTTTCATTCTGAATCAGACTCCCCTATCACCCTGGAAAACAATTACTCTTTTCATTGAGAAGTGCACTGGTACAGTCATCAAACAAGGCCTCTATTTTAAACTTCCCTTTAAAGTCATGTTAAGAAATACATAAAAAAATACTTTATTCAGATAATACCCTTCCAGCCTCATAATTATATTTTATAATGATAGTAGTAATTAAATCAAGAGCTGCAAGTAATTACTTAACACCTTGGAGCACCTGTGTGCCCCAATCACTGTGTAACAGAACTAAGTACCATTTACTACCTTGAAAAAACTTAAATGCAAATTTTAAAACACATATTTAACAGAGGATACTGTTAATACTGGAGTTACTAATGGAAATAAAATATCTACTGAGAAGTCACAAGACATGGCTAAGTCTTTTTTCAGATTATTTTGCAATACTTTCACTGATGAGCAGATTTTCTAAACATGACTAATTAATATTGAATTCACATCAGCTCATTGAATTCTAATCAATGCTACTTACGCCATGCTAAAGGAGGGCTTTGCATCTTGATCAGACAGAGAAGCAATAGTATGCTGAGGAAAACCTGAAGAGAAAAACATCCCATAGTAAAAATTTTAAACATGCAATAATGTGTCCGTTTCTTACTTCAATGAAGAAGTTCAAAGATTATTCTAGACATTCAGGCCTTTCTCTTTGCCATTTGTTATAACAGGAGAACTGATACACTCTTGCTATATCAAATTCTTCCCAAAGGTCTCTACCTACACCCACACCTCTCTGACTTTACTTCCCCTCAGCTGAAAAAGTGTCTTTGCCATAGACTTTGTGTTAACTGAAGTGCACAGGAACCCCATTTTAGAAGAACAGTTAGAAAGTAAAATACGTGAAATGGTAGGAAAGCAGAATGAGCAGCATACAAATGTTCACTTAAACAATAGTTTCTAATTAAGGAGGAAATATTTTTATAAGCATCCATTCAGCCTGTATTCACCTTCTAAGTACAGTATATGACAGATGAGACTACAGGACTTTGGAGACTGATATCTTTCTTTCCTTGTAAAATTTATTTTTTACAGATCATGTCAGGTGAGAAGTTGGTTTTTCCAACTGCTGCTCAGGCTTTACCTACGAGAAGTAAACCTTTTCATTATCTATACCTAGACATAAAAATACATGCATTCTTATCTATGAAAAGGATGGATGAAAGTGAGAACTCAATGCTCTACTTTAGCATTACAGTTCCTATACTGGTTTAACTCCAAGCTTAAATTTATTGAGAAACAGATAAGAAAAGAAAAGGTAATCTACTTCTTGAAAGAACACTCAAGAAGTTGCTAATAAATGTGTACTACCCAT
>NW_005054379.1:33921-37761 GCF_000277835.1 Geospiza fortis | reverse complement strand
TTTTCACCCTTTATTTCTAAGTATTAAATTTATAACAATTACTGTGCCATCAATATCGTTCCACTTCATTGTTTCCAAATTCTGTTCAGTAATTTGTCTTAATAAGCTTTATTTAAAAGCTGACTACTATGCAGGAATAACATCAACATCAAAAGTGATACTTACCTAGCAAAATAAAAGTTAAAACAAAAAAAAATTACACAATGTCTTTACTACGCGTCTTACAATTTGTATTGCCTTACACATAAGAGGCAAATAAAGAAAAAGACAGAATCTCATGCTAGGAGTTTGACAAATCCATATCCTACCCATTCGAATAAGGGAGCACTCAGAAGTTGAACTGGCAGGTGGAGGACTGACATGGTGCATCAGCAGTTCCTTATAATGACTTTCATCCAAAATAACGTGGTACGTTCCTGTCACAGACAAAGAGATGCCTTACTATCAGGTTATGAGCAAAATAAAAAATACAAACATATACTCCAAATGACAGAAAACGACTTAGGTAGAAAACACAATTTATCCAAACCTGTTCCTAAAAAGCAGCCCTGTTAATGCTACACTAAATGACAAGGCTTAAAACTAGTAATAACAGAATGTTCAATTAGATATGAAGACACAGAGCTTTTTCTCCAACATTAAACGGTAGTAATGATACTGTAAGAGTTACCAGTGTAGCAATGGATATTAACATGTTACACTGATGAAGTTTCACACCACATAGCTTTATATATGGGACAAAAGGTTTGCAAATATATGTATTTTTTCTCTCTAGAGCTGCAGCCACCAGCTGGTAGTAATTTCACTTACTACTGTATATTTTGTATATTTGGGCAACTCTTCAATTTTCTGCCAGCACAATGGGAAATACTTATCCTTAAAAATTACAAAATGCAGCAATAAATATATAATAAATTACTTACTTAATTTTGATTTTAAACCTGTGTTTAGTAATATAATTACTGTGTTAGTAATATAATTACTAAACTTCAGATACATACCACCAGTTTCTCGGGCAAGTACTGTACAAACTCGAACTTCAGCACTTAAGCCGATGACAGATACTCTGATCTTTACTGCTTTTAAACACTTAAAATAGAGAAAAAAAACATATTCAATTCATGTGCAGAACAAGAAACAGTAAAAAGGTTTAAGTCTTAAACAAAAATTAATTGGTGATAACACTGCAACTGTGTTTTGTCCAGCAGCTTGGGTGTTCAATGCAGTAGTGAAACTTCAGTTCTGTACCTTAATTAGATCATAGATGTTGGCTGGATCACATGTCGTCAGACTGCTGAGGACTACCAAAACCTCTCTGCTTGTATGTCCTGGCATGTGCCTAAGGAAAGCACACAGTTAATTTACTTATGCACACTAAACTATTTGTATGATAACATCTCCAAGGACCTTAATGTGTTGAAGTCAGAAGATGAAGATGACATGATATGAAGTCCTCTACAAACTGTGGTAAGATTCTGGTCCGAGCACCACATTTTCACCTTCTGAAAGCCAAAATTTCCAGTATCTAAAATACAGTATTTAATTGGCTAGCTGTTACCTGATTATTTCCTGTAATGAATCCTTTGTACCTTAGCCATACTCACATGTAAAATTAATCTCCAAACTAGCACACTGTAGTAAGTCTTCCTGACTTCTTAAAAACTCTAATCAGGTTTAAGTGTAAGTCCATTACTTTTAATTACTTCTAGTTCTTAGTTGAAAACTCTCTTCCTGATAGTATTTAAATGGCTTTTCATGACACTGATTAACCGCTTTGTTCAGTCAGTATCTTTAGCTGTAATTCTTTTTCAGTTTTCCACAAACTGGGATACATCTCAATACCTCACATTGCAAAAAAGTGCTCTGAATCTATCCTACCTGAAAACTGATCTTTCTAAAGTATGCCAAAACTCTCACAAGTTTATTGTGACACAATACTGTTCTCTTACATTATTAACCCCTAACTATGTCCTCTCTCATATCCCAGCCCTTCAGTAATAAAGAATTGTGTCTTTCATCACAATATCTGCATACCATCATCAACTTGGTTTTCAAATTTCATTTCTGTAAGAAACACAACCCTAAATACAAGCATCTAGTGGTAGAAAATAAACTTCTGCACTACTAGAGTATTTAACTTAATGATTTGTATTGTAAGAGGAGATAGTCATCTTTTAAAAACTCAAGTCAGCATGATGCAAGATGCTACTTAGAAAAAATTCTGCCTCTCAAAAGTCACAATCACAAAGAAAACAAAAAACCTCCTTGTATATACTAACTTTAAAGTCTGCATGGCCAAATTTAGGGAATTATATAGAGAAGGCTCTCCACTGCAGTTCATATCCACTGCTTTCTTCAGAGCAGTTACATGCTTTTTCGAGTTTCCTGTAAGTGAAAAAATGAAATCAATTTAACTGATACAACAAGTTAAAGAACAGAAATATTTAAAGTGCTTATGTAATGAAGTGTACTTGTACAGCAACAGGGACTGGTTTCAGAGTGGAACAGGTCTGTATTTTTCCTTAGAAATTGGTATTTTGATCAGAATGCAGAAAAGAGTAAAGAAGACTTTTACTCCATTGGCACTCAGATGCTAGAAAGTTTAGAAGCCAAAAAAGAGTAAAATCACTGTTGGGTATTACTAAGCGCTCAACATGAGTGTGACATGTCCCACAAACAGGAAGAGTTTTGTTTCCTCTGTTATCCTCAAAGCATGGTTCAAAGATTGATCCTGAATTTCCTCCATGAAACCCGCGGAAGCCACAGAGACTGGCCTAACAGCAGGCAGGAACCAAACAAACCTTGACTTCTTAACATCTGATCAGATGTCACAAAAAATACAGATGTTGTAACATACAAAATTAACAAACAGGGTAGAAAATTAACTATAGGGAAACCAGAACACATCTGAATTGCATTCTGGTCGAGACTTGATCGCAAACAAGCGCACAATGAAATTCTGGATCAAAGCAGATCAAAATGTAGAGTATGGTTTCAAACAACTTGCAATAATTTATCTTTTAAATTAAAACTAATTATGATAACATAACTTCATTTTCAGCAGTATATCAGGCAGAACTTAGAACACCAATGAAAAGGACAAAAATATCTGCAACTTAAGAAAAGAATACTACTTCCCTACCTGAGAGTTCTGTCATTTTTTCAGCTCTTTTACTCTTGGTTACAATTAAGCCAATCTGAAAAGGGAAAAAAAAGACCAAACTTTTCTTAGGAAGTTTTACAATGAGTTTATTTAGAATTTTACTGTATTTTTTTTACATCTTTATGGACCAGAACTGTTTAACCATACAAGGCTCTAAAAGTTTTACTTCAGCACAACATGAAGCAGCACAACATGATGCATCAATTTATAAACACTCCCGTACTTTCATTACTTCTGCCAAAAAGTACAAAAAGAAATCTTCTAAAATTTTAAATTGCAGAAACAAGAATTTCACTAGACATGAATAAAGGATGGGAAGGTACATAAATTGAAAACAGTTTACTTGGTAGCGTTATAACCAAAACTATCTTTTAAAATAGTTTTCTGCTATTTGTTTCTTGCATGGTTGCACATACCTGACTAATAGGATTCTGGTCAAAGTACTCTTCAACAAAATATTCCAATAACTATAAAGAAAAGTTAAAGCAGTTAAGAACTAATTATACTTTTATTACACATGCATTAAGTAGATGCAAAACATCTACTAAACTAAAAAAGCAAAACAAAGTAGTTGAGTAACACAAAAAGGGGGAATGAGCCTTTTCTTTCCATTCTTCTTTCACCCTATCCCTCCCCCTTCATCCCAAGTAATCAATTAAATGAGATTTCAGAAACTA
>NW_005054379.1:25873-33859 GCF_000277835.1 Geospiza fortis | reverse complement strand
AAAAACACTTCTCTGCACAAAATGATCAAAATCCAGGTTTACAGGCTCAAGTACTGTTGGAGAAGACCACACAGAGAAGACTGTTGGAGAAGACCACACAATGTATACAGTTCAATATTATATATTCATATGTATTAAATATCAATACTGGATACAGTGGAAATACGCCCACAATCTGAAACAGCAATCCAGTTCAACACTCATCTAGCATCCTTTCAAATAAGAATTCATAAAAAACCCAACTGTAAGAAAAAAATACAAACCAATTCTAGATGTGTAATGAGAACATGTCATCCCCTTAATTTGGGCAACACTTAATTTCCACATAGTTTCCAAACATGTCTTCCCATAATATGCCCGTGCAAAGTGTTTTTGCTGTACAGAAGTACATGTGCAAGGCAAAATAATGCCACACAGATTTTACTACTCAAAAAATACAAAAGTGACAGGCAGAAATAAGGAGACAAATGTAGGGATGAGAGAGGAGGCTATGCAGATAAAGGAGACTGCAATTCTTTGAAATGCAAAATGTAACCAGTTTATAGAGAAACAGTGACTCAATAAGAAAAAAGTTGAGTGCAGGAATACCTTCAGAGTGCAAGTAAGTCTGTTTGGCTTTAAGTCTTGGTCCTCCATCGTTCTTGATCCATCAACAACCACGTAAAGGTGACGCATCTGCATTTCCATCATATGTGAAAATCACTCACAGACTATGTATTGAAATGAATTAATTATTCCATTTACTTTAAAAAGCCACTACTTCCTCTCTCTGACAGGGAAGATTCAGTAGATCGAGAGGTGCAATTAACAGCAACTGAAAAGTAATGCATTCTTCCATTTTTTTTCTTAAAATGAAAAAAAACCCCTTCTCTTGAAAAATGCACACTGTTCTTCTCCTCTCATGACAAGCTACAAAACACACATAGTTTGAACATTCATGTCTTCACCTGAAGAGCTCAGTGTTGTACAAAGCAATGTGGTTATTTACAATCCATTTCCGTCATGTCCATTTTTCACATGAAGAGAAATGGACAGGGTGATCTAACTTCTGCTGCCAAACACACCCTGTGTGTAAACCCTCCAACCCTGAATAGCCATGCTTCACATACTGCCAACAACTACACACTGCCAACAAACAAAGAATGCTTAAAAAAACCAATAAATAACAGCAGAAACCACAGGGTTTGGTATAAAGTATGCCAGGCCAGCAGAAGTGTATTTCAGATCTGGCATACCACCTCCAGCCAAATAGTTTTGGACTAAGGACAGAAGAGGGTTGAGGTATTAACATACCATTCCAAGCCGAACTTGTCCATGGTGTTCATAGAGTCTAACAAAACACAAAATGATTTAAGTCAAATGCAAATGAGTGAATGGCTCCTAAAACAAAAGTCCAAACAAATCCAGTACTAGACTTTTGGCTAAAATGTAGAAGCAACAAACTGCTGGCAGTTATTCATGCTGAAAACCCCCACAGCTCAATCACAGATTTCACAACTCTCAGAAAATAAATAAGATCTATTTCTTACTACCAGGTTTAATGAAGCTTTAAAATTTTATCCAAACTTGACAAATCAGGTTCTACCATAACTTGAAATAACATAAAACGTAGGATTTTCTTCTAGCCATTTTTCTGAAATTTGAAACAGAAATCTGTAGCCATGATACCAGAAGGTAGACTGTTGTGACAGGACAAGGGGCAATGTATTTAACTAAAAGAGGGTTGATTTAGACTGGAGATAAACATGTTTCTACCACGAGAGTAGTGAGGCACTGGAGCAGGTTGCCTTGAGAAGCTGTGGATATCCCATCCCTGGGAGAGCTCAAGGCCAGTTTGGATGGGGCTCTGACCAATCTGTCCAATGAAAGGAGTCCCGGCCCATGGCAGGTTGGAGTGAGATGATCTTTAAGGTCCCTTTCAACCTAAACTATCCTGCAATTCTCTGATTTGTATACTAAAAGAAAAATAAACCACTGATCGAAGATTCCTCTAAGCTGTGCAGATTGCAGCTGCAGTGCTCTGCAGCGTTTCATCAGATCAAGACCTGCAGTTTGCATACACGTGGGATACACAGCCTGTATACATTCAGTGTTAAAAGATAAAAATTAATTTTTCACCATTTTTCCTGGCACACCCCTGCCCCTCTGAAGGAGAAGGGCCATGAAAACATCCTGCAGTCATGCCTTATGGTTAATTTATCCCACAGGAACCAGTTTCGGGATGATCAAGACCTTATAACTGACCAAATCAGTGCTATTAGCAGGCTCGTGGCCACACCACGTACCTTTTCCTCTTTGCCTTGAAGAGAATGTCCTCGATGGTTGCCTTCAACGACCCGGATTCGTCTTCCTTAAGAATTTCCCTACGCAGAACAGACTGTTACAGTGGGCAGAGGCGAGGCTTTTCCTCCTCTTTCGCCAGAAAGGAGAGAAAGGTGAGGGGGGAAAAACACACCATGTTCTTTCGTAGCCTCCTTCCCAGCGCTTGGTCCGCTCGGGTTCGTCATCCATCTCCGCGGCGGCTGAGGGGACACCAGGGGAGATGCGGGGCGCTGAGGGACAAGCGGGGAACTCCGGGGAGATGAGAGAGTTCAGGGGTGACGAGGGGGACTGCGGGAAGAAGAGGGGGGTGAGAGGGGGTCTGAGAGGACCCGCCCCCGACCCGTTGGCGCCCGTCCTCTTCCGCCTCGGTGCTCCGCCAAACCGTCCCGGCCGCCGCCCGGGCCGCGGAGCGACCGTTCCGGGAAGGTTCCGTTGTGTTTTCCACAGCATCATCAAAATCCTCCGAGTGCGGTTATGGAGACGACTAGCGCCTAGGGAAGACGCCTGACGGAGACATGCTGCGCTGCGCCGTGAGGAGCCCCTCGCTCGTGTGTCCGGCACAGCCGCCAGGCTCACGGCACTGCCTGGGTGTCGGTGGCCCTTCTGCAATTATCCGAAGACATTTCGGTAATTAATGGAAGAACAGGAACCTGGAAAAAGCACTGGATTTTAACACATGATTGTGCTCATACGCCGGTTAATGAAGACAGCCATCTATCACCCCGCCAGCAAGAGCAAGAAGTTTCAGGTATTTTGATGTTAAGTAATCATGTTTTCCATCTACCTAAAATATTTCTGAGTATTCATGTCACGTCACCAAGAGTTTCCATTTCATAAGCACCACAGCGAGGATTAACTCAGAGCAAGCTGAGCTAATTGCTGATTGCTCTGCAGAGCAATTAAAACTTTACAGGATACAGTGGAAGTATGCCAAGACCGGGCTTCAGCTCTTGAATTGCAGGAAAGTTACTGAATGTCCGTTTCTAAGGAGTCTCACTCTGCATCCAAGTAAGACAATACATGAGGAAGAAAACGTGTAAACAGTAGTAACAATCCTTGAAGCAAGACTGGGGCAAAAGTAACCACTTCTGTACCCTTCAGCTTATTGCATTTATCAGGAGAAGTGTATAATTATAACAGAAAGAGAGGAAAACTTAATTAGCTTTCAGTTAAACCATACCTGGGAAAAACCAATTATTTTTTGAAGTAAGCAATCTGAAGACAGGAAAAGAATTCTTTGAAAAGTCAGCATTTTCTTCTTGGAACTGAAATAGTTGTTGCTTGAACAACTCCAACTAGAACATACACCATTTTTTTCTTTAGAAGGAAAAAGTCTAATCTATAAAACAATGAAATGAAGTGTCTTCTAAGCTAGCACTTTGAATAAAATAAGTGAGAAATAAGATTTCTTTCAGAACAGGAGTATTTTTTATTCTCAAGACCAAGAATCTCAGTGCTGGACTGGAACACAGGATATACAGTAATTTTGTAAAACTTTATTGTGCAAGTGCTTGAAATCCCACCACAATTTTGAAATTCATAAATAACATACTGGACACCTTCATTTACAATTTCAAAGCAGTTATGTTTTTCATTGTCATGAGCATTTGGAGTCACTATGCTGCCATGAAAGCTGGTCAGGCTGTAATGCAAGACAAAATTTTGGGTATGTTTGTTAGTCATTACTTTATGTGGCCTGAAAAAATGTACAGTTAGTAAAAAAGTATGCCAATCTTGCCACATTTGTCTTGATCAACTGCTTACAAAGACAAGAAGAAACACAAATACAGTTTAGACACTACGGTATTTGTAGAAACACTAACAATCTTGAGCATCTCAATTTGTAGATCTGTGAAGCCAGGTAAGTGTTTTCTAAGAGGAAGACTGAATGATAAAACTTCTTGTTGTATACACTCAGGACAGGCTGTAATTAAAAGCAAGCCCACTGATGTAAGGCAGTATTCCTTGGTGATTAATTTGTTAACTACCCTCTGCAACAACCCAGACACACGTGTAAGACCACACAGCACATTGTTTACACATACATGCAAAAATGTAGGTTCAGAGCTGAGCCTAGAGGGACTGCACAGAGAGATTGAGGTGATAATCATGTAAAACTCCAGTTTTGTCTGGAGTATGCCTTCTATTCTTTAATATCAAGAAGCCCCTTTCCTTGATAGTTCCTATGGTAACTCAGATTGAGGGAGTCTCCCATCACTTTCCTCCTAGTTTCTGCCTTGCTCCAAGTTCCTTCCGCTTCCAGCCATTAATTCTTATTTAATTCATCTCAATTTCTCTGAGAGATGAACATGTTAGACTAATCTTAGAGTAACAGCTTTTCTCCAGTGTGTCTGTAGCATTGTAGACAAGACCCTTTTCAGCTGTCCATTGGTAGGTTAGAGCAAAATGAGTGCACATATTGTACACACCAGAGGTGCCTCATCAGCCCTGAGGCCTGTAACAGACACAGGACGGAGCAAGTCATTTACTGTAGTGGTTGCAACATGTTGCTGCAGCCTTAGGATGGCCTGTGTACCTTAGGATGGTTGCTTGCTTCTGTCGTGCCCTGCATCAATCCTGTTTGGAATCCAAAAGGCAGGCAGAAGGGAATATACCTCTCCCACCTTCTCTACCCAAAAAATCTACTTAGCCACACCTATGGCATCACCTATGGAAAATCTACTTAGCCACACCTATGGCATCTTGCTGAGAAACATGAGAATCCACATACAGATGTTGCCGCTTAATCTCCTTATTCCAGGCACAGGTATGCTGTTACCTTTTCCCAATCCATTTGTTGGAAACTTTGTAGGAAAGAAGCAGAACGATGGTTCTCCACAGGCTATGCACACACTGTCTGAGAGACCAGGAGCCAGTTTCTCAAAGACTAAAACTCAGACCACTGTCAAAAGGAGCCTGGAGCTGGGTCTGTCCTACAGAAAGAAGACCTATTCACAGTCTGCACACTATTAAGTGTGCAGACTGTGAATCTTCCAAAGAAAACATCAGTCATGTTATTGTTAGAACTTTAGGAGCACTAGTTGATCCTCAAACTTGTGCTAATCTTCTCCTGTTATTGATGCAATGCCCAGAACTCTCACTGAGAAAAAACAAGAAACCTGGGTGTGACAGGTAATTTATTTAGATTGTGGAGATTTGAACAAGTACTTCTCTTACAAAGAACAATTTAACAGGTATTCAGCACAACAAGTATAAAAAATTGGCCCATCTCCTTTATAAGGAAGAGAGGTTTTTCCTTTGAAATGAATACAAACCAGAACCAGAGAGAAAGGCACTGAAAAGAAAGAGAGAACAAGGCATTGCACTGGCTGTCACCTGTTCTCAGAATGATGAAAATACTGAGACACCTTCCAGTAGATGAGACTGAAAGCTGTGAAATGAAGATGTGCCAAATTTTCAAATTCTGTCAGTGTTCCCATGGCATCTTGTGCTAATTACTTCATCCACTAAAGCTCTTGGAATTAAATGACTGATAAAATTGGAATGTCAATTTTACAAGCATGAAGGTGGGTGCACGGCCATCAGGATTGCAGCATCAATGATAAGGGCTGAAAAACCAGCAAGGCTACAATGGTGAGAGTGAGGTATGTTAATACATTTCCAGCAGTGAAGAGCACAGGTAGTACTACCATGACCACACTAAACTGGAAATGGCTTTCCTGATGTTGTTCCTTTAAATTAAGGCAGAAGTTAAAACTTTCAAAGAAAAAACCAAATCACTAACAAAAATTTGCAATAACTGTAATCAGAGCACCTTTTTCGAACCAAATGTCTTTATAAGCAATAGAGTAATATGGCTACACTGGTGGGTTTTTTTTAATATTAAAAAACACAGACAAATCGCAGTTGTAGAAAACTGTACAAAAACTATCAATGTTTCTAACAATTATAGTAAGTAAAAAAGTTAAAGTAAATAAAGACATGAAGAATGATGCAAAGAGAAAATTTACTGGCTTATGAAAATACTTGCACATACAAACCTATCGCCAGCATAATATCCCCAAGAAAATATAAAAAAATATATAGAATTTATGCAAATATGCTCTGGAAAGTATGTCTTTCAATACATTTTATCTGGCCTTAAAGAGGATACTAACAATTTATACTTTGAATGAGAATTCATTCTGCTGTACTCGCTCTCTGAATGCCAAGTTCAGTAGCAGCTGCTGTATAGACAAGAAGTCCTGTTACTTGCTGATGAAGAGTGAAGCCCTTAAACACATGTACCCCAAACAGCATGATCCAGAAGGCAAGCAGAGCACACTGACCTACAGCAACACTAATGGGACATTAATATGACTCATCCTGTACCTCTATTCCTTTAAGGCCAAGTATAGATTTGTTGCACCATCTCTGAAGAGGGCAATATAAAAACCAAACCCAAGTCCCCCTCCCCCAGCTGGTTAAATAAGAAGCTATTTTTCCTCACTTGTTAGGCAAAATTTAAGATGATTTCTGGTATAATTGACAGCATTTGGAAATACAATACAAAAATTCTTATTAAACTAGCTTCTGAATTGCCCAAAATATTCAGCACAATCAGGCAATGCATCAAACCCCACACAGAAAGATCAGCTTAGCTCTTTCTGATATTATTAAGATGTCACATATAAATAAAATCCAAAACTGTTAACAGCATTTCTGTGCAAAGTTTCCACAAGGTATATTGAAACTGCTTTCTCTGGTGGGCTTTGCAAGTTTGCAAATGAAGTATTTTCAAATAAAGTATTCATATTTAAGAGGCCAGGATTTGCACTAATGAAAGCAGAATGTTAGCAGCAGTTTCCTAACTTATGTCATAACTTCAATTACAATTGGATTTGGATCTGCATACAAAACTATCAGTAATGTACAACATCCAAACATATGACAGTGATTAAGTAATCCCCATAAGTGTACTGTTCAAAGAGTAAATAAATAGGTTAAAATATACATATCGATTTTAAAACCAGAAAATAGTATCCATGAAGTGAAGTCATTACTAGGTTTCTACATTCCAATTCATAACTTTATCATAGTCCTGAATTCGTTGTTTTATGTGAGAAAGCTTATTCTTCAGATATTCACAACGCTCCTTTTTCTCCAGAAATGCAGGATCCTGCCAAAAATACAAAAACCTATACATCAATATATTATGCTTTCAGACTCTTCCAAGAATAGTCTATTATCAATTATCTTCTTGACTAAAAGGACAGTATGTAAAAATTCTCAGAAAAATCACACTCTTTTTCCCTGGCCCTTTCTTATTTCCTGTTTCCCCTTCATTCATGAAAGGCCATGTCATGGTTTGACACTGGCACAATACCAGTGCCCCATGAAAATATACTTCCCTGGTGTTTGCTGTGAGATGTGACCAGGAAATAAGCAAAGCAGGCCTCTACCTTAGAAAAAAAAGTTTATTAACTAAACTACAAAAGGAAAAAAAAACCATACACACACACGCACACACACACCTGGAAAATGAAAACTCCACAAAAATTTCCTCCTCCCCCCCCCACATTTCCAATACATCTTTCAAATTTCAACTCTCCATCCATCACCCTGTAAATACTCAATTTCAGTCCGTCAAGAGGAGAGGAGTCCTTCTTGGGGCCATGGTGACCTCTTCCTTGCATGCCCAGCGCTCTCACCACTGTGCATGGA
>NW_005054379.1:18760-25466 GCF_000277835.1 Geospiza fortis | reverse complement strand
GGCTGCCCAAATCCTCTCAGGGCCTCTCTCCCTCTGTCTCTCCTGGGGGGGGCTGCCCAACGCCTCCTGGTGCCCCCACCACCCTTCCATCCTGAGGGGTCAGGCCTACCTCTGCCAGGCCGCAGGTTTCTTCTCCCCCGCCCAGCTCGAAGCCGGGCAGGGGAGGCCTTGCCTCTTTGCTGGCCGGAAATCAAAGAGAGAGCCCAGGGGAGTGCTCTGCTTCTAACCCCTGTGTTCTCAGAGGCGCATCCACCCTCAGTGGCCAAGCCTGGTGTCAGTTTTAGAATCTGAACACCTATTGGCCTCTGGCCACTCCATTCCCAGAAAACTTGTTTCCTGTAAACCCACGACAGGCCAGAAGAAAATGTTCTGCCTTTATATGCTGTGGCAGCTCTCTTAGTAAATAGAGCTGTTTTAAAGCAGAAATTTGCAAATATAAATGACATCCTACTACGTAATTTAGATTTTACGCATGTATTTGTTGTACATGCAATACATCCTTCCCCCTCAAAAAAGCAATGAAGCTTAACTAACATGGTCATAAACTCTGAATCCCATGGCAAAAAAATTCATTTGTAATGCATAATGTTTTTAATGAAACACAGATACATATTTGCTGTCTGAATTTAAAAATTACAAAGAGAAACCTCTTGGATTAGACCAAGAGGTGTAATTACTTTTTTAGAGTGTCTAAATTCCATGCCTGAAAAAAATACAAAAATGTCTTTTCAAATGTAAGACTATGTTTTCTGTTTTTATCCATTGGCTGTGTCAGTCAGTGAATATAACTGAACTAATCTTCTGAATGCAGAATGCTCAGTGATTAAACATACTCTCAGAAGATGAAAATGCTCAGCTGTTGGGTTGTGGTTTGGGGTTTTTCCCACATGTGGCTACTGGAATCATTACTCTCAAAAATGCTTGTTGCCATGAGTGTATGGGTTGTGCCATAGCTTTGCTGAAGTTTTAGAAGACAAAATATGCAAAACACTACAGGTACCCTGAGATACTGAAATCTGCCGAGCATCAGAAGTATTGTCTGTTTACACTCTGTTGAAGATTGCATGCAAGATGTTTTCCATTACCATCTGTATGGCTGATTACCTTGTCAAGTGAGCAGTTTGCCTTATCTCTCTCTTTGAATGACCACATTCACACCTTCCTCGGGAGGGGACCTCCGCTGATAACAGCCTATTGAATATCGGTGCATGACTGATAAGAACTATAACATCCCATTGTGAGATGCTCCGCCCAGAGGGAGGAGCCAAGCACTCCTCCCCCATATACTCTGAGATTCTGAAATTGCAGTTCAGTTTTGTTCTCCACGAGATTCCCCAGAGGAACAGCAGCTGCCTTTTCCTCCTGGATCTTCAGAGGAAGACTACATCCTTCTCTACAGATCCCCCTTGCTCCAACAGACCCACACCTGATACTTCAGAGGACTGCAGCCACATTTTCAATCGGACTGCCACCAACACCCGGACCCACAGGGTGTCAGGTTGGGTTCTGACTCTGTCAGTGTTGTTCCAGTGGACTGTATTGTTTATTTTATCCTTTTTATTTCTTCCCTATTAAAGAACTGTTATTGCCTGCTCCCATATCTTTGCCTGAGAGCCCCTTAATTTAAAATTGTAGCAATTCGGAGGGGTGGGGAGGGGTTACATTCTCAATTTCAGGGGAGGCTCCTGCCTTCCTTAGCAGACTCCTGTCTTTCCAAACCAAGACACACTCTCTTTGCTAGTCATTAGATTCAATAGCAATGTAAATTTAAAACACTTACGTTTTTTTTCTTCTTGTATTCCTGCAGAACTTTTAATATCCTTTCCTGCTCCTAATGAGAAACCACAGATTTTTAAACTTTGAGTGCGCTCCATATATGCATGTAAATACTACAAAATACTCATCAGAATTCTCATTTGATCAATATCTTGTGGTTGTAACATTTTAGATGTAAATCTTGTATTTGAGAAATAATGAAAATACATCAACTGCAACTCACCAGAACTTAAAAGGTACTACTATGAAACAAAGAAACTAAAACACCCAGAAAACCATGTATAGTTCTTAACTATTAGAAGACACTGTGCTCTAGCTAAAGGCAGTCAAAAACTGCCTAATACCACCTAATACAGCTATTTTCCATGAGCCAATTTCACAGGTACTTACATATATGCTTTCAGGATGGTGTGGAAGCTGTTTCAGCAATGCATCCAGCTCATCAAACTTTCTTAATACAGCATTAACTTCCATAGACAGGTCTTTGTACTCAGCAAACTGATCATTGAATACTGCTTTGTACCGGTCTCTCATTTCATTTGTTTGAATTACAGGGTATTTCCTGAAAAGAAAAATAATTAAGAATTAGTTTTAGAGATACAGCTTCCTAACAACATTTAGACTCTTCACCTTGACAGAGTATTTCTGTATTTTTTGCTAATCTCATAAGCTGCTGAAATTTGCATGTCTGTAAAACATTGAAATCAGAGAATCACAGTATAATTGAGGTTATAGGAGATGTCTGGAGGTTATCTGATCTGACCTCCTGCACAAATAGGAACACTTAGACCAGGACTATGTCCATACAGCTTTGGTATCTCCAAGCATGGAGACTCAGTCTCTCTGGGAAACCTGTGCCAACCCTCAAAGAGAAAAATATTTTCCTAATATTCAGGTGCAACCTCCCTTGTTTATATTTGTGCCCATAGCAAATAGTATAAAAATTAATTTATTACGTGGAAAGGCCTACCCTTTCCAATTAAGGGAGCATGTTACAGATGCAGCATTAGAAAGTGTAAGAGTAGTCAAATTTCTGGCCCTAAAAAGGCAATTTCCCATGTATTTTAGTTTTTTCCTCTAATATCTATATAATGGTCCTCTCTTCCTTTGGCAGTTAACGTACTTGCTAGATTATGATATTCTTTTTCAACATTTGAGGTTTGTGGGGGTTTATTTTTTTAAATTAAGACTCCTTATTTATAGTTACTGGACTTATGCCACTGATACCAGCCCCATCCTCTCTGCTTTTTAATGTTCACTTAACACACAATTATGAGTTCCCATAGCATGTGCATGGGAGAGAAACCATTGGAGAAATGCAGAGTGAAAAACATGATTCAAGTATCCTCCACTAAGTGGGTCCACCAAAATCAAGTCACTTACGCTAAGTAGTCTGGCATCACTATAGGTTTAGGAATGTGGCCTGCAGGTATATGACCATTAAGTAGCTCTGGTTTTCTTTCCAGTGATTTGAGCTGCCTGTAACTGACTTCTTCCCTTGGTCTGTCATCGCCTTCATACTGTTTTAAAAGAGAAAATTTGTTCTTAATGAAATCAGTTTTGCATAAATCACAAAATACACTTTAGGACAGAGATGCATGTATTGAGCAGCAGTAGAAGCAAACACAGATATTTCCTACAACACTTATTGTAATTAGAAAATCAGTTTATTGACTTACAGTAATGTTTCTCACACAGTATTTTTCTTAAGTTTGTCCTAACAGCAGTACAGATAAATACTTCTGGAGGTTTGGAAAGAATTGTTTGCATGTTTAAAAAAATAGTGCAAGCAAGTTTCCTTAAGTATTCATTTAATTTGTGAATGAACTGGAATAATTTAATTCTTTGGAGTTCCCTTTTCTCCTTGTTTCCTATTGTACAATTCATCCCTTGATCCAGAAATAAAAAATGTGAAATCTTAGAACATAAACAAAAGGATCCTGATCCAGTACTGAATCAACAGAGAAAATGGTGGTAGGAAATTCACAGTGTCTATCAGGAGACATTTAAGGCTCAAATTAATGTCGTAATTTCTCTGGAAAGCCCATACAATATTTGCAGTGTATGCAACGACACCCTGTGTGGCTGAAACACTAACACTGCTGAGGCATTAACTGGCAAGGGGGTTTTTGGAGCAGTCTCAGAGACCAAGGAAGAAGCTCAACTCACAGGGCACCTACACTGTGCTTCCACTGGCTCTCCTGCAAATTCAGCGCACAGGCAGGAATAAAGAGAGACTCAAACCTATCATGCATCAGACGACCTGCTGTTTTAGTCATGTCTACCAAACTCTGTGATAAATGCTACAGAACTTGTCACCTCATAGAAAAGGGTAAGAGCGCACGGAGAGGCAGCCATCACATCTATTTTACAATTTTTGTAGATTTTATAACCTAGCCTAACTAGGAGTAAGTTCATTACAAGCTCCTTTTGAATCTTCTAGGCAGGAGACTGCTGTCCAAACTAGCTTAAAAAAGTAAACATAATGTCTTTGAGAGAGAAATAAACAAATAAATAAATTAATTTAAATAGTCACATGGAAAATAATAATAATAATTTAGAATTACCAGTAAACAGAAAAATAAATTCCTATTTCCTACCTTCTTTTCTGGAAAAGAGGATTGTGTTTTCATCTATCAAAAGAAAAGGGAAAGAACAAAGTTTTATTTTCTCAAAAATAGTATGGAAAAGCACAGACTCCTAAAATTTAAACACTTTCAAAAACATACTATACAGAAAATTACATTGATACTTAGGTATGATGAAATTTAGCATAAGGAATATTTTCAGATCCACTATTTAAAGACTTGTTTAAGGAAAACAACCACCCGAACCCCAGAACAACAGGATTTCCCACAGCACAGCTGTAAGGAACAGCTTGCAGGAAATACTCCATCCACTTCTCAAGCTCCTTTATTATTGTTTCAAATTCCAGCCCACGTTAACTCACGAACAGGCTGAGCCTAATTCATTGCCTAGAACACACAACAGTGCACTAATCAGTAGCTCAACCTGCAGCTGTTTTGCACAGCACTGTCCAGTCTCTAACCTCTATTATTGAAGTACTCCTTTAGAAATGTTTAGTGAGTGGACTAAAAGAACTTGGATAGCAACAAGGAAGAATGAACACCTTGTGTACAACTCTGGCAATCCCCTTACTCTTGCAGGACATACTATCAGTTGGTTAAAAAGCTTTTATTGAAGAATTATAACTAGTTTTCAAAAGAAACGTCTCAATTTTATGCAAGATGTTGAACTGGAAACCAGCATTAAATAAGAATGCTGTAAATCAGACTGCAGTCAGAGAGCAGAGGAAATGCAGCTTTAAACTCTCTCCTTCTAAAATCCCTTAAAGGTAGACCCCTCCTTAATTTAGGCTTGTGTACATTTCACGTGCATTAAGTTTTATGCTATATTAAGTCTTAATCATTTTTAAAGGGTCTTTTGGCGATGTTTTCAACTGAAGGAAGTTTTACACAAATTACTTTGAACTCTCTAGGTAAGAGTGTTAAATCTCTACTGTTATAGTTTATCATTAACCAGGCAAATACTGAACGCTTCTAGTGTGGGCAAGGCCAGTAGTCAGGCAAAATATTTGACGTGAAAAAGATGTGGCTGACTGAAATTTGAGACATCAAAATCTAGCCAAGGCTGTTACTACAAATATTTGCTGGTAACTATAGTGAAGAAAGCTGAAAAGGCATTTAGAAATTGCTTGGAGATTTGCTTGCAAAGTAAAAATAAGTATTTCACATTCTTAGGTTTATTCACACTAGCACTTCATGTGCTGAACGCACAGATTTTGAAAAAATGCTAGGTGGCTTTAAGCCACCTAACCCGGCTGAACAGATCAACATTGTTCCTTTCTTTCTTTGTTTGGAAAATACACACTAGGAAGTGGTCATCAGCTGACTCAAGAAGAGAGCGCAGTATTATGAAGAGAACAGAGCCAAGTCCTTACTCAAGGTGAATTATAAACATTAGAAAGAACCAAAAAACAAAACATGTCCAAGACTTTGGATCTGACACCTTAAAAACGCCTTTTCAACCTCAGGACTATAGATCTGCTGTAGAGAAGACACTTGATTTGACACCGTCTACGCCACGGTAAGATCTTACAGCTGCTCACCATCATGTGGTACCCGGTAGATAGAAAATGATAACTAATGACTTACCTCCTGTTCCATTAATTCCCTGTGCCTCCTGGCCCCTTCGTGCCTCCACAACTTCAGGCAAACCACCGCACTAATTAGATAGAGGATCACTGTGACAAACAAGAAGATGATCGCCGCAGTCTGACCGCCCTCCACACGGCAAAAAGCCGCATTTATCGGCGTCTTAAACAACTGGTAATAGCAGAGCCCACCTCGGTTGGTATCGTTTACATACACTATGGCAGCCGACATGTACAGGATGAACAAAGCCACATTGATCCCAAACTCGGTCAGAGGCCACCAGTTGGAATCGAGGAGGATAGTTCGGTAGTACATAGACATGCCCAGCACGAGCAGCACTATGGTGACGATCCACGCCATTCCCGCCACCACCAGGATGAAAGGCGTTTTGGGCCCGCTGTAGGAGTATCCCCCGTAGGCGCTGCCCGCCCCGTATCCGTAGGGCTGCGAGTACCCGAACATGTTGTACCACTCGTTGTCCTTGTGTACGTAGGCGGTGACACAGGCGAACACGGCGGCCCCAAGCAGCAGCTCGGCCACGCCGAGGATCCTGAGGAGCCCTGCCCAGGACTTCATGTAGGCGTACCGCAGGTGGTACTCCTCCACTCGCTCGCTGTAAGTCTGCCCAGTGCCGCCGCGGCGCTCCAGCGAGCCCGAGGGCTCTCCGGAGGGCAGCATGGCCTCGGCCTCCTTCCGAGAGTTGTAGCTCCCGCCCGACCCCCCGAATGGGTCCGTGTAGGAGCCGGGCACCGTCC
>NW_005054379.1:0-18272 GCF_000277835.1 Geospiza fortis | reverse complement strand
GGCGGGGCGCTGCTGGGCTTGGCGGGAGGGCTGGGCGCCGTGACTCACAGCATGACAGAATGGGTCAGGTTGGAAGGGACCGCAGAGGGACAGGTATTCCAACCTGCCTGCTCAGCTGCTCAGGGAGGGTCGTGCTATAGCTCATCGCACAGGATTGCGTCCATACACTTCTTGAATATCTCTGGTGAAGGAGATTCCACTATATGTTCAACGCGTCGTCACTCGCACAGAAAGAAAGGTATTCTTCATATTCAGCTGGAACTTACTTTGCATCAGTTTCTGCCCATTGCCTCTTGTCCTGTTGCTTGGCACCACTGAGGAGAGCCTGGCTCCATCCTCTTGATACTTTCCATTTAGGTAGTTAAAAACATTGATAAAGGCCCCTCTCAGTCATCTCTTCTCGAGGCTGAGCAGGTGCAACTTCCTCAGCCTGTCCCCTCATCATCCTTGTTGCCCTCCCCTTAAGGAGCTTCATGTCTCTCCTGTACTGGGCACCCCAGAACTGGACACAGCACTCCAGCTGTGACCCTGCCAGGGCTCAGTAGAGGGGCAGGATCTCCTGCCTCGACCTGCTGGCAAGGCTGTTCCTAATGCCCTGCAGAATCCTGTTGACCCTCTTGGCCACGGGGCACTGTTGGCTCATGGACAGCTGCTTGTCCAGCAGCACTCCCACGTCCTTCCCCACAAAGCTGCGTTTCAGTCCCACCCTGGGCTGGTGCTTGGGCAACACCTGGCACAGAGCTGGCCCAGTGACAGTGAAAGCCAAGCCACCTAGCAGTCTCTTTGGAATATCAACATTTCTGCCATTGTTTTTCAGGTTCAGGAGCTGAAGAAGAAATCTGGTGTGCTGCACTGTTGTCTTCTGCAAATGGCTTTCTACATTCACCACAAGATCTGCAGCTGAGTACAAAACAGCATTAAAGCAGTAGGAGTATTTATTTACATTGTCAATATGACCTATCAATTTGTCTATGGTATGCTTCAGTCTCTTCTTTTACAAGGTTTAAAATTCCAAACAGTGATCATTTTTGAGGTGAAAGTTTTAATTAAACCTTCAAATGCTCACAACTTACCAATCATGGACTCTGGAAACAAACTGTACAAATGCAAAGTAAATAAAATGTGTTTAAAATAAAGAGTTATTCCTTAATTTAATTAAAAAAAGGTGTTCTTAAAAAAATAAGTTATAAGCTTACATCCCAAAATACCTTTAAAGTAGTGTCTTCCTAATATCTTGCATAAAAGAAATCTGACCTAAGAAAAATAATCACCAGTACCATATTGGGTAGATCAAAATGCACTTAGAATTAAAGGCACTGGAAAATAATTATTTTATATGCTTAGTTAAGTGGTCCTGTTTGTGTTTGCATTAGTTTGGATACCAAAGTTGATATAGATTTGAAGTGTTTCTCACATTTTCATATTTACAGATTGCCTCCAAATAATAAAAGCCCCTACAGTCCCTAAGCTATGTATTTATCACACAGTTATCATTACATACCTTGAAAAATTAATGAATCCAGATGGTAATGCCTTGGTTAAGACATAAAGCCTTTTATTAGGAGTAATTAACATAGCTTAGTGACCCAGGCGTCTAAACACTGTTTTTTGGATTACATACCATACACAGTAATCACCTGGTACTTGCCTCATCATACACATTTTTAAAATGTGCTGCAAACTTTGGCTTTGTTTATTATCACAAGGAAAAGCTTTTAAAGCCTTTAAAATTACCAGTAAGCAATGAGGATCTAGTCAATGGAGTCTATGGGATTTCCAAAAGTCTTCTCACCACATCTCCCAAAGCAGACTTATTTTGAAAGAACCTTAAGCCACAAAAGAAGGCTTAAGCCTAAAATAAGAACTTCACTGTTAGGTGTGATAAATAATTCACAGATGGGAAGGAAATTGGAGAAGGGAGTATGAGTTAATGTTTAACTCCTGGAATGGAGGAAACTTGCCACTACAATTCTGCAGAGATCAGTGCTGGGACCTGGGCTATCCA
Organism: Geospiza fortis; assembly: GCF_000277835.1. NCBI lineage: Eukaryota > Metazoa > Chordata > Aves > Passeriformes > Thraupidae > Geospiza > Geospiza fortis. The sequence continues at coordinate 16,267 of NW_005054379.1, read as the reverse complement.
GTACATTCCTAAATGTAACCTTGTGAAAAAAGGGAACCCTATGAAGACTGAGATGAGCAACTTTGCTGCTGATGCTAAGTTAGGCCAGTAAGGATGTGCTCTGCCAGAAGAATTGTGCCAGGACTTTAGAGACTGGATGGCAAATAACATCACAAATTCAACATACACAAACACCTGAAATCCATGCAGTAAAAAAAGAGATGAAGGATTTAAAACACTGCAACATGAGGACCCTGACTCATGTATTTATAAAGCATGACATATGCCTCATTTCTGACAGGACAGATACTTATTTAATTCTATAAAGTTACTTAAGTTTTAAGATGTTATTGGTGTTGTTTCAAATTGTGAGTTGACACAGGCAGGCAGCCAGAACAGCTACAAACTTGCAGTTAGAACAAAACCAATAAATTTATTTCCATTTACTTTGCTAATGACAGGATCCCCAGAGCAGCGCCAGGCAGAGGCACACAAGCAGAGATGGTTCACGCTAGAGGATCACTGGACTATGGTTCTCAGAGGCTTATTGAGAGTTACTTCCAACTGCAAGGTCACTTGAGTGATTTACAATCCTTCTCAATAGTCTCCCAAGCTTTAACCCATTCCTCCCAACACAAACCTAACAGGAGAGCTTCAATCTTGGCTATGTGCCTGTGTGACTAGAAGCATATTTATTTACCCACCATATCTATACATGATATGTGGGGTTTTAGTTAGGCAAAAGGAGAGGTAGTATTGATATTTTCAGTTACAAAAAAATGTATCAGTAGGCCTACTGATAAAAAAACAAAAACCAAAAATCAACAAATGAACAACTACCTCACAATTAAGTGCAAGAGTTACACTCAGTGAGTTTCTGAAGTAGCATTTTAAGGCAGGAGCTCCATCTAATTATGCTTTGGTTGTAAAGAGCAGCTTGAAAAGAGATTTTGGAGCAAGACTGTTCTCTTGATACTGTAAGAGAGGGATATAACACCAAAACAGGAGTGAAAAACCTGCTATGCCACAATTAATCTATATACTCTGTGCAAGGAAAAACAGCAAGATGCCTCAGCAAGGAACAGCAAGGAACCTCTGGGGTTCAGATATAGTCCAAAACCTCATACTTTGGAGGTAGTTTAACAGTCATTAAGGTCACTGTCACCTATACTAAACTAGACATAAGAAGAAATCTAGCTTGTAAGAAAATAATTGTCTTGTACCCTTCATGAACAGTTAGAGAAGAATCTAGAAGTTCAGTTTCAGGGTATTAAAAAATGCATATATGAATAAGAAATTACATTCACATTTCTAGGTATTATTCCTACAAAGGACAACAGCAGTACTTAAGTATTCATTGTATCTCTGACATCATCTATGTAAAAAAAAAAGTTTGCTCGATGTAGTGAAGGTATAGGTTGAACATTTTTGCAGACGTGATTTTTTTTACAGCATCTTATTGAAAACCATACAAACAAACAAAACAGAAATAAACAAATTAGGAAAAAATAGTCCAAGGTTTATGCATTGTAAAAGGAAAAATATCCTATAAAATCTAAGATAGATGGTTAGGGAGCTGGCATTAGTGACCTGAGAAATTGTGCAGGAGGAAGGTTGTTTTCTTCACAGCAAAACCTAATGGTGAGGCGCAGGGACAGAAGGTTTTGCTGCCTTAGCTCTGGTGATTAGAGAAAGGTGAGCTCAGATTCCTTCTGACATTGTGGAGCAGAAGGATCAAAGGCAGCAGTGGAAAAAGGTTGCCGCAAAGAAACTTCCACCCCCTATAGTCAGCTGGTCAGAGAGAAAGAGAGGTGATGTCTATAAAAATTAGAATACAGATGAGAAGGAGCAAGAACAGAGATGTGTAACTGCATGAATAGCAACTTAACATGTATCTGAAACAAGATTTATAGCAACTTCTGACTCCATCGACCATTACGTTGCATCGTTTTCAGTTCCCATGATATTCTTGATGCAGGCATAAGTACTTAATTGTATAGTCAGTGTTACATAGTTGACATCTAATTAGTTACATTATGCTTTCTTAAATTATTTTCATATTCCCTCATGTCCTTACTTCTCCTCAAATGACTTTGGAACTATAAATTGTTGCCTAAACATGGACAGCCAATGGCATCATGGATCCTGATTTAGTGGAGTGGAGATAGTATTGCAGTATAATAAGTTTAAAATTCTTATGAACTACAGTTTTTAAATGTTAAAAACTCACACTGTGAACCCGTACAGGGAGCAGGCAGGAAGTAAATTTACATAATCTGAGTGTATAAAATGTCATATTTTTAATAATAGGAAAGTGGAAAGCATTATAGAAGTAGAAAGTGAGACAGGGCCGCAAAGAGAGGTGGAAGAACCTTCCAGGGTCAGAAAGGACTTCACACATATTTCTCTGTGACAACAGACATAAAGGAGGTGAGATAAAAGGAGAGAGGAAAAAACAGCAGAAGGAATCACACTCACGTACACAAATAAGTGAAGCAGTAGCTGAGAGGCTGCAGGACTGTTTTGGAATCTTTGAGAAATACAAAACATAACCATGCCACTGTGTAAATTCTGTACAAAAAGGAAATTTTGCTTTTACACAAGGCAACAAATGTGGTGACTTTTTACCTGGCTTGCTGTTTTGACGGCACATGAACCTACTGCAACTAGTTATCCAGTTTGATTACACACATGTAGTAGATCTTTATTGAAGCGTGTGCTATTTAGCTAATAGATGTAGACAGCTGCAATCCAAGTTACCACAAACTTTTAATACTGTTTTTATACTGTTATTATGTCCAAGCATTAATTAGAGGTGAACCTAAGCCTCACTTTAGCAAACCTAGCTATTAGAAGCTGATATTTTTTTCTCATTGAGAATGAAAAATTAACCAAAGCCTTGTAACTTTTGCAGTAAATTATTTCCCCTTGAACATGGACAACACAGATCAAAGTATCTTTGCCCCTTGCATCTCCTACTTTTCTGAAATATCAGCTATGCTTTCCTTGTTCCAGATACTGCTGTCACTTTCTGTTTGAGAGGTGAGGTCCCTTTCCTCTTTGACCAAAATTGATTTTCCAATGAGAAAGTAAACCAATAATTTGCGTTGATATTGCTTTGATATTAATATTTGAAAAAGAGCATGATTCATTTTTTAAGCCCTCTACTTATTACATTGCTACTGATAATGTTCTAAATTGGAAAAAAAAGAAAAAAAGAAAAAAATGAACAGAAAAGGTTTTATAAATAAAAGCACTAAAAGATTTTTTTTTATTAGGAAGGCAACCCTAGTCACCTAAACTAGCAATCTCCATTCAACTTTTGTGCCTTAAGCCAAATACAGGGTGTGGAGTATTTTTTGAATAATGAATAACTGATCTAAAAGCGAACCTGACATTCTTGGTTACTTATTCTAGCTCTGATGAGTGTTGCCTTTCTTTTAAATTTCTTCTTTATGAATAAAGCAGAAATACAAATATACATAAATCATCTTTCAGTAGCATTCTCTTCAATTATTAATTTCTCATCTATTTGCATGACCTCTATAATGTTCTCACTGAAATATAAGAAGGCAAAGAAAACCTTTCATTTAGGTTATTTTTCCAAGAACTCTTTTTATAATTATATGAACCACAAGGAAAAAACCCTCCTTTAATTTAATACTCAGACTTTAAACCCTCACTTGTGAACAGTTTTGGCTGCCTCTTTCCTTGAGATTACCATGAATCCATTTTATCCATAAATACTGCCAACGAGAATGTATTGCTTGTGTTACACATACAGAAATGCAGAACAAAAATTACCAGTGTAAAAAGCATCAAGGTGAGGTCTCCCCAAAATCTACAAAATATCACCGAGTACAAATCTGTTATCTAAGTGATACACCTGAACAACTGAGCAGTTTTCCTTTGACATGATCATCCTTTCTCATTAGTCTCCATTAAATAAAATGCAAGACAACAGTGTTCGGTGCAATATGATTTGAGTATGTAATTCTGACATATCAGGTCGAAGTTGTAAAACTGTTACCTTTGTTTTTCTGAAGTTCTCTTTGTAACTCTGGTGTTTATATAGTACAAAATAGTTTATTTAAAATTTAAGGTTACCTTAGGACTATTTAGTTTTTCTACACTATATATGAGCTCTTTAAGTAAGCCACAGTGAACTTCTCTTGGATATGCCCATCCATTTACCCATGTAATGGCATGAACTGCAAAATGCCAAAATGTTTTTAATGAGAGGTATTTGTCATCTTTTACTAAGGCACACAAAACAATACAAACACAGAATGTTACCACCAGAATAATTTTTTTTCATGTTTACAAGTTAAACCTAGAAACACAACTCTCTCCCCTCTGACATACAGCTAATATATCCCAAATGTAATCCCAGCTCTTCAATTTACCAGCAGGCCACTTCAAAGCAAAATACTTTCAGAAGTGCCATACACAAGTCAATGTGCTATTTCATAAATGCTGTAAGTGTGGAGGTAACAACCAAGATAAGTATATGGAACATAACAATGAAAATATCTCCCCTAAATAAAGGTTATGTCATAATCGCTTTGGTCTGTAAAGTCATAGTGGTAAAAAAACTATCAAGAATACAGGGTGTTACATTAAATTACATCAATGTTTACATAACAGATATCTAATATTGGATTTGGGCTAACTAATTTTGAGGTTTTATATGACAGGCATAACCCTTCTACATATTCATTATCAAAAAATATTATTCATGCTCCAGATGAACACATCAAAAATGTTTTGCACTGCTGTCTTTACTGAGTTTCAACAGGGAACCTTAACAGCAGAACTGGTCAAAATGTCATTTAACTTTCACAAAAATCATATGCCTTTATCTGTCATAGAAGAAAATGGGAAATTGTTTATTGCATCACCTGAAAAATCTTGCAAATCACATCCAGAGAGCTTCCTGCATGAACATATCTCTGTTCTTTATTCTGCAAGGAATATACAACATTCAAAGTAACAGGAAAAGGTAGGAGAGGGCTCTTACCCTTCTTGAAGATAGGAGTGACATTTTCATTCTCCAGTTTTTGGGCAGTACCCACAGTTGCTGCAATTGGTCAAAGGATGCTGAGAGGGGTCTTACAGTTACATCTGCCAACTTCCTCAACACCTAGTATTTCACGGGTGCACCCCATCAGGGCCCAGGGACTTAATTATTTCTAGTTTGCAGAAGTATTCCCTGACCAAATCCTCTTGCACCAATGCCAAATCCCTTCTAACCCCAACCATGCTGTGTTTCTGTGTTCTCTGTGTTCTCTACAGACAGCCTCTGGTTCTTTGAGTCATGAGAGCACTACATTCAGAGAAGTAAGCAGATCAGGATTGTGTGGTAAAGAAAAAGACAAAAGGAGATAAAGAAGCAGAGACATCAATCAATATTATAGAAGAGACAGTAAGTATAGTAAATATTGGAAAGGTTCTGCTTTTTGTAAGATTATTGAAAATAATTGTTAGTCCTTCTGCAAAGGAGGGTTCAGGCTACTGGTCACAGTTTATGGCAATCTATTGAACAGAATAAAATCCTTTACTGAATGGAGAGGTCTGTAGAGCCAGAGGGGACACCACAGTAGATGCTACTGCTCTGAAAAAAGCAGCAGATCAAGAAACTGATAAAGTAACATACTGGGCCACTTCTGGAGAAAACAGCAGGACAAAAAGTGAAAAATCTGCTGGATAAAGGAAATATAAAACTTAGTATGGAGAGTGCAGTTTAGGAGCTTGCAAGTCTAGTGAGAGAAAATGACCTTGACAAAACTATCATAAATCAGTGACTGCTACACAGATGAACACAGCCTTTCAGGGTATCTAGCATGCAGTGCGACAAAGTGTAACAAGAAGAAAAAAAGCATGAGAAGCCCAAGTGTGGACACGGTCTGTGAAGGAAAAGTGATGGATACAATGAGGCCTCCTAATAAGAAAAAGCAAAAGAAGAAACTCTGGAAACCTTGGCAGTTTACAGCTTTCTCATTTGGGGAAGTGGAGGGGCAGGCACTGATCTCTTCTTCTGGTGATCAGTGATAGAACCAAGGAAATGGCATGAAGTTGTATGAGGGAAGGTTTATGCTGGGTTTCAGAAGTTTCCACACCCAGAGTATGGCTGGGGACTGGAACAGGTTCCCAGGGAAGTGGTTAAGGCACCAAGCCTGTCTGAATTCAAGGAGTGGTTGGACAATGCTCTCAGTAGCAGGCAGGCAGGTTTGGAGTCTCTGCTGGAGAATATTTCATTATTGCATGGCAGTACACAGGAAGAACAACTCTGGGTGATCAGGAACACTCAGCTACACAGAGGAAGCAAAGATGGGATGGATGACTTCTGATGCAGTAACTGCAAAAAAGCACCATGCAACGTAGAGTGAGGAAAGAGGACTGGGAGGACATGCAGAGTTGTCACGTTTGTCTTCCCAAGTAAGTATTACACATGATGGAGTCCTACTTTCCTGGGAATGGCTGGACATCTTCCTGTCCATAGGAAGCAATGAGTGAATTCCTTGCTTTGTTTTCTTTCTGTGTCCAGATTTTGCTTTGCCTATCACTGCCTTTACGTCAACCCAGGAGTTTTGTAACTTTTTATCTTCCAGCTCTTTTCCCTTGTCCCTGGTAGTGGAGTGAGAGAGTGGTTGCATGGTGCTTGGTTGATGACTTGGGTTAAACCACATTACCTTCCCATCCACTGCCACTGGCACATGCCCACAGTGCCAGGTCCCTCTCCACTTACCATGCCTGCCATGCTTCTGGAAGCTGGTGCTTCTGGCCAGCTATTGTATTGGTGTTCCTCAAAAACACTGGCAATGGAACCCGCTGCCATAGACACAGGCACAACCTTCTTTCTACTCCAGGAAGACCAAGACCCTGGTCTTGGTGTGATGTGCTGTCCCATCAAATGTTCTCTTCAGTGAGACAGAGGTGCAGAAGAGAGACAGGAAAGAGAAACTGGAAAAAGGGAGAAAGGGAGAGAGGGAGAGAGGGAGGGAGGGAGGGAGGGGGGGAGAATCACTCCATCAGCCAGACACTTTCTGATTTTGAGGATCAGCCAAGGGGCCAGCTAAAGTGTGTCTTCCTTGAAGCCCATTTCTTCATGCAAATGTAGCTTTACAAGCAGCATCAAGGCCACTGTTTTCTTTTGCCAGAGCCAATCTGTTCTGAATGCTGTGATCAGTCACAGAACTCTGGTTATTCCTACGAAGTGGTATTTTGATTCAGAGAAACTGCTCTTGCGGCAGCGCACAAGCGAAACCCGGCAAAGCCTCCACAGCAGGGAGAAAGGCGCAGCCTGCAGCCTGGTTGGGCAGAGGCAGAGGAAGGCGTCTTGGTTAGGCACAAGTCCCGCGAGCAGCAGCAGTGATAAGTCGGCGAGGAGAAGAAGAGGCGTGAGGCAGGAAGTATTCTGCAGCAGGGGTGGGTTTATTGAGGGTCAGGGAAGAACAGGGCGAGAGGGGAACTGCAGAAAACTGCCCAAATCCCACCCCTCGGGTGAGGCAGTTATAGAAGCCCCGAGGGGAGGAACAAATCACAAAGAACCAATAGCATAACGTAATACAAAGAAGGACATGGCACGAGGACAAATCATATTACAACATAGGAGTGGCTTCCCGCCCCAATCCAATCACCCTCTGTCCCTGGGAGAAGCTTCTAGGTTCAGGGAGTGGACAGAGAGTGACGGACAGGGGGGTTGCCGGGGAAACAGAGGAGGAGAAAACCAATATAATGACATAATAGGGGAGGGGCTACATAGATAGACACAAAAACTGAAACAAAATGGCGGGAGTTGCCATGGTACCCTTGCAATTGACAGTTAACTGTAGAACAAAGGAGGGGGAGGGAGCCCTGAAACAGCACTTAGTCGGCCATCTCGATTTCTAACTTAATAACTTTTAAACTTATAAAACGACTTCTAAGCAGATTCAAACTCATTTAAATAAAAACCCGCACCACAACCTGCTCTGAAGCCCCAGTGCCCTGTATACCCTGGGACGAACACCATCCTTTCAGTCACATAGCTTGTCATGACTGGCAGGCAGGAGCCCTCCTGCCAGCCTGTTTGCCCAGAAACCCCTCTGACCAAGGGACCACAGGGTCCTTCCTGTCCCCTCGGCCACAGAGAAAGGGAATGCATGGAGCAGCATGTTGATTCCATCTCTGCATAGGTACCATCGGCCTTTATTCACGTCATTCTCCTACATAAATGCACTGCTCCCTTTTCATTCAGAACCTCTTCCACTGTCATGGCTGCAGCAGGATTTCCTGCAGGAGGAGGTACCACCAACAGGGCCCTGGGGTTCCATGGATCTTTGGATCATGGATGAGGGACAGGCCCCAGGTGAGGAGACACAAAGCAGCAGCCAGTGATTGTGTCAGGGAAATAACAATTTATTTCTTGTCTTTTGAATAAAGATTTGCTGGAGCCTTGATTGTGCCACCCCTGGAGTGGCCTCTTGCAGGGCTGGGAGAGTTCTGGGGGCCAGGGGCCCTCCTCTTCCGGGGGTACCGGGACCCCCTATGTGAGAAGTTCCTGCCTTGGACGGAAGAAGAGGGTCTGCATTTGCTGCCCTGGGCAGAACCTGCCTCTTCCACCTCCCTCAGCCCCTCCTGGGCCTGCACCTGCTCTGCAGCCAAGGACACAGATGAGGGACAGTCAGTATCCCTGCAGAAGGCAGTTTGTGAGGTGCTGGCTTGGTCCTCCATATCAGAGCCTTCAGGGCTGCTTGTAGAGTAGGCAGGATTTTGCTCCCAGGAGCTGGTGGAGCTGGCTGCAGGGTTGTGGTCCTTCTCCCCAACAGTGTGGGATTGCAGTAGCCTCTGGGCCTCCATGCTGCATCCATGCACAATGACATTAATAAGGCCATAGACCAGCGGTGCTGTATATCCTTCAAGGTCAGGCTGCAGCATCTGGAACAATAACTTCCTATTCAGACCACAGAGGCATAGGGCCTGTAGGATGTGTCCCTCTGCATTCTTTGCTAGCCACCACTGGGACCCATATATTGCTTCCAGTCTTTGACAAAGCCAGGGCAGCATGGGGTCCAGGAGATGCTTCTGACCTTGGAAAAGTTCTGCCCACACCTCAGGCAGGAGGCCCCCCACAGTCTCTGGCCTCATAGGCCCCTGCTCAGCTGGGGACAGCTGAGAAGATGGCAGAGATGGCACAGGGCAGTGGGGGCTGTTTTCAGCCAAGTGGCTGGGAGCTCTTCCTGCCTGGCTGCAGGTCTCTGGCAACTCTCCAGAGGGTGTGACAAGACACTGTAAATAGTCGTCTTCTTCACGCACAGAAAACTTGACAATCAAAATCATTCTGCTGCAGACTGGGCACGCTGGTTTCCTGTCTGTCCAATGCATGATGCATCCCAGGCAGAACTGGTGGCCACAGGGCATCGCATAAGCGGCATCCTCATGCGCATCATGGCAGATGGGGCAGCTCCACTCTCTCTCTGTGGGCCTATCTGTACACCATGGAGAGTCCTGGGGGCTGGGGGCCCTCCTTTCTGTGGGGTTCTGAGGCCCCCTGTGTGAGTGTTCCCAGCCCTGACAAGGTGCAATGGGACTGTGGCTGCTGCCCTGGGCAGAGGAACTTGGCAGCACCCCCTCCCCCTGCTCTTTCTGGGGCTGCACCTGCTCTCTACCAATCTGCACAGATGGCTGGAGCATGCGGAGGGCACAGAGGGCAGCTTCTGATGTGCTGGGTTGATCCTCCATGTCAGAGCTTGCCAGGCTGCTGGCAGGGCTTGGATGCCAGGTGGGAGTCCCTCCCTGGGAGCTGGTGGAGCAGGAACTGGCCTCAGGGCTGTTGCCCTCCTTCCCAGCAGCATGAGAGTGCAGCAGCCTCTGGGCCTCCTCACTGCATTGGCCCACAATGAAATTGACAGTGGCATCAACCAGCTGTTCGGTGTATTCCTCCAGGAGAGGCTGCAGCATCTGGACCATGACCTCCTCATCTGGACCGCAGAGGCACAGGGTGTACAAGATGCTGTTCTCTGCTCTCACTGCCAGCCACCACTGGGACCCATATATTGCCTCCAGCCTCTGGCGCAGCCAGGGCAGCATAGGGTCAAGAACATGTTCTTCTTTTTGGAAAACTTCTGCCCAGACCTTGGGCAGCAGGCTACCCACAGCCTCTGTCCCTGCAGACCCCTGCTCAGCTGGGGAGGGTGTTCCTTGCACAGGAACTGCTCCAGGGCGCTGGCAGCTGTTTCTATCCAGGAGGCCAAGAGATCTTTCTGCCTGGCTGCTGGTGTCTGGTGATTCTCCCTGGGGAGTGATGACACACTCTAGGTATTTTTGCTCCTGCAGAGAAAATCTGACAGACTCTATCAACCTTCTGCAGAGTGGGCACTCTGGTTTCTTCTCTGCCCAACGCAGAATGCAGCCCATGCAGAACTCATGGCCACAGGGTATCACATAAGCGACACCCTCTTGCTCATCATGGCAAATGGGGCAACTCCATTCTGTCCCCATGGCTTTGTCTGTTCTCCATGGCAATTCAGGAAGTCCTGAGAAGCTGCTCCCCATCACTGGAACTACCAAAGAATCTCACAAACTGCAACAAAACAGAAACCTTTGTCCCTTGCTGTCTCTGTGCTCAGTCCTCCAGATCTTGTGGACACACATGGCAGGAAATCAGACCTGAGTCAGCCTGAGTCAGGTTTTCTCTGTGCCTGAATGAAAGTCCCAAGGAATGTGAGGTCGCAGTCTAACCCTAGAGACATCACAGCTCACTGCCAGGTGACTGTATATGTGACATCACAATGGGATGGCCAGCTCATTGGGATGGGACACTTGAACCAACACAGCACATTGAAGGTCAGTTTCTGTGTGTCCTGACTGCTACCTGAGCATGCCCCAAAACCCAGTGATACTCATCTTTGTTACACTCATTTTTACATTAACAGATAGGTCTTTTATCCCCACCCTGATTAAATGAAGTCTAATTTGTCTTCTAATACTTCTAAGGTTGCACATTTATTTTGGTTCCACATGAGCAAAGAAACCAAACTGCTTTAAAATGTATGGCATTCCCTTCAGAAAGTGATTTTTTGATATATTTTCCAGCTGACAGATGATCCTGATAGCAATAGAGTGTATGCTCGCAGGTAATTAAACATGTAATTAATACTTTTAAAATAAAAAGATTCTTTAAACTCTTCAAATTAAATCTTTGCACAGTGGTAGGAGAATTCAGTGAAGTACCACAAATATCTCTGGGGAGTTTTTCAAGCAATGACCAATTGTGTTTTCAAACTGGATTCAAAATGCATTTTGAGTTCCATAGAAAAACTTCTATAACAGACTTCATATCACTTTCTTAATCGTGAAAACAAGATAATCAAAGGCTTATAATTGATTGTGAGCCCTGTGGGACAACACCTGTGAGGGCAGAGGGAAAACAGGTGATGGCTTTGGGATGGGCACCCAAAGCTGCCAACACTATCCTCCAAATGCACCATCCAGCACAAGATGACTCGCTTAAATTTTTCAGTACTTTATCCAATTTATCTTCTTTTTTTTTCTTTTGGCTACCTTCAACTTCTGTACATAGTCCTCTCATTCCTTTGATGTCTCTACCTCTTCCTTTCTTTGCACCTTCCCCCCCGATTGCCAGCTAAGCTATTTACAGATGCCTTTTCTCACCCACCTGGTACCTGACATGGCAACACCAAAATAATTCTCATTATTTTGCCCCTAAGTGCCTTCTCTTTGCGGCACTGTCACAGCTGGCAAAGCTTCAGTCTTTCACATGTGTTTTTTGGGCAGTAGGCGGGTAAGGGCTGGCAAAGTGACATCCTAAGGCCTACAGAGCAATGCACTGCAAGCCAGACCTCTTCTCTTTCAGGCAAGGCTTCTCTGAAAGGACTTGAGAATTCCCATCATGGAACTGAGGCACTGTTGACAGAGCACTAGACTGTGAAAGGGTTTGAAAGGGGATAGCAACCTGAGCTTGCAAATGAGACACAAGAAGCTTTCTTCCAAACAGAATTTTGGCATCCCAATAGCAGTGCTCCATGCCGGCCATCTGTCCCCAGGACATTCCCCATTTGCACACCCCTCCTGCTGGCAATGGACTCACTTTGGCTGTCATGTGCGGCAGAGAAGGGAACAGGCAGCCAGAGAGGGATCCTCTCACTGTGTTTCGCAAAATGACAGCAGAGCAGCCTTTCTCACTAAAGTCATCTGAAATGACCTAATAGTCGCAATAGTCTGGATTGCCTCAGGGGTGGGGCTCCAAGACATCACAAAACTCAAGAGGCTCCAACCTCCTCAGCATATCATTTCAGTCAAGGTACTGGGTTCAGACCTAACACCTTTCCCGACTTTACCTAACCCTTCAGTGCTTCTCAAACCCAAAATCTTTCTTCTTCTCTTCAGTCAACATAACCACTTCTGCTTTCTTTGTCCACAGCTGGAGAGAGCTTTCCAGCTGCCACCTCTGCTCCTCTGTCAGCCCCTTTTCTCCTGCTTCCAGGGGCCACCAACAGTTCCACACACCTTTCTTCTGCACAATCATGCTTTACACATCCCCTACCGTTACTACACATACTTGCCCTGGTGGAGTAATTTTCTGCTTTGCTCTGAGGAAATGGGCGGAGGTCTAAAATTTTGCCTAAGATTAATTGAGGGAGGAATCTTCCCCACCCACTGTGGCAACCAGAGAGAAAATACAAAAATTTCTCAATATTGCTTGCAACTAACTTCTATAAAACATATGAATATGAATGCCTTAAAACTTAGCAAGATAAAAACATGTAAACACTCAATGCAGCGAAGAACAGCAATTCTTCAGTCCTGTCACCACTTCATCTTTCCATGAAACACCTCTCCCTGAGAAGAAAACTCAGTCCCACTTGGACCTACTTCATACAGAGGAACTATCCACTTGGTATTCTTTTGTGTTCTCTGCCTGAGAAAGTTTTGGTGATGCTTTAATCAAACCAACAAGAAAAGTCTGTAAAAAGAAATTTAGAAGACATCAAGAGCAAGACAATCACTAAAAACTCATTTGGCAAGAGTTATCTTATTTACATTTTCCAGTACCTTAAGAATACTGATGAGGATTCTTAGCACCATGTAGGCAAACTTGAGTCAGAGAAGCCAACCATCCTTCTGAGATCTTTTCAGTTTTAGGTAGCCTGGGTTTTTTTGTTGGATCTACACATTCTGTTACATTCTCATTTGCAAATTTGGACTGAAGTCCAGAAACGCAACTTTCTTTTCCAAGGGTCAGGTAGGATTTGTTCCATGTGTGTGATGTTAGAGAGGTCCTTAGGGAAAAGGAGATGGCTCTCTTTTCTTTCTTGGTCTCTTCCACCCTCTGGCACTCAAAGCCATGCTTGCTCTTGTAGTCATTACGTACAAGGTCCTGGCTAGGATGGTTGACTAATTCAGGAACAAACAGCCATGCTGCCATTCTAGGGACATTGCTCTGGAAATGAGCAGAAAGATAAACCATTTGATGTTATTCACTTCAGAAATGTTGCATTGCAGCTTTATCTGCAGCGGGGTCACATTTCCTGTACTGTCCAATACAATTCCATGTGTCCAGAGCTAACTTGAATCACATCATTTAGGAGTCTCCAGCTGTAAAACTCACAGCCATGGGATCAAAAGTCCTTTCCACTTCTGGATAAGTGGCTCTTGATTCCAAGTCTGGACATACACCCAGTCTCCTGACTGGTGAGGATATACTTGAACATTCAGGGTTATTAGTGAGACCAAAACAACAAAACTTGCACCAGGATAAAAGCGTTTTCTCCTGAGGGTTACAGATTCTCTAGCAGCAGCATTTCTGCCTCCAGCCTCTGGTGGCAGACAAGGCTCAATGCCCACGGCTGCCAGAAGGAGGCACGGAAGGAGCAGTTTGCAAAGCTTCATTGAGAATCCCGGGCAACTGAGTCTCCATTAATTCCCCAATTTCTTTCCAGAGAAACCTCTTGGGATATTTGAATTCACCACCCTCACCCAACTCACTTTGTGGACGTGGTGCCGAGATTTTGTTTTCTCACTCTTGATCCTTAAATTTTCAAATAAATTACAATAACCCAGAAGAAGGTGAACCAGTGATCGGCTGATTCTCGTGCATTGCTTGGGTGTTCTCTCTCCTCCCAAGGGTCCAAACTTTGCAAACCACAGGTTGGTCTCTGGGCAAAAGACCAGGGCTTTTCACCATGTACTTCCTTCTCCAAAAGATTTATTTCATTCACCCTCAGTAGTGAAATTTTCAAAACACTCTCCATTTCACTGTCTTTGGGATCATTGTTAATTTTCCCGTGTAATTCAGCCACTTCCGTCGCAGACTGAGGTACCACTACCAGACACTGCCTCCTGATAAGCGAATTCCTTCTTTATCCGCGGGCAGGGCTTGGGATGAGAAGGAGGGAAGAAGATTGGCTGTGCAGAGTGGAACCTCTCCTGCAGGGAGCAGAGGAAGGCCACATCCCCTCGGGGCCATCCCGCCTCTGTGTTTGTGAGGGGCGGGCGCAGGTTAGGCTGAGGGGCGGGGTTGGGCTCTGAGGCATTAAAGCCCTGCCAGGGGCTGCGGGGCTGACCTTGCCGTCCGGCAGGCCCGGCTGTTCCTGGCGTCTGGAAAACGCTGTTTCCAGGCCCTCCCCAGCAGTGGTAAATTGCAGCTCTAAAGCTCTTTGGCTTTGCACCAGCGTGTTTCACTGGTTTCTCATGTTTTGGGGGCTGCCTTCATCTGGCATTGAGTTCCTGCTCTGGCCTGAGGCCAGCAGTTATTTCAGGCCCTGAGGCAATTTGCAACTGGTCCAGCTCCTTTTCTAGCTGTTGGGCAACATTCAGCTCTCTGAGTCAAACCTCCATGCATATGGGTACCAGGCATGGCCCTTTCCTGGGAATGTTTCATTTTCTTCTACCAAAGGTCACATTTTCTGCACAAGTAACTGCGGATGGTGCCATTTTCCCTCAGTCCCCATGTCTCTTCAGGGCTGGACAAGCTTTCTATTGAAGCTTTTAGCAAGTCTGTCAGTGGAGAGCAGTTCAGATCAGTTTCTGTGTGGGATTCCATTACTTTTCTGCTAGGAAATAGCAGTGTTGACTGAAAATTGATTTCTCCATTCTTACGTCACGAGCAGTTCCTGCTGTATAAAACGCCCATGTCACCTCAAGAGTACCCTGCTAGCTGTGCCAATTAAAATGTAAGGCCCCAAAAACGTTGCTCTATGAGACACTTTCAAAGGACTTAAACTTGTTCATGTACTCTGAGTTAGAAAAGCGGGAGAAATACTGACGAGATGTTCTCAAGGGGGTGGAACAACAGAAAACCCTTCCCTGGACACTTTTGAAAATCAGATATGGTAAAGGCAAAAAAAACTTTTCATCAAGATTTAATCAACATAAAACATTCCATGAAGCATTAACTTAGCCCATTCAACTTAACAAACTCCAAGCCTGTTCGATTTTAAATTTCTCAAAAATCTGAGAGGATGGAATTGGGAGAATAAAGAGAAAGAGAGAATGAGAGAAAAGAACCAACTTAGCTACCAGTCCTGGTTCCAGTGGTGTTCAGCTGATAGAAATTCCAAGAGGAGGTAGGGTCATGAGATGTGGTGGTCACACATCCTGAGGTAAATAGCCTTTGGCTTTCCTGGGGCCTTGCCCCACATGGAGCTGCCACTCACCTGGCCATTTAGGAGCTGGGTTAGGGGCTGCAGACACAGGTGTGGAGCATTGCCTCTGGTGTGCCAGGGATCAGCGGCCACAGCTGGGCAGGGATGCAGGCCTGGGGGTGTGGGGCGTGCGGAGTAGGGCATCGCCTCAGCAGAGCAAGGCTTGATCTGCCCCTTTCCCCACCTAGAAGCGCCTGAAAGGGTTTGAGCCTACAATGTCCTCTAGTGTCTCACAACAAGGTTTCCAGGTTCCTGTGTGCTTCTTGGCTGTCAAGACTCCAGAGATTTGTGGCTGGATATTGAGAAACTTGCACATTTATTCCTTCCAAAAGAGGCAGCATGAGGGTTGTTTTTTCTTTCTAAGGCCTTCCCTCCTTTCTTCGTCCTCTTCTTGAAATAGTCCTTGTCAAGCCTCTCCTCTGTCCCCTTCTCCACCACAATGGAGGGGGACAATGGAGAAAACAATCTATGAGAATCTGAGAATGTTAGAGTTACAATGTAGTGCAGAAAAATAAAACAAAATGCAGTACACAACAATAAGAAGAAAATGGTGCGAAAGGGGTAATGGCTTAACCAAGAAAGGTGAAGTGTCACATAGGGCCCCTGGAGCAAAGACAGGATGGCCAGGGCTTACAGAATGG
>NW_005054378.1:3477445-3478500 GCF_000277835.1 Geospiza fortis | reverse complement strand
CCGTTTCACGGCCTCCATGAGCCGCATCCTGGAACAGTATAGTCATCCCTTCAAGGATGGCATACTGGTTTTGATGGATACTTGTTATATTGCACCAAATTGGTCATCTAGTTCTTGTTTTTGCCCTGGGTGTTTGGTAATTCTCTGGCCCCCTTCCTCCATCTGCCTTACCTTGAGCTTAAAATCTCCTGCAAGGAGACCCCCAAGCTGCTGTTTTTTCCCCTGGGACATTGCTTGGAGCCTGAGGTGAATCCTATCAAGGAATCAAATAGGACTTTGGTCCCAAGAAGAGTGTCTCCAGTCTTTTACTTTTGTCGTTGTAAAGGCTGCTGTGGGAGATCAGGGACCGGCCGCAAGATATTGCTATGTCACGGGCAGACAGAACCCCTCCCCTTTTACCGTTAAACCGTTAATCCCTGTTATAAATTACCCTGTCCAACTGCTAATAAACACCATTTACCATCAACCATATTGGTGTGTGCGAGTACTTGGACTGAGTGGCAAGAGTGTTGCCACCATGCTGTTCCCGATCCAGGACGCCACGCCCCAAGCGGAGGCAACAAAGTGGTGTCGAAACCCAGCAAACACTGCTCTGGGGATGGGGGACACCTGGATGGGTGAACGGCTGGACCGACTTCGGCAGGGAGGATGCTCCCGGACCAGCGAATGAGAAATGGAGTCTCTTGCGAAGGTCATTTTTGGGGTTCATAGGCAGTGGGGTGTAGACTGCGAGCCAGGAAAATTTATCCTCACAGTGCCGAGGCTCCTTCGGATTGGGGGAATTGGGCAGCCACTGGATATTCTCCACCCGGAGCTGTGGGATAGGTGTACCAAGGCCCTAGCCGAGGAGGCGATGTCCTCAGGCTCACAGCGAAGCCTTAAATTGTGGGGAAGAGTCATGCAGGCTCTGCAAGAAGTTCGGCTGGAGCAGGAAATGTGGAAAGCCGCGCAGGGCTGTTTGCAGGCGGGGCCCCGGTTGGGTGAGAGGGCGGCCGTGCAGACTGCGGATGATCATGAGTTTTTGCTGAGGGTGGGGAGCTACAGCTGCGGGGACG
>NW_005054378.1:3469451-3477230 GCF_000277835.1 Geospiza fortis | reverse complement strand
GGGGTGTGCACGGACGCAGGCATGGTCGGCAGGGACAGAGAAGGTCTGCAGGACACTGCAGACATGCGCAAGCAAGAAAGAGGGGAAAGACATGAAGGGGAAGCTGAAGCTGCACGGAGAGCGAGTTTGAAAACTTATTTTCGTAAGACACTAGCCTGCCCCGTCAGGAGGTGGGGCGAGCCTAGAGGGAGGGAGTGGCCCAATGCTAAGAAAAAGGGGCACGGTCGAAGGTCCTGGAACCCAGAAGTCTCCAGTCAGTCAAGTTCTGGATCTGAGTTGGACTCGAGCTGGGACGAGTCGCTCCACAAGTGGTCTATTGCTGATCCCAATTCCAATTCCAATTCTAGTGAAGAGGGAGTGAGAGCACACAAGGGTAGCCATCACAATCCTCCTGCTTGGGTCAAGGGAAAGCTAGGTAAAGAACAAGCTTCTCTTACTGACTGGAGGAAAATAAAAATCGCATGGGCCAAGTGGGCTCCATCAGCCACGCTGGCGATTCCTGTTCAAGTGGGGGGGCCGGGCGGAAACCAGAGAACTTATATGCCAGTAAACCCCAAGGATATACAGGCAATTCTTAAAGCAATTGCGGACAGGGGGATTAATTCAGTGATGGTCTCCACTCTCATCGATAGTGTTTTTGGAGGGGCTGACATGCTTCCGTTTGACATCAAGCAAACACGCAGATTAATTTTTGACGGGGCAGGGATGATTATTTTTAAGCAAGAATGGGAGGACAACTGTGCAAGGCAACTGGCCTTAGTGACTGGAGCAGACCACCTGCTACATGGTTCCAGCATACAGCGCTTAATGGGCACAGACCCAACCATGATCACTCCCCAGGCACAGGCTGAGAGCCTTCGGGCTCATGAGGTCATGACAACAACCGAGCTGCCAGAGAGGCTATTCACTCTGCATCTGAAGTTATTGCCAGACCATTGCCACGGTCTACTATAAAGGAAAGTGAAAGTGAAAGCTTCACGCAGTTTGTGGACCGCTGCCAGGCAGCACTTGACTCCTCTGCTCTACCATCGGAAGCAAAGAGCCCTGTGTTAGCGGAGTACTTGCGCCAACAGTGTAATACCGCTACCAAGGACATCCTATGGTTGCTACCACCCGGGTCTACCATCGCAGACATGATTAGGCATGTCGTGAAAGAGGAGCATCTAGCCCCAGTTCAGGCAGCTGTCCACACTGCGATAAACCAGCATGATGGCATGCCTTAAGTGTGGCCAGGCAGGTCACATCGCAGTGAACTGCCCTCAGTCAGGGTACCCACCAACAGCAGTTCCCCCATGCCAAATGAAACCTAGGGTGTTGCAGTGTGAAGCAATGTCCTGTTTTATCTATGCGTGTCATTTGTCCCCTGAGCCTTCCCCCCTCCTACCTGGTTGGTGGCACACCGATCCCTTCCCTCCCCCTCCCCCTGGGCTTAAAAGGACATTGAGACCATGCAGCCTCGATTCTGTTGGAGCTGTTACCAAGATTCAGAGATCTGTGACCCTGGAATAAACTCTGGATTCAACCCTCTGCAGAATCAGTCTCCTTTTTACCTTTACCTCGCCAAAAGCTTCTCCATCAGAGGTAAAGCCTGAGTTCCTGCCAGCCTGGACTTGTTCCAAGACCCTAGCTGCAACACACAACTAGCCAGAAGTATCTCTGAGGTGAAACCCCACAGCTGCCACCTTTGGTCAAGCAGCAAGAGCCAGATGAGCTCAGGCTCGTTCCACCCAGTAATACTAGGATATTATTCTAATACTAGGGGGCCATGCTGGGCATCTGGAAAGAAGTGGCATATTGCAAAAGATTGCAAATCCAGAGATCAGGGAAACGGGAGAAGGAGGGGGCACCCGGGCCGCACACAGCCCACCTGGAACATGAAGTGGCCCGGTTGTGCCAATTGTCAATGGGGCGGGGAACTCCCACACCCACTGCCCCCTCCCACAACAACTTCAGAAGCTCAGCCAACAGCCCAGCCAAACCGATCCACACCCCAGGAATATCAAGAACGGCTCCCTGGGGACGAGGCCCCTGGGTGGCCCTGGCCATGAAGGCGTGGGAGCGAGACCCATGGGGGGCTTTTGCAGTAAAGGTGGGCAGACACCCACTGATAGTGTGGGCTGTTTGCCGTCTCTGTAACAATACGGATGGCCCTGCTATCTGCCTTCCTTTTTGGGTTGACATGGGATCAGATGTCACCATCATCCCAAGCGTACACTGGCCTTCACAACAGAAGTTAGAAGAAGCGCCCATGGTAGGCAGGGTTGGAGGGCTGTCTCAGGCTCGAAAAAGCACCCAGCTTATTGCAGTAACGCTTTGCACTGAGAGAGGAGAACCATCATCCTCTCCCCATACGTAATGTCTGAATGTCCACCCTTGTTAGGGAGGGATGCCCTAACCTTGCTGGATGTCAGAATGACAAATTTATTCCAAGGGCCACTGCTGCATACCCACAACTACCCATCAAATTAATATGGAAATCACTGGACCCAGTGTGGGTCGAGCAGTGGCCCTTATCAAAGCCTTGAATGACTGCCCTTCTTGAATTAATTACCTGGGAGCTGCAGCAAAACCACACTGAACCCTCCACAAGCCCGTGGAACACCCCAATGTTTGTTATACCCAAGCGGTCTGGTGAAGGCTTCTGTCTCTTACACGACCTACAAGAGGTGAACAAAAAAAATCCAGCCAATGGGTCCTGTGCAAACCTTGTTGCCAATGAATTCAATGGTACCAAGAGAACAACCCTGTGCGGTGCTTGATATCAAAGACTGCTTCTTCTCCCTCCCCCTGCAGGATGAAGACAAAGAACGGTTTGCCTTTTCCATTCCCTTCCTGAACAGCCAGCGGCCCAACCTGCGCTTCCAGTGGCGGGTATTGCCTCAGGGAATGGTCAACTCTCCTGCCATCTGCCAGATCACAGTGGACCGAGCACCAGCGCCAGTCTGGCAGAACAGTCCCACTACGACCATCATTCAGTACATGGACGACATCCTGACCGCCGCACCATCAACGAGCCAAGTAGACCAGCTAGTGACTAGAGTCTCAGAGACTTTGAAAGTAAATGGATTCGAATTAGCGAATGCAAAGATAAAAAGGGGACTGTGCGTGACCTTTTTAGGTGTGGGAATCCGGATTCCTACATAACCCCTCTCCAAATAAAAATCCGCTGAAACATCAAGACGCTCCATGACATGCAGCAGCGGGTGGGATCCCTACAATGGCTCCGTAACATCATCCTGATCCCTCCTGAGATCATGGACCCCCTAAATGACCTCCTAAAGGGGAAAAACCTATGGGAACAAAAACCCTGATGCCAGAAGCGGTAAGCTCGCTCGATTTTATTGAACGTCAGGTGTCGATGAGCACAGTCGCCAGGTGGGACTCGAACGCACCGGTCGACTCATACATCCACCTTACAAAGAAAGGGGGAGTAGGAGCGTTAGCCCAAGGACCCCCTGACAAAGCCCAACCAATACAGTGGGTTGTCTTGGGAAAACCATCACACGCTTTTTCCCCAGGAGTTGAGTGCCTTAGCAGCGTTATTATGAAAGGCAGGAAACTCACCCTGAGACACTTGGGCATTGAACCCACCAGGATTTATCTGCCCTTCCGTAAGCAGTTTTCCACACAGTCATCAACAACATCAGAGCACCTAGCCATAGCCCTTGCTGGATTTGAAGGAGAGATTCATTACACAGCGAAGCGCCCTTGGACACAGTTGCTTGCAATTGATGACATCGACCTCTCACCAAAGGTAATTGACTGACCACAAGCAGGACCCACAGTCTTCACGGATGCATCTTCATTGACCTCCACTGCAGCGGTGGTATGGCAATTAGGAGAACAGTGACAATGCATCAAAACAACCAATCCCACGCTTTCAGTCCAGCAACTTGAAGCAGCCTCCGTGGCACTAGCATGTGGTCTGTTCCCAGATGAACACCTTAACATCGTAATGGGCTCTATATTTGTGGCCAAGCTCTGCCTAGCCATGGCTGGACCCGGTGTGTCAGCATCCACAGTGGCAATGATGCTGGAAGAGGCGCTTAATTTGCGAAAGGGCACCGTATCTATCATACATGTCAACAGCCACAATCTGGTTAAGGGATTCTTTCAGATCGGCAATGACAAGGCAGATGCTGCCGCGAGAAGGCTATGGACCCTGAGAGATGCCAGTCAACTACACGAATCCCTTCATATCGGAGCTAAGGCACTCGCTAAGAAATGCAGGATCTCAACCGCTGATGCAAAGCACGTTGTTGCCTCATGTCCTCACTGCCAAAAATCACCAATGTGGTCCAGCAGCGTCAACCCCAGGGGCCCTCAAAGCCGCCGAAATATGGCAGACAGATTTCACATTATGTCAGCTGCTAAAACCTCGAGCATGGCTTGCGGTGACTGTGGATACCTACAGTGGAGTGATCGTGGCCACGCAACATCAAAAAACAGACTCCAAGGCGACCATACAGCATTGGTTAATAGCCATGGTATGGCTAGGTATTCTGAGGCAGATCACAACGGACAATGGCACAAATTTTATCTCAAAATCGATCCAAGCCTTTGTTTCAAAATGGGGCATCATTTTAGTACATGGTATCCCATATAATAGCACTGGACAGGCCATTGTTGAACGGGCGAACAAAACTCTGACAGCTAAACTAGAGGTGTTGGCAAAACCAGAGGAAATATACCAATTCCATTCCCCCAAAAGACCAAGCGCGCATCCTGGCAACTGCCCTGCTAGCATTAAATCAGTTCCCTAGGGGAGACGAGACAAAAAGCCCTGCCCAGAGGCACTGGGCCACCCGAGCACTAGAGGAAGGCCCATGGGTCCTAATTAAAATTGAGCTAGGAGAATGGGAACAGGGTTGGAGACTGGTACCCACAGGGCGAGGGTACGCAGCTGTTAAGATAAATGGTAAAATTAAATGGTGCCCACTGAAGTCAGTCAAACCGGACCTTCAGGGCAAAACTGATAAAACTTGTCAAGTTTATTTTGCAGGACTGAATCCTTAGACACCCCCACAACCTGTATACCCTGCTTCCTGAAGGATGTGACAAATTGTCAAGCAGCTCGACGGCAGACCATACCGGGGTCGTGAGAAACTCCGTGGCCGAACTAAAAGAGAGGCTGGCACAGAGAAGGACTGGGGGAGAGGCTCAACAAAAATATTTTCAGTCATGGTTCAAAGTTTCAGAGGAATTCAATTGTATAATGGTTCGATTGCCTATTCATAATTGCTGTTTTTAAAAGTCTTGTTTTAAAATGTAAGTGACGTCCATCAAGTAGAGTTCGAACTCTGGCCAAGTTCTAGCTCTACTTGAGTGGAATGCTCGAAAATCAGCCCAGAGGTTTGCTGCATCAAAAAGTTCAAAGGGAATTTGGAGAACAATGAATCCAGACATAAGTTCTCCAATTCTCTCTTGTTAAAGTTCATCAGTTGTCGCAGACTCTGGGATGATAGGGTCCAGTGTTGTAGTGACCGGCAATCGTATGGTTTCAGATCATCAACTGTGTTACCTGATTGATTGACTAATTTGTTTCTGATTGATTTTCATCCCAAGCATCAACAGGGAGAAGCCTCTGCAAAAGTGGCAGAAAACTGAGGAAGAAGTCCTGCAAAGATGTTTTGAGTCATGGTTCAGTCAGTCCCCATGACTGATCGCCCTTGGTTGCAACTTATTAGGTCCTCTTGCTGCAATGTCCCTGGCATTGATTTTGGGCCTTACATTTTAAATAAGTTAGCATTGTTTGTTAAAAATCAGTTAGAAAGAGTTAACATTTTGTTTGTTAGACACAGTTGCTTTGAGACAAGTTATGGAAATGTTCATTGTTTTTACCAGTTGTCAGTTTTTTACCACGTTTCAGTTCACTAGCCTTTATGTTTTTATAGCCTTTATACTTTCTATGTTTTTGGTTAGTCATAAGAAGCGGGGGGAAATGTGGGAGATCAAGGACTGGCTGCCAAGATGTTACAGCCAAGACAGAACCCCTCCCCTTTACCGTTACTTAGCCCCACATGTTTTAACCGTTAACCCCTGTTATAGATGACCCTGTCCAACCATTAATAAACACCATTTACCGTCGACCATATTGGTGTGAGTACTTGAATCGAGTGGCAAGAGGGTTGCTGCCGTGCCCTTCCTGATCCAGGACGCCACGCCCCAAGCAAAGGCAACAGAAATGTAACTATTCCCAGACCCAAATATCCATCGCATGACAGCATTGGTACAGCCCCAGTGTGTCTAACATTCTCTGTGCAAACCTGTCAAAGAGATTCCCTTTTGTCTCTACCAGGAGATAAAAAGGCAGCAAACTGGGCTAAAGGGATGGAAAAGCTTAATTCCAAAGGTAACAAGCACTTCACTTTGCATGGCCACCACAGCTGTGACCAGGCAATTCCAACCCACAGTTCCTAAACTATGCATGGCTTTATCAGGTGGCAGGAGGGAGACAACAGCTTATGAAGTTCCTAAACAAACATCAAAACATACCTGAATGCAAGATGGTTTTGTACTATTCTATTAAATGAAATCCATGATGGATAGCTAAGTCACAGGAGGCCAGTTACAAGCATTTGCTGCTGTGTCAAGTGATGAATTTCAGTAAGAACATTGAAAAGAGGAAACAAAGAAAATGATGAGATGCTTGCTCTTGTGGCAGAGAAAGCAGTGGAGGATTTTGCCCACATTAGAACTGTAGCCCTGTGCTCAGAGCTGCCAGAACACATTGGAATTGCCATTGTATTGGCTCCACATTATCTTGACAAGTAGTAAAACTCACTTTTCTCTGAAACAGCAGTTAATAGCAGGAGGTAGAGTCATTTAAGAGACGCTGCATAACAGTACTGGTCTGCCCTTTCCCACCCCAAAAGCGGTGAGGTCAAGTTTAATAATCACAACATTTAAAAAAGAAAATCCATGTGTTGCAATTTGGAGCCTCTAAGTTTCCTCTCAGGTGGAAATTGTGAATTCTTAGCACTTAATGAGAGCAATTTCAATCTTAAAAAAAATAAACCAAAGATCACTACGTAACTTAGCTAAATCCCTATGCCAAGGATTTATATACAAAATGCATGGGAGTTCATAACACTTCTCTCAGTCCCTGAGGATCCTCCACTGCCACTAATAGTCACAGGAAAATGTCAGAAACAGAGGAAGAGGAATGCACTCCCTTGGGTTAGTATTTTCACAAACCAGTGAAACTTGGAGACAACACAAAAAGACCAGCTTTGCAGACAGAACAACATTTGAACTCTGATTCCAACTTCATATCGAACTTGAACTTCATATGGAACCTTCAGGAAGATCACAGACTTCAATGATGAGTGAAGATAGGGGGAATAATTTTGAAATGAAGATCAGGGGTGTGTTTGGCTTTGTGGGTTTTTTGTGCATATGTGTTTTTGGGTTTGGTTTATTGGTTAGCCTTATGGCAGGGAATGTTGTAGCATTTTTTTTTTGGCTTTCTTTCATCTGGACTATTCTTTGGGGAAGGACAAGACAGTGGATATAGCACTGCCAGCCAGGCAAGGAGGAGATTTTTCTGTTCTGCTCTGTAACCGAACAGCAACACCTCAAGTCCTGGGGGCAGTTTTGGGTGTTACAATACGAGAAGAATATTAAACAATTCAAGAGTGCAAAGGAGGGACGACACGAGGATGGTGAAGGTCCGTGTGAAGGGAAGCCATGGGAGGAGTGGCTGAGAATGCTGGGTCTGTTCAGACGGACAAGTTTGAGAGAGAACTTCAGCAGAGTTACAGCTTCTGCGAGGGAAAG
>NW_005054378.1:3454805-3468427 GCF_000277835.1 Geospiza fortis | reverse complement strand
GAGTGACTGCCAGGAAAAGTCTTCCTGGGGCTGCAAGCACATGTATAGCCCCTCTAAGAATATCATATGTGCTGAGGTGTAAGTGAAAATCAGGTTGGTGCCTCTCACACTGGAACAGGCTCCCCAGGGAATGGTCACAGCACCAAGGATGATGGAGCTCAAGACAATGTGCTCAGACATGGAATGATTCCATGGTGGAATCCACAGGGCTGCCCTGTGCAGGGCAGAAGTTGGACTCGATGGCCCTTGTGGGTCTCTTCCAACTCAGGATATTGAGTGATTCTTTGATGCCTAATGCTCTGGATAAATGCTGCCAGCTCAGCCAGGTGGAGTTTGAGTTCCCATTCCTGGGTGTCATAAAACAGAGTATCAGGTAGAAGAGCAGAAACTCACTTCATGAAGTTAAAAAAAAAAAAAAAAGAAAAAAAAATTAGTCCCAGAGTTGGACTTCTTTCCATGGACATTCATGCCCACTGCTTTCAGACATATCTCACCTTCTTTGGGTTCTCTCTGCTGCATTTCTTCAGTCATTGGATTCTCCCAGATGTGAATCCAGGCTGTCTAATACTGAGGGTCCAAACCTCATGTGGATGATGGGGCACAAAACTCTAAATTTGAAAGAGCCTGTGTCCAATTGTGACTTCCTTCTTAGAAACAGGATTTAAACTGTCAAAATTGTAGCACAAATTCTAGGGCTTCAGCAACCTGGGAGTGTCTAGATGACACTGCAGTCTGTCCCTGTTTGTATTGGGATGTATGTTTTCAAAGGCCAGAGAGCTTATGAGAGATTAATACAGCTGCAACCAATTTCACATACCGAGGTCTGGGACTTCCTTTCACATATTCCGTAAAACACAGAGCAAATGGGAACCTAGAATGCCTACCAGGAGAGATTCATAGATCCTGCAGGAGAATTGATCATAGCCCTCTGCAAGCATGACCTTGTGTTCAACACAGGCCATAGGATTTCACCTGCTGTGTCAGAGGGAATTATTCTTTCTTTCTCCCTAACTGAACACTATCAAGCTCAATAACTTTGTGGTGGCTAAACCATAGCTTATTATTAAGTAAGACATCCAGTCCTGGTGTAAACGTTCCATTGTGAATTTACTGCCTTCTTTGCCAAGCTTACAAAGTGCTTAAACACCTTGACTCAATTCATTCTTTTTCATTTGAATTTATTTGACCTAACCTTCCTGCTACCCAATTTTATTATGCTTTAGTGCATTGGACTGAATACTCCTTAATATATTTTCCCTGGTTAAGACTGTTAAACAAACTATCACACTCCAGACACCAGGGATCATAGTGGGCACTTTCAGTGTAAAAATCTGCTGTACCAACAGACTGAGGTAGTTCAAAGGTTCTGCTCCATGGCAGGATAGATTGGACTGGGACTGCCATAGAGAAATACCCTGTCCCACTGGTACCACCCCTGATGTTCCCGAGCTCACTGAGTAAATCAGTTCAGTGAGTTCAGCCATAAGAAAGCCAGTACTATAAAAGTGATGGATCAGGATTTTGTTGGCTTGCTGCCTGAACTCTGTAGGCACGAACCTTATCCACGCTGGGACAGGGGAAAGCAGCTCTGACAGACTGAGTTAGGCTGCAAGGAACTCGCAGTTTTGGGGAACTGTGGTAGATTTGTACCACCTGTGCAGAATGGTCTCAAAACACACAGTAAGGTTAAAGCTGGTCTCAGGACCTGAAAATGCAGTCCTAAGCTTTAACATACGGCTTCCAAAACAGCAGATCAAACTAAGCCAACCCAACCCAAACCTCCTTGCTTCAACTAGTGATTCCTGAATTAATCTTCAGTGTTGGTCAGGGCCTTCAGCACCATGTGTGGACTTCTGGTAACAAAAGAACATGAGAGGAGTGAGAATTTATAAAGAGTTTGAAAACCAAGATGGATGATCAATCCCACAATGCATCTCTCAGACACTATATCCTGAATAAACACCAAAAAGAGCTGCTGTGTCTGAAGTGAACAAATGCAAGACAGATTAATGAACTGACCTGAATAAAGGCAATCCATTTTTCATATTCTTTTAAAATATTATCTTTTCCCCCTTTCTAAATAAGTGACTGGAATGTTAAATCAGTTAAGTGCATCAATTTGATAAAAACTATGCAAATCTTTAAATATATAAAGGCACCATCTATAACATTGACAGTTCAGATAAAGGGTTTAGTTTTAGTAGAAAATAAAAGTTCCTAGTATGGAATGTAAATGAAAAAATTTGTTTTATTTATTTTTTTAAAGTACTTTGTATTTTGTACTCTGACAGTTACAAATTGCATGGGTAATTTATTGAAGTTTTCTCTCGCCACAAACACAGTCCTCCCTTCATGAAAAGGCTTGCTAATATCGTGGGAGGCTGGATAGAAATGCAGAACTTGAGGGACAGTGGGAAGGAAGATAATAAACACAGAGAAATGACACAGATTAAAGTAAAACAAATAGCAGGCAGCAGTTCAAATTACAAAATGCTGGGGGTATTGAAAAGAAATTTATCAAATGAGCCAGGAAAATGCATGCACTACACAGCATTCCTTTGCTTCCTTCCTTACTTGGGGGTCACTATCCACCTTTTTTTTCCCTTTGAAGGGGAGCTGGCTATTACTGATCTGCTGAGCTCAAACCCTTGCCTATCAAGAAAGAAAAGAGCACAGCAAAAAAGGGTTGAGGTAGACACTCCTTCAGTTTCCTTCTCTAAAGAAAACTTCCCCTTCCCTTTCCCCTTTCCTTTCCCCCTTTCCCCTTCACCTTCCCCTCCCATCTGCTGTGCCAGCACAGCAGAGTCCACAGTGATGTTGAATGAGGCAAAAACATAAAAATGATGCAGCAAATAAGGTTTTGCTGTTTGTTTTAACCCAGATAATTTCACAGACCTGGTTTAAACTGCAGCTGTATCAACAGGGCTGAAGGGATAGCAGGGAACTTTGTGGGCTGTAGAAAAAAAAATGTAGAACCTAACTACTCCCAGGGGAACCATTCAGATGAAAAGGTTTGCTGTGCCCATTCTGCCTGGGGAGAACAAATTCTAGGACAGATTCAGCTCAATGAGATTGCATGGCAGTTAGGACCTTGCTTAGTGCCAAAGTGTTGTGTGGTGGGGTTTTATTTCCCTGAGTTAATGTACATAAATGGTCTTTTAAAACTAGAGTGTCTGATCTCATTTTGACTTTGCAGAATCGGAATGAGGATAAGGAGAAATTATACAGGTGATGTGGAAATCTGAAGAGTCACTTAAAAACCCAAGATAAGGTGCTATGAAAATTACTGTGAATTAGATAAATGCTCAGTTTATTACTGGAAGCACTTTTGTGCCTCCCCAAACAACAAAGTAGAAGGCAGGCTAGAAATCCTACCCTCTGTAGTCCACTCCTGTATAAAACAGCGCAAAAATCACCTTTACAGGGTCTTCTGCAAACTAAAAATATGGAGCTCAGAGCACTTCACATGTCTGCAATCAAGCCAGCACCATAGGTGCCTATGATGAGTGAGAAGCTGAATGTATTTCTTGATATTTAGGTGTTAGAAATCATGTAAGAGGTCCAATTTAAAAGGACAGTGCCATCATATTGTCTACAGAACTTTTTTTTTTTTTGCAAGAAGCCACTGTTTCTTGAAAACATGCTCTCCCTGCCTTTTCGGGTATGCTTTGTTTTGAACTTTCTCCTTTAAAGAACATAAAGAGCCATAAAAAATCCAGTGCACTGAGGTCTGAACCACTTCGTTAGCTTTTTCTAGGGCATTACCGAATAGTTATTACTAAGAAACACAGAATCATTAAGGCTGGAATGACCTCTAAGACCATCAAATCCAACCATTAACCCACCACTGGCAGGTTCACTGTGAAAAGACCTCCCCAGGTGCCACATCTAAACAATTTTTGAACATTTCCCACGACAGTGATTCTACCACTGGCCCAGGGCAGCCTGTTCCAGTGCCTGACCACCTTTTTGGAGATTTTTTTCCCCTAATACACAATTTAAACCTTCCCTGTTTCAGCTTCACTTTTAGGGCTGACTCTCTGCTTTTAAGACAAGACTAGGATTCAACACAAGTTTTCATCAGTCTGCCAGAAAGCCGAACATCAGAAAGGTGGCTTGATAAACTATCAGTCTTTATCTCCTACAGTTTTGAAAGTCAGTAATGCAGACAGATGGTGGCAAAACAATCCAGATTCCATGGGAAACTCAGAACTGACACTGTTTTTGCATCATTGTTAAGTTACATCAGAAAACAGAAGCAGTAAAACAGCTTAATATGCACAGAGCATATGCTCAGTCTAAAAACAGCTCAAAGATTATAGCTGGTAACTCCACAGACCAAAAAATGTCTCCAGGCAGATGCTGCAGCATTCTACAGCAACAGGAGCCTGATCCAGCAAAGCTTTTGGGTGGCTAAATTTATTTGATTAGAAAGAGATTGACTTTCCCTGGGTGGGTTGTAACTCATTTTAAGCTGGAGGTGGGAAGGGCCCAGCCCTTGTTGTGCCCAGCTCTCCACATCCTTCTTCCTGGATGGAGGACAGGTCTGTTCTCCAGCAGTAGCTCAGAGCAGCCTTCAGACTGTCTCTAAAATGCAGGAAATGTTAAAATGCCTCAAAATTGGCATGAAAACAATGTTTTAGACAGCTGCCTCTGTTGGAAAGGCAGGACCTATATCCTGCCTGCTCAAGGAAGGTTTCAGCTTGGTGCTGGGTCAGTGGTTGGACTCAATTATTTTAGAGGTCTTTTTTAACTTCAGTGATTCAGCAATGGGGGGATTGTGGAGCACACACATCCCTGGAGCTCCCCAGTCAGTTCCTCCAATCCCAGACTGCATGCTGGGCTCTCGTGGAAGGAAGCAAATGCTGGAGCTGAGCACCTGCTGAAGCAGCACCATCATCATCATCATCGTCAGCAGCAGGAGCATCAGGGAGCCTGGGCAAGGAGCAGCCTTCCCTGTACATCATCGGGGGGTTTCCATCAAATCCTACTGCGTGCCCTCAAAGCCCTGCACTGAGCCATGCGCTGTGCATTTATTTTCAGCACTACCCCCACTCCTTGCTGTACCAAACTCCTTGATTTAATTATTCTTTTGTCTTTCCTCACTCCCAGGCCTGCTGCCTCCCCTGTCAAGGCCTCATCTTGCCTTGGGTTCCTGATCCAATTTGCTCCTGAAGCCCAGCTGGGTCCCGTGTGCTGGGCTGGCGATTCCTGCCATGCTCCCAGATCCCACTCAATTCCTCAATTAGCTCCCCCTGCACACCTGGGTGTAGCACTAATGTGGCATCTGTGCAGCTCAGGGAATGTCTGCTCCATTATGGAGCTTTTCCATCACTTCCAGGAGAGGAAGATTGCTGTGCCCTTGACTGTATCACTGCCTTAGCTGGAGGGATCATCCTTTGCCTCCTTGCCTTACCTACAGCCACTCAAACTTCTCTGCAGATGTTGAAACTTGTGAAAAATGGTTTCTCTGCAAGGGAGGTGAAATCACAGACCATCAAGGCTGTAGAAGGAGTAATTTATTGGAAAGCTTGAAGCCCGAATAACAGAGCTGCACAATGCTGTTATAACTGCTGTGCCTTGACTGAACTTTGTGTAATCCCAGCCAAGTGCAGCTCTTTGCCCTGTTTGAGCTGTCTGTAAAGCTGAGGAGCTCTTCAGGCTGCGGAGCAGGACTGTAAAACCTTCATCAGTGTCCTGGTTTAGGGCAAATTTGGGAGAAAACCTCCAAAAAGGGGGCCCCTCCAGAAAGCAAACCCACACAGCCCCGCCCCACAAAGCAGTTTGGGAAAGATTCCTCAGAGAGAAGTGGAAAGAACCTGTTTATTTAACAGGCACAGCACCCCCCAGCACACAAAATGAACAATACCGGATGACACCACTCTTTCACTGCTCTGAAAAACATGACAAATTCAGAAGATCTCTCTTGGGGGTGGTTTCTGTGTTGTCAGTCACTCCAGTGCTGGAAATGGCTGCTGCCCACAGTAGGCCCCGCTAGGCCACAGGGTGCAAACTCTTGGTGTTTGCCAGGCCCCAGTCCGGAGCAGGTTCGAGTAGGCCCAAAAAAGGGAAAGGAAAAACAGTCCAGGAAAAATTTGGACTGCTTAGCTAAACTAACTAGTGAGCAGAAGCAAAAAGCGAGAGCAAAGCCTGAGCAAAGCAGAAGGAAAACAGCAAAGCAAAAGCAAAAAGCGGAAGCAAGACAGCAAAGCGAAAGTGAAGCAGGACAGCAAAGCGAAAGCGAAAGCAAAGCAAAAAGCAAAGAAAAAGCAAAAGCAGGACTACGTACTGCCCTGTCTGTATGTCCAACCTCCATGGGGGAGCGGCTGATAGCAAAACCAAAAGAAAACATTCGCTCTTCAGAGCTAGTCTTGAAGACACAGAACATGATATCCCACATAAACAGAACACATGAATGGGGATACAAGCATCATAATGTCACCCTAGGACAATCAGGCTCAAACTGCTCAAGCTGTTTGCAACAAAATGTGGGCAAGGATTATCTTGCAGGGGATAGGTCCAGACTATATAATGGATATTTTCCATTTGTGCCCAAATTTGCCCCATGGTCTTCAACAGGAGACTGAAGGACAATGGGAAGGGCATTCTCAAAAGATAGAAGTACAGACAATGTGGATTGTTTTAAATATAATAGTAGCAATAAAGTGTCTAAAAAAAGTAGTTTATTCAGTAGAGGTGATGAGAAGTGAGAGCTAATGCTTTCTATCAAAGGTGATGGTTTTGCCCCTGGATCTAAGGTGATAAAACAGCATTTTTCAATAAGACACCAAGTTGGGTTCAGATTTTTTTTTTTTCATATAAAATTCAAGCTCTTAATATCCTGTATTCTGGGGATTGGTAGAGGAGAAATTGGCTAGCATAATTTTATTTGACAGACATCAAAGCTAAGGAGAACATTTTCAGTGCTGGAAGGTGTATGTTACCACTTTTCATCCATCTGAGCTTCCTCACAGTATAACTGCTGAATCTGCTGGCTGGTTTCAACTGTATCTGCTGGACTGGGGAGGTCTCAAAGAGATTTTATGAATGTATGTTTCATGGAAATGAATCTTTAATCAAGAAAGGAGACTGTATTAATTTCTCTGCTGATTAGAACAGCTGAGGTCTGCAGCAAGAATAATTAAAAAGAGAAGGTGTAGCAGAAATTTCTATAATCCTCTTACCTTCAGGAGACAAAACCCCAAAACTAAACCAAGAAATACTGTCACCTTTTGAAAATTCAGCAGAGTGACCACCCTGTAGCAGATGAGCCTCTTCCATTCTTCAAACTTCCAATGTTCAAAGAACCAGTTGTTCCAATGCAGTAATTTGCCCCCTTGGATTTGATCTGTACCTAAAAGGAAGCAAAGCCAACACTGTCTTTTTTTCTCCTTTTGTCACTGATTCTGATTTTGGTTATTTCCCCTCGCATGTGTATGTCTCCTAGAAGACAGCTTCAGTTCACCTAATTCAAACTCCACAGCAGTCTCCAATAACTTTGCTGGTCTGCCTGAGGCAAATAAAAAGCCTGACGACTTCTAATGGCTATAAAACCCCTTGTTTCCAAGAATTTTAATCCATCTCATTAAATGTTTCTTTGCCATTCATTTATCCCACTAGATTATTTGACTATTAAAAGACTAGATATCAGGATGAATGGGCACCAAACTTCTAATCTACCCTCAGACCACAATGAAATTTTTCCAAAGCATTTCAGCCCTTCACAGGAAGCCCTTAGAAGCCAGTGAGATCATGGAGACAGAACTGGACTTACTCTGGAAGCTCAGCTGTCTTTCCAAAATATAGAGATATTCCCCAAGGGCTGGGAAGGATGGAGCTCTGTGGTCTCTGTTTCCTTCCATAGTACTGCCCAGCAGGTATGTGCATTCCTCAACATGCAGAGAACTTTTTTCACTCACAGCACAGTTTTTGGCGCTCTAAGCAGTGCATAGGGATTGATTTATCTTCATTTAAGTGTTAACAAGGCGTATCTTCCTTTGAACTGGAAGTACTTTAACCACATCCATCACTTCTCTCAATTAAACTTCTTTCATCCAATTTCTTCATTCAGGAGAACCCTGTATTTTTCACTGTGTTTCATGTTAATTTGTATGATTTCATTGCACTCAATCTCACAGTGTAACACAGAGGCAAGAATGAGCTGTGGGACAATAGAAAGAAAAGGATGTCCTGAAGTGGGTTTGATACTGGAGACAATCCCCTGTGGAAACTCACTATGAGAAAGATCTGAAATATGTGGTATTCTGAGCCACAGCACAGGTGTCCTCTCCTCATCCTTTAGCAAGAAACAAAATTATAGAAGCCCTTTTTCTAAGGGGCCTGTGCTGAGCCAGTAAATCATTCCCCATGGAAGCAGTGCATCGTTTTTCATGTCTCTCGGACCCGGTGATCTGCAGGCAGTAATTCCCTTTTGATTGGGGTCTTTTTTTACATACTGAGAGACCACAGCACATGATTAAAGTGGAATCCCAAAATGAGCTCTACTGCCTTCAGGGGAAAACTGTTTCTTCCAGAGCAGCCTGTCATGTCCTGCTGTGTCACTCTGGGTCTTTTCCCGTGGCAGATATAATTTCCATATACTATAGTTAATTTCAGCTAATCACACAGCTCCACCAGTTGAAAACCTGGTGCTGAAAATAAGCCTTAACAAAATATGCACGTAAAATATATATCTGTAGTTTTGACTTCTTTTGGGAAAGGGAGAAAATCTCAATACCCTCAGTTCTGTTTGTCAGCAGTGCCAGGGTTTGCATTCACAGTGGGTCCCTCTGTGGAAAACTGATTAAAGAGAACAAAATCACTGTGTGCTGAGTTTTATAAAAGTCTGTCCAAATAATCTGAGAGGCAGTTGACTCACTGTAGTGTAGGCTTGTCTTGAGTACTATGGACTAAAAGTAGTTTTACAAAGCTCTTTGTGTTTATAAATGCTATCTATAACATCTTTCATGGTGCCTTTTCTGCAAGGCACAATGTGAGCTCACACACAGTGAATAATTAACAGCCAATGGTTAAGAATAGTGGATGTGGAAGCAGTTTCCAAGAGGGATTTTTTCCCTCTTTTTCTCACTTAACTTTTCAGAAGAGTACTTAAATAGTCAGAGACAGGAGGGATTATATCCTAGAGGTAATTAATGTCAATCAGTCATCAAAACTAGCTGCTTTTATGAGCTCTAATGAATGAGGAGTCCAACAGCTTGGGAGATTATGCCGCACAGAGAAGTTCTGGCCATGTCCTTGCTCTAGTCCCTGGATTATGGTGGAACTTTCACTCAGTACAAAGATTTCTCAGGGAAATCACAGCCCATGGGAAGAAGCAGTACTCAGGGAAATTATGTCAGCCTGGAGCCCAGGAAGGACACAGGCTTTGGCTCCCCTTCTTCTGGAGAACTTTCATCAGTAGCTGACAACTGTTGTAATGTGGCTGGCGAAAGTCTGTGTGATGTCTGATTCTCGACTTTGTTTCATATTTCTTTGGATCAAACCCATCAGATTGAGGCTGCCACAAACTGAGAGGCTCACCTGCTCCCAGAGCCCTGATTTAAGTGCTGGTGTTGTTTAAACCCAGCAAAATAGGCATAATACCATGTTCAACCCGAGGCAGAAACTTTAAGGTCAAAGAGAGTGATGGAGAGATTTTTCAAAGTGATCTGGCTCAGTGGATGGAGTCAGCACCACAGACACTCAAATTCTGCTTAAAAGCTGTTTTAAGCACTTGGGTTCCTCCTTTTCTTTTCCTACTATCTCAGCATTTAAATAAACACAATTTTTATCCCACTTCCAGCACAGTTACACATTTCTTTTGTGTACAATGCTTTAAATGTTCTTTGATTATCATCACACATAATTGAAGAACATTATCAAAGCAATCAAAGTACAGACAAAGGGACTTGGAACAGTTACAGCTGTGTTCAGCTCCTCAGATGAAGCTCACAACAGCTTCACAACACAGCATGGATCAGGCTCAGGTGCTGGCCACGGAAATCAGTACTGACCCAGGGCAGATATGGGGGGGGGGGGGGGGGGGAAAGAAGTAAAGAAAGAAAACAAAACCAAAATCCCAAAACCTAAAGCTGGAATGTTCTAAACTAATTTAAAGGAAGAAAGAAATAGGGTATTCAATGGGATTCTTCCTACCCAAACAAAACTATCAGCCTTCCTGAGTTAGTAACCTGAGTTCCTCCTTTTCTACCATCTCATTCCAAAAACTTGGAGTGAAGACAACAGCAGGAAAAAAATGCAGCCTTAATATGAATACTGAAGCATAATTGATCTGGTTCATAATCAGCGCTCCACAGGGACCAGCAGAGCTTTAAAAACAAGATGTATTTAATCACAGTGTCCCACTGACATCTGTTCAAAGGCAGTTTCAGCTGCTCTCATCTTCAAGAGAAAACTTGCTTGCCCAGACTTCAATTAATCCCCACACTGTCCAATTTCTCAACATTTTCAACCTTGTTCAGAATCTTTGCACAAAATCCTGTCACTTCCACTTATTCTTCTCTGTTTGAGCATACAGGTCTTCAGCCAGAAAGGAAATGTGAAAACTCTTACCCAAACTTTTTCTTCCCTGTACTGCAAAGCCAGTGATGTAGCTGCTTATTAACTTGGTTTTTTGACATAATCAAAGCTAAAGATAAACCCTAAGGTTCAGTCTTCTCAATTGTAGTCCATTACAGAGATAGCCAGTCTTCTGGCTCATGCAAATCAAATTTTTCCCTATTTTGCCTAAAAATTAATTATGATGAAACATTTATTCAGCATATGCTTCAGATTTTCTTTAAACTGTAACATTTGCTTTTTTAAACAGGAAAACCTTCAGTCTACTAATAGACTCTTGTGTTTTGCAAAAATCACAGACTTCCTAATTCCCGTCTGACATTAAGTCATTTAAGTAATTTTATTTAAACTTCTAGACTTTAGAAGTAGACCAAGCCTCTGAAAAGCATATTAAATATTAACTTATGCCTGAATAGTTTTCATTATGGAATTTCCTGTATTACATATGAAATATCAAAATTTTAAATAGCCTTGGCAGTCATCAAAAGCAGATATGAGAATAGAACTTTCTTGCTGAACAAACCTGATCTCCATCTAAATAATTTCTTTCTCTTCTTAAGGCACATTTTCTTCCTCTGAGACAAACTCTAGTTTATTTTTTTAATTATTTTTATTTTTTTCCTCAGAGCATTTGCAGTGAAATGGATTACAAAATGCACTTGCATTGTACTTCTAAACATAGGACCAGCTATGCAAGGTAAGCTGTCATGTCATGTCCTCAACTGTGACAAGTAACAAAAGTCAAAAGAAGACTGAGACCACATTGTTAAGAATATATGAATATAAAATATAAATATAAATATATTTTTCTGTCTGTTCTCTCAGTTTCCAATGACTTGTAGATTAAGGAAATCCATGCATTCTGGGTAATACTGTATTTAACTGACCTTGATGAATGTTTCTTCCGTGCAGTTATCTAATTGCTATTTAGCATCCACAAACACTACGATAAAGGGCTCCATAGTTCAATTATGCACTGTGTAAAAAGCTCTTTTATTTGTTTCCAACCTTTGTCTTGTTAATTTCCTTTTGATACCATCTGTTCACTAAGAAAAGTACAGTAATTTCTTCTTTACTGTTTTTTTTTCCCTTACAACTCAGGATTTTCAGAATAGCTTATGGTAGAGAGACCCTGTTGAGACCACCCGGTCCAAATCTTTTGCTGAAGCAGAGCCACTTGGAGCAGATGTCCAGCTGGCTTTTGTGCACATCCACTGATGGAGATTTCAATGCTTCCCTGGGCAGCCTGTCCCCAAATCTGACCACCTCCACACCTCTTGTCATGCCACTGGTCACTGGGAGGACTTCATTCTTTCCCACTGCCTGTTTATACAGGTGGATAAGATACCCCAGTGGATAAGATACCTTCTCTTCTCCAGGCTGAGCAGCCCCAGCTCTCTCAGCCTCTCCCTTACAGTAAAGTCCCTTCCTCAGCAAGTTTTTATCTTTCTTGTACTGGGTAGCTCAGAACTGGACACTGGCACTGCAGATTTTAAAGAATTCTTTCACATCCTTCTTCATTGGTCTCCTTCCTAGACTGAAGCTTTCTGGTCCAGTTGTTAGTTCTGTTTTAGGAGGCATTTTCTTCCCTTGCTTATGCTTTTTATTCATTTTCCTCTTCCATTTTGGAATCCATTTTGGAATCTGTTTTGGAATGGGACACCCATTTTTCTTTCCTTGCATTCAGTGTTTGGATGCATATACAAACGTGCAGCAGCATGAGGATGTTCTCTGTACATTCTCTACTTCTGAGAAATCCTAATGTTCAACTGCTCTGTGACTGCTACTGAGTATGAGAAGATTTTTCTTTTAAAATATTATGGGTATTAGAACTCTGAAATCTCTAACCTGAATAAGTATTTCAACAGCTGGACCTGCAAAAAGTCAGTTTTTCCTTATGGTGATGGTGGTGCTCCACTGAGCAGACTTTCAAAACTTACAGTGCTTATAAGAAAGATGAGAATAGACTTTTTATTACACCTCTAGCAATAGGAAAAGGGTAGTGTTTTTAAGCTAAAAGAAGGTAAATTTAGACTAGATATTAGGAAGAAATTTTTTACAGTGACAGTGGTGAGGCCCTGGCACAGGTCAGGCAGAGCAGCTGTGGCTGCCCTATCCTTGGGAGTGTCCCAGGCCAGGTTGGATGGGGCTCTGAGCAACCTGATCTGGTGGAAGGTGTTCCTGCCCATGGCAGGGGGTGTGGAACTGGATGCTCTGTAAACATCCATTTAAACCCAAAGTATTCTATCATTCCATCATTTTGTTACAAATAAACCTTGGATAACTGTTTTTTCAATCCAGCATGTGCCTTCATGGTGAAGAGTCAATCACAGAAAGGCATTACTGCCCCCTTAACATTAACATTTTTCAGGCTTAACTTTTGGATGTCTCTTTCCAGCTCTATTTTGTATAATGCTAAGGTCTCTGAATATATTACCTGTTTTGTTCTCCACCAGAAGTGATTTGGTGAAAGTGTAGAAATCTAGCTAAAACATTTCTCTGTGTGCTTACACAGTTCAGTTTAACACCAATAGTTGACAACTCTTCTCGCTGTGAATTAGAAAACAAATTTATTTCGTTTTAATTATTTTAATTTCTTTAAGTTTTTAATTTCTGTTTTCTGGTATTTTCAGGAGGATCAAAATAAAATTGTGCAAGTATGTATTTTCTTAACAGGCTTTTGTGCAGCTATCCAGTGTTCCTTCTGATTTTACAGTTAATTTAACTATCAAGATCTAGCTATATTATTTACAAATGCCTTGTCATTTGGGCTTGGATTGCTAGTTTCTTCCATAACTATTTATATTATAGGAACCCTCATTGATTCCAGACCTTTGGCAATAATCACTGTGCAAATGTAATGATATGATCCTTGCTCAGAGAAGAGCTTGCAGATTTAAAAGGTCAAGAGAAGACAACACAGAAGGATGCAACAGATGAAATAAGAACCACTTGGATACTTGATACCTGATCCCAGATATACAGGATTTAAAGGAGACTGGCAAAACTCCTCATATATGTGAAAGAGAAAACAGCTGGCATGA
>NW_005054378.1:3385655-3454728 GCF_000277835.1 Geospiza fortis | reverse complement strand
AACCTCATTTTTTCAATTATGTAAATAAATATTAATAAGAAAAAATCCTCCTTCTAATCCTCAGTCATGCTGGATATTATAGAATTAAAGAAAATATGAAGGGAATAATCAATAAAATCCTCCAGAGATATTTGAAAACTGCAGTATGAGTAGAAATTCATGTTTAATTTGACATGATTCATGCAAATGTCTACCATAGAAAAGTTAATAATTTAGGCCTCGTCTGGCATCTTTCCACTACCAAGAACTGAACACATTTGGTATTTTAAGCTTCACAAAACACCTGAAAACAGGTAAATGAGAGAGAACAGGGAAAGGTAGGCTTCAGATGTGCTATCGTTGCAACTGGATGCAATGGGAAGATTCAGAGCCCAAGCTGCGCCTAAGAGAACAGCACAGATTTTCTGGGGCCATGTAATTATCTCCTCTTTGATTGAGGCTTTGTTGATGTGCCCAGTTGTGTGAAGTAGACTTGACTCTGCTCCAGCTTCTGAGAAGTTGGCATTTCTAGAACGTGGTGCTCTCTGCTGCAACATCATCCATTAATAAATTTAGGGAAAAGCAGGCTGTCTTCTGGGACACCAGGATCTCCTGTGGTTCTAGGGGGAGACTGTTCATTATAGTTCTCAGAGGATCACAGAATAGTTTGAGTTGGAAGGAACTTCAAAGACCATCTCTTTTCCACCCCCTGCCATGGGCAGGGATATCTTTCACTAGCCCAGGCTGCTCCAAGCCCCATCCATGGGCATTTGAGTATGGGAAAAGCATCACAGGGCTCAGTGATGGGGTTTGTACTCCTTATACTTTATTGTATGTGAAAGTCTCAATTTCTGGTGAAGATGGGCCCATGGAAACAAAGATCTTTCAGGCTTACAGAAACAAAGAGAACAAGCTGGATGAAAATGTGATAGGATTAACCCTTTCCCTGAATATTCCTGTACCTGTAAGTCCTCTTGGAAAGCCCATGTGTTGTCGCCATGTTGTCGCCGTGTCCTCCTTGTGACCATCCAGTCACTGCCCCACTGCCCAACCAGCCCCGACACGGCGGACTGTGGGTGACGCTGTGAAAAGCAAGAGCAAGGAGATCAGCTCCTTCTGGATGCCTTTATTGAGTGATCAGCTCTGGGTGGGGCCCGAGGGGTTGCGCACACTGCCGCTGCTCCCTTTGGTGACGCAGAGGAGGAGACAGACAGTTTTGCTCCACAGCAGAACTGGGGCTTCTGTCCCCACAGGCGTGCCTAGGAAGATGCTTTTTGGCTCATCGTCTAGGGTCCTCATTCTGACCCAATTCTAGTCAGGTCTCGGTGACATCTAAAACCTTGCTGATGGATTAGAACTTTTCGCTAGTAGGACCCGTTGCTTAGTTCCTTAAATCTTCGACTAGCTCATCATTTTTAGGCTCTTTCATTGGATTTTCTTGAAGATCTCTTAATTTGCGTATTTCCTGGGGATGTTACCCAGTGCCATTTTGCAGAGCAGCAGAGGCAGTACTGGACAGATGCAACAAGGGCACCGGTAAGGTAAGGGGATTAACAGTGGGGGTAGCTTAGAGGTTTAATGTTTAACAACTATTTCATTAACACAATTAACTTATTTCAATTTCAGATCAACATTAACAGCTCTAATTGTATTAACTTATGAACTTGTTCATAACAACAGTTTCCCGTGACCAGGGGGTCCAGGAGAGTGGCTGGGGTTGTGAGCCTTAATGCAGGGGAGGCACTGGCTGATGATGGTGAAGGAGAAAGGAGCTGACTCTTTGTAGGGGTGAAGACCAAGGTTTATTGGGAGCTCATAGAGAGGTCCGTGCCTCAGAGAAACCAGCTGCGCAGAGCCCAGACTGAGCTCCTGCAACAGGTTATAAACGCGGGTGGAAACAAGGGAGGGATTCACAGAACAACCAAAGGGAAAAACTGGGGGTGTGGAAACTGGGGAGATAGACATGGGGGAACAATGAACTGGGGAATACTTTGAGGGAGGGCGCCAACCTCCAACCAATCACTTGATGCCCCTGCTGGAAGGTTCTAGAAAGAGGGGATGGGAGGATGAGTGATTGACAGGGCTCCAAGGAGGAGACTGGGGAATGAATCAGCAGAATTAGAGGGTTGACATGGGGGAGGAGGGAAGCAACTCAGGGCAAACCATTTGGGGAGAATGGGGGTACATAGATCAAACCATTACAGAAACAGAACAAAAGTAATAAAAACACAACACAACTCTGTGTGACTATAGAGTGAAACAAATTAAAGCCTGGATGCACACCTAATCCACACTCACAGTGAATTCCACTGTTCAAAGTCTGTGTGCCCATGGCTGTGACCTCCTTTAGAGACAGAGATAGCCCAATGCCTTGAGCCTCTCTGCTAATAGCTAGAAGGATCTGACTCTTAAAATTCTCAAAACCTCCCATGGCTCAGACATCCAGTTAGGAATCCCCTCTGTTTGGTTCTGGCAAGGACATGCCAGGTACTGTCAGGAAAGCAGAACTGTCACATGTGCTGCGGTGCCGGATTTCTTCTGCCTGACCAGCTCCCGACACCGACAGCACAGGCGGGCTGCCCCCAGAAAGCTGTCCAATCTGGGGTGCAGCTGCAGGGTACAGCAGCTCTACGGCACAGGTGGACTGCAGACTGTGCCAAGGGTAGGGACAAGGATCAGGGAGAGACCTTCAGTATGGTTTCCAAAGAAGGTTATTCCCAGAGGTTCAGTGGCAGAAAGGGCAAACTTAAGAGCGTACATCAGCTTATAAGGGGGAGGAGGTCCCAGGAGAAGATACAATCTTTGACCAATTGGGAGAAACTGCGGGTGGAACACAAGGCAGGGAACATGATGTTTAAACCAATAGGGGAGTGCAGGGGAGGAGAATAACTTAAACAAACCAATGGGGTTTTGAACGATACAAAATTGATAGGGAAGTTTCCAGAGAAAGGGGCAGGCTTGGGGAGGGATTGACATCCAATAGGAGGAGGAACAGGGAACAGAGGGGCAGATCTTTGAGGAGATGGAGAGCTAGGGCAAAACCAATAACACAGGGAGGAAAGGAACAATCCATCAATGCTGGAGTTGCCGCTGAAAATCCCGGCTATAATTGCAGCACACAACCAGCAGTCCTCAGGGGCAGCGGTCTACGGCAAAGAGCAGCGGCTCTGGCATAGAGACTGGCTCTGTGAGATTGCCGCCTAGGGCTGTGACTTCCCATGGCTGAAGTGGGAAGCTTCACACCCTCACCCTCGGGCAGAGGGAAATCAAGGCCGACCAGCGATGCCGACGGACGTGAAAAGAAGGCGAGCAGACACTCTCAGTAGAAGAAGTCGGAGATTTAATCCAACAAGGAGGGGGTAACAACTGGGACAACAGAGAGAGTCTGCCAAAGAGAGCTAGGCACAGCCAGCTTAAATAGGGAAAGGGAGGAAACAAGGGGTACAGCTGCTATTGGAGGAATGGGATAATGGGCAGAGCATGGGACAAATAACAAAGCACGAGAGGAGGGAGGAAGGCGGGGTTGCAGCCCTGACGCCAATCACTGCCCAGCCAGAGAAGAACCCTCTGGAACATGGGCAGGACTGCAGGGTGACAGGCAGGCTACAAGGGGAGGAGAATAACGTGACTGGCAACACAACGTGAACTGGGATTGGCTGAACTTGGGAGAGAGAGGGAAACTGACAGAGGCAAACTTGGGCGCCCAGGGGAGGGACAGCTGGGGGCAGAACCATTCAAAAATAAAAAGAGGGTTGGAACATACCAAATAACAATACAAAAACTGAACCCGTACAATAGAGAAATATAAAAAAGCAGCTCACCACAACACATCAATAATAAAATATGCTATAACAGTACAAAATAGGAAAGATTATAAAACTGACTGCTAGAAATGCATTACAATCAAAAAACACACTGCCACAACATGTATTTCGGCTTCATACAAATACCTGTATCAAGTTCCCAGCATGATCCATAGAAATCTATTCAGCATTGTCAGTGGAATTTAGTAATTTCAGAATCAGCCCATACTAAAGCAGGCATATGGCCAGATCCAGTTTGGCTAAAATGAAGCACACGGTGCTATTTGAAATGACCTGAGGTAGGCAAGACTGCCATAGCAGGCTGACAAAGACAACATGGAAAACATGGGTGTATCCATACTCCCATGGAGCAATACCTAGAGTCCAGGAAGGATAGTGCTTAAATGCAGGACCTATCTTGAACAAATCTCCTTTAGAAATCCTAATCCATGATCCAAATAAAAAGCTGAGGATGGTGATCCTTACCTGCTAGTCTGGCAAGGCAAATGGGAAGAAGAGATTTTTGAGCAGCTATCCAAGGGTAGTGAAGAATTGAACAGGATCCTGTGGGTACTGAAACATACAGGATCACAACATGCATGCAGCTGGCAACTTTAATCTAGTATAATTAAAATAGGGGTAATTGCCCCAAATCTGTGTCAATGTGGTAGCAACTGCAATAGCCCCAGATTCCTCTTTAATGCTCCTGCATTACAGTATTTTGTGCAACTGAATTCAAGCATTCAGTGGCTGCATCTTCAGAGAAAGGCTAAATTCAAGACGGACACTGCAGTCACGAAACTCAGGACAGCTGGTAACCTGACACCCACAGCTGTGCCTGCCTTTGCCCCAGTACCAACCCCGGACTGAAAAATGGCAATGGCTACAAGAGAACTCAGTATGAGCAACAAAACCAACAATCTTTATGACTGAGCAGAAGGCTCAGCACTAAAACTATTGAGGAACATTAGTAGGTACATGACCAGGGACATAAACATCGACAACCAAATAATGAAATAGTGGAAAAGCATATGCTAAGCAAGCCTTTTGTACACACACATAATAGAGATGTAAGACTGAGTTGTAGGCATCCTGATTTATGCTGATTTCCAAGTTTTAAATAAGTTGTTCTTGCTCATTTTTATGTCTGAAACTGTAAACAAGAAAATAATCCTTGGGACTCGTAATTCTCAGTTGTTCTTGTACAGCCCCATTTGCATTCCATGTGGTGATAAACAAGAAAAAAAAATAGAGCTATTAGCTATCTTTCTGGCTGTATCTCTTCACTGAATGAAATAATTTATCTGTTACAACATATTAAATCAGGATCAGGTACACACTAAGCTGGACAACACAGATGCCGGAAACATGGACACTGATAAAAAGGCCTGACACAATGTGTCTGTGGCTATTGCTTGCTTAAGCTGAAAAACTGC
This sequence comes from Geospiza fortis, assembly GCF_000277835.1. Classification (NCBI taxonomy): domain Eukaryota; kingdom Metazoa; phylum Chordata; class Aves; order Passeriformes; family Thraupidae; genus Geospiza; species Geospiza fortis. The sequence goes on along the minus strand of NW_005054378.1, from coordinate 3,449,510 downwards.
TGTATTTCCGCTCAGTTTTACCGGTGTATGTACAGAACTGTAAGATTAATTAATTAATGAAAGCACAGAAACATATTAATTTTCCATATTTTTAGTAGTGCTTTCCAAGACAGAAGGGTGGAGGGAACTGCCAGAACACTGGTCGACAGGAACAGGGGCTCCAGCAAACACATTTCTTCAGGCACCTTCGAGCTTTAAGGTATGGAACAAACAAAAGCCAATGAACCAAGTCTGAACACAAAGTGCAGTCAAAACACACTGCTATTTGGCAAGTTATAATGGCACTTCCCTAATCCACCTCAAATTAAAGCTCCAAGCTGTGGTACTTCTAGTGTGTGACAAGTTAAGAATGGGTTCTGCACCACTGAGTTTACAGAGCTGGGAGGGAAATGCAAGTTCAAGAAGCGAGAAGTCTTCAAGGCCAATGGACAACATGCCATGATTGTGGCATAGAGCCTCTCAGTTCTCGTTTCAGAAGTATCATTTGTCAAGTTAGAAGCAGAACAGGAGCTGAGACCTGTCACCTCCTCGTTTGGAGTAAGATGCCACAGAGCACCTTGTTACTGGCACACTGCACCTTGGAAAAGATAAATGCAATATGACCAAATATCCTTGAAAATGTAGCACCTACAGGTTTTAGTAAATTCTGGAGATTAACTATGCAAAACATCTCTAAACTACATAAACATTTTTTTCCCATATTCAGGATTTCAACAAGCACAGGTCTTACAGGTCTCCACAGCCAGGTCTCTGCCATGTAGTTTGCTTTTAAGACAACCTCATTCACTGTCCCAAGGTTTGCAGCTGTGCTTTCCCTTGGAAAAAGAGAACCTGACCAGAGACCTCACCTGAATCATTCCTTTAAAGAAAGAGCTTCTTGCCATGCCAGTGATGTCCTCATCCCTGAGGTTGGTGAATGACTTAGACAACCATCACTGCACCACTGTCTCCCCTTCACTGCCCTGGGGTCTGCAATCTCAGCATCTGAGTCTATCAGTGCAGGATCAGGGACGTTATCTACAGAAGAATGGCTCCCAGGAAGGACAGACAAAGAGAGAAAAATTCCAAGTATAAGCTGAAATGGAAGCTGCCCACTTCAGGGAATAGACACTGCTACTAGACCAGCTGTGTTTTCATCAGAAATCTCTCACTTGTATGTCAGTTAACGAAAATACAGCATTAGAAAATGACAGGACAGCTAAATGCACTGAGTAAGTGCAACTGACATCAGATAAGGGGAAAAAAAAAACCCAATCCAGTATTTACTGGAAAAGAAAAAAGCTCTGTCCCTGCCCTGAGGACACAGGACAAGATGCTACACCATCAGGTAAGCAAGATGCACAGCCCATCTCTCTATACATGCACGCAGATATGGAACTTAGGTTACTCCTGAAGTTCAAAGGGAAGAAGTTTGCAGATGCTTTGTTAAAAGCAGAGATTCCACCTAATTACTTCCTATCTTCTCAGCTAGAAAACTGTTCATACATGTTTGTACAAGAAACTAAACTTTAAAAATAAACAAAAACAAAATCCAAAACTTTAACGTGAACTTTTCAGTCTGTAATCAGTGAGAGATGTTAAATTAGATATGAGAGAGAAAACCCTTTGGTTGCAATTACCTTTATATTCTGATGCCCAGTGAAAGAAGACACACCAAAAAAAGGCAAATTATCTTCCCACTTAATAGATGAAGTAGAGACAAAGCAGTTTGTTTGTCACTTTGGGATGTGTATCTTTATGATTTACCTGTTGCATAATCCAATCAATATCTAAACAGAGAGCAAGAGAAAGTAGAATTATCTGACTGTCACTCTGAGGACAACAAGCTGGACCAAAGTGAATTGCCTGACCATGGAAGAAAAGGATTCCAGAGCTACCCACAGTGGTTCAACCACACCTTTACATCACTTTTTCTACACTGCAGGTTATGAATACTGACCCTTGTAAATTGCCAGCTTTTGAGCCCTCACCACTGAAGAGGACAATCTTGTATCAAGGGAAGGAATTCCAAGTGGTTACGTTTTGCACAGCTTCTAATTGCAGAGGTGTTTTATCTGGAATTTAAGTACCTCCCCGGGGTATAGCTTAATTCCCTTTGGAAAGGACTGTCCCACACACAGCTGAAGTGATTAATGCCTGTGTGTAGATGAGCTATGGATTCTTCCCCAGGCAGTGTTCTCCTGTTTCAGGTTTGAACCCAGGCAGGTGAACCACTTCACTGTTAATACTCAGGAAGCAACAGGGGTTGGGCATTTTATCCTCCAAAATGAATTTCTTTCACCCTTGAAGGGTCCAATCTAAATGACAGAAGGGCAGGAGGGCACCAATATCACACTTTGAGTAGCCTCACTATTACAAAGAATCATCACATCAGCTGAAGAGGTTACAAAAATCTATTTTAACACAATCCACCTGCAATCTGTTTTCGATGACGCCCTTAAGACTCCTTAAATGTAGGCGCTTCAGATACTTCATAATAACCACAGTATTTTACCATCTGCTGATGATACCAGATCTTGTGAGTAAAACCTCTCCTGACTACAAAAGGCAGGCCATTTAGACTACCTGTCTTTCTGCTATCCCCACTCTGCAAGGGAGTGTTATAATTCCCATTTGCTGTTCTTTCTTCCCTTTTCCAAAGTCATTATTCCTATAAAGCCTTGCAAAAGCAGTTTTTATTTTAAACTGCACAAGAACAACAATACCAGGTAACTGTCTGTAAGAACAGGGATGTTTCTTGCCAGAAGTAGAGATCTTTTGTATTAAAAGCACAGAGCACATTCACATCTTTCTCATTCCTCTACCCTGCCTTCCCCAAAAATCCTACTTTGGAAATTATTGCTTCTTTACCCCCAGAAGAAAAGCCTACGGTGCCACTTTCTGCTCCTGATGCACTGGCAGATGAAAACAACTAAGGACAGTCTACAGTAGGGAAGGAAAAATTATTTCATTTGCTTCTCCCACCCTCAATCCCAAAGAACCGCTACAGATTCTGTGAGAAAAAAAGATCAGTATGAGACCAAGATGAATGCTGAGAGGCAAATAAAGAACCCATAAGGGTAATTTTATTGTACTTTTTATCTCAAGTTATATAAAATACAACTGCTGGTCAAAGTAAGTCCATGGCAAAATTAATGACTGTTTTATTTCTTTTGCTCTGTAATGCTTCCTGGAGGGACTTAAGAGGGTGACTTTTGACAAGTTACTCTGTGACACACCTGGTACAGCCTGGTTTCCATCTCCAGTACACAGGATGGAGCTCACTGCCTCACTCCATGCAGAGCTGTGTGCTGTGTGTGTGTCTACCCCATTTATGCACTCACACAAATAAAAGTGCAGGGTAAAACTCCTGTCTGACATTCACATGGATACCTTCACCTGACTGGGGTTCTACCTTTGTGAAATATACAAGGATTTCACCTTTAAGAATTGTACTCCTCAAGACAGAATTTTATGTAGTTATTCAAGGGATTCATAATTTATTAGAGACAACAGGCACATCATACACTTATGGTGTTATACAGTGATATTAAGCCATGAAAGATAACCCATTATACTCCAGTAAGTCAAAGATTTTAGTAACATACCAAAAAAAAAATCTTTCATTTAAAACAAAGTAACTTATTTCCCCTCAGCAACCCAGCTTGTTTGGTTTTCTTCTTTTCAACTGTCTGTTTTATTTTAAATAAAGTATGCCACATGAGGTGCTAAGAGCCATCAGATTTTACAAAACAGAGTCAGAACTTTATATAAGACTATAAAAAAATTAAACCTATTGATGTTTTTCAATTTTCAACAATACTTGGTATTTAGAAGACAAGGCTTACAGTATAAATCTACTTGCATCTAGTATGTTGTAGCAGCCTCAGTGCTGTCCTGTTCTTCATTCTATAAGGGTTCCTAAGAGCTAGGAACAGAACAGGCCTATCAGCCTAAAAAAAGCCACTAGATGGATGAGAGACATATCCAGTGGGTTTGTCAGTGCTCACTGTTTTACAAAATTCCTTGGAAAATACACTGAAAATATATGCAGAGTCGCTCCACATGCAGAAACACAGATGAACACACTGGTTGGACTATTTTCCACTGATTCAGGCAAGCTTTTCTGCTTCTGTGCCTGATATTCTCAATTTAAAAAGCAGACAGTGAAGTACAGTGAAGTCTGGCTCTTCCTAAGCCTCTCCTACTGCAATCACATTCCTCTTGGGTTCATATGCTCAAATTTATAACTTAGGAATACAGTTTTAATAGGCTGTTGCATAGTCCAGCATATGAACAGGCTAATTCTAAAACACAAGACATAGTGAACAACCATGCATTTATAAAGGTCAATATTTAACAGTTTATAAACATCTCTGCAAAGTAAAAATGTGTTCTAGGATCGAGTTGATGATGTCTTTTGGGTTTTAATAAGGAGACAACCTTGGCCTGTCTGGTCAACTGGTACACACTGGGTCATGTCCATATCCTTCATAATTAGACTTGAGCAGGAAGAACAGGAAGTTTTCTTCAAAAGAAATAGATGAAAAATCCTGCAATATGTACAGTTGAAAGGGCTGGGGTTAGAGACAAGAATTCAAGTCAAATGAAGTGTGGCTGCTTCATAAAGATCAGAAGTTGTCTGAGCACACAGGATGCACATTAGAAATGTATTAAAAGAGCGAAAAAGACCTTTTTTTTGCAGAATTCTCTCTGAACATCTGAGAAGTCCAGGCTCTCAGAACTATACTTGGAAGGTGCCACAAAGCACTGTACATAGAACAAGTTCATGAGAAACAGAGGCAGCTGAGGAATATATAAGTCTGACAGAAAAAAACCAAACCACAAGAAAATGATCACTACTACTTCTCCAAAGAAGAGTGAGCTAAAGTTAAGAGGGGCTAAAGATATGGTGGCTCCTCTGTGGCACTGTGTGTTCCTAGACAACATGAGCACCAAGCAACAAGGGTAATGCAGTTCTTAGGTCATACATACAGAAGAAAAAAGGGACAACAGCACAAAGCAAAATTGATTCACAAATACCAGTCAGATTCACATTCAAATAGGTCCCTCTTATCTTAATTGAGAAGGATATCTTCCTGACTTAAAATGTTATTTAAAAAAATACAGGACTATTAGAGCACCCTTTGAAGAGATGCACACATTTATGAAAAGCTAATTACATTATTGATCATACAAACCAGATTCATTATGAACTCAACATGTGGCACAAAAGTAATTTCATGAGTGGTGTTGTTCCAGCATCAAGTAAACTGTGAAGTGAAAATCCTTGCAAAAAGACAGTAGTTACTAACATAATCCTCTAGCGTGCCATGTCTCAGCAAGTGAGATTAAAAAGACAAAACAGAACACCTCAAGACTGCAACAACAAAGGTTTTTATTAGAGTGAATATATAATCACTGTACAGAAAACATTTAGAGTTAAAGCGTGAAATACTGAACTGCTCACTGTGCATTCCCATTGGTGAGCCTGTTAGTAATCATTTAATTGGCTGCCTACAGCTGGGGTAATTTATCAGTACTTAAAAACACTTTGTAAGCAGGCAAAAAATGACTGTCCGTTCTAAATGATAACATTGCCCAAGGCAGGAAATAAAGGATCATATGAATTACATTTAAAACTTATTCAAGGAACAGAGTGGGTGGGAAGGGATGAGAGAGGATTACCATAGTTTTGTGAGGGGTTTTTCTGCACTGAGAAACTGTAGCCTCCCTGCTTTAGCTTTGTATGTACTTCTATTTTTAAATAAGAAAATATATTAACACATACAAGAATTCACCATTAAATGCAACCTCTTCCAGTTATCTTTGGCTTGAGAGGAAGTTGCTTACGTCAACCTTTGAGGCTCCCAAGGATGGTACAAACAATGATATTCCTTTAAAAAATGGTTGGTTTTAAACCTTTAATGAACAGAGATTCAAAAAGCTTCTCTACCTTCTGAGTTCTCAGTTCTTCACACTATTAAATCTGCAGCTTTTGCCTTCCAAAACTGTTTGGTTAAGTCCACAAGGGCTTGAGAAAGTCTCTGTTTTGAGCATTTGCTTGTTTCCACCATGAGCAGGCAAAAAGCTTATTTTCTCCAATACTGAAAGAAAAGAAAAAACACAACAGCACAGAGATTACTCAATCTGCTTTACTCTCAAAGACCAAATGCTATGCACAAATTGAACTCTGTGTTTAAAAACATGGTGAAATGTGTAGATGATTTTCACAACCTTTTAAGGGAAAAAGCAGAAGCCAAATCTATATACCCCCTGACAAGTTATTTTATTCAATTTACACAGTCCTGCATTCCCTATCTTATTTTGACATCCAGTAGGAAGAAAAACAGAAGCCCTGTGCTGAGGTGCCTGCATTCTCTGATGCAGAAGCACTGGGGTTACTGCCTGGAGATATTCTAAATCCATGGAACTTCTACAGCTGAAACTGAGTTTGCTTCTAAGCATATATCAGCCAAGCATTAATAAACCCCCAAAACTGTACAGTTACAGTTTAGGTGAGACACCCTGTATCCCACAAGCTTTCACTTTTCTAATCACTGCTTACCATTTCAGCCCTAATAACAACTGACTTGATTTGTAAATTTACAAGGGAAATAAAATGTGAAACTAGACACTTCAACTGTAGATTGTTTCCTTCCTCTGCAGAAATAAATAATGCTGCTAAAATGAAAATGACTCTCCAAGGAGAAATGGCTATCCAGTCTTCATTAGTGTCAACTAAAATTAGTATGCACCTTTTCCTCCTCTTGAGAACTATTGTACAACACCATTAGCTTATTCTAAATGCTGAATTTATTTACTTTTGAGACAACTTTTTTTGTAACCATTAAGGAGACAGGCAGTGCATGAAAAGGTCTGTAAAATATCTGATAAAATAACAAGATTAGAGACACATTAGAAATTAAACTAAAGGCTTCATAACACAGCTGTAAACTGAACACAAATTAGAATATTGTTATAAAACAACAATACTGAGCTGATTCCAAAACATCCAGACTACTTTATCCACGAGCTTTACTTAATGCAGACTGACATATAGAACATTGAAACACCATGGTTACTATAATAACCAGCCTTGTTAAAAAGCTCTTAAGCGCCGCAGTAGACTGCGCAGATTCCTCACAGGCCTATTCTGAAGGCAGTAAAAGAATAAATATCTACTGATAAACAAAAAATGTGTTGAACAGCATTTGAAATGAAACACTGTGTGGCATTTGGCCAAATCTGCCGTTTACACTTGCGTCAATAACACCTGTGTGGTGTTGGGGTTTTTTCCAGACAACTTATAATACTATGAAGAACAAGGCCACTGGCAATTCCATGCAATTATAGATGAAGGAACGGAAAGCATCAATTGGCCATTGAGTAAGATGATCCCTTTACGACGCATTCACGACCCATTAATTGTTCATTTGTTTAACGATTTGCAGACTCCATGAAGACTACAGCAGCAAATTCTTAAGACTGCCTCAAACAAAAAGGAAAGATAATGATTTTGACTGATGAAGTAATAAATATCGCTAAAAAGCCTCCCATTTCACCCATAATATAGAGAATAGACATTAATTACACTTACTTTTCATTGGGTTTTTTTTGAACTATTAAAAAAAATACATTAATAAGCCATAGATTCTTAGGACTTGTCAACTGCTGATTAATCTTTGTCTATTCTTTTTGCTTCCTCCTCACACTTGAAATCCAGTATCTTTGCAGGAGAAAGCCTGCAAGCCTAAATTTTTTACAGTGCGAATAAAGGCAGTAACTGAAACACCAAAACTAGCATCACATGGAGTCATGAGATGCCTGTAGCACTTGCAAATCAAGACATTTGTTTTTCGTTCTAGGCACCAGATGCCCAAAGCAGAAAGGAGAGCTAAAAGCACATAGGTTGCACACTCTGCAGCAGTGCACAAAGACTGCACAGAGCCTCAGGAAAATACCTCTGTGATGAAATTCAGCATGGGCCAGCTGGAGAGGTAAAAACCACAAAATTAGGTAACTGTATCAGGCCTACATTAGTGGCTGTCACATCTGTCCAAAGTATAATACACCAGTGGGCTTGCACATTAACACACAAAAATATGAATGGAAGTTGCAATCAGTGCCTGCTGGAATGTGTATCAGCGTTTTGCTTAGAAAACACCATTCCTGGGAGGCAGAACCACAGAATGGTTTGGTTGAAGGGACCTTAAAGATCAACTAATCCCAGCCTCTCTGCCATAGGCAGGGACACCCTCCACTAGACCAGATTGCTCAGAGCCCCATCCCACAGAAACCTGGAATAACATTCTTGGGTACTTTTAAATATTCTGAACAAATCTGTCCTGTGATTTTAAAAGCAGGGCTAAGAACTGAAGAAAGATCAAGCAAAACCAAGCCTGAATGGAAAAAGAAAAGGTCACCAGAATCAAACCTGTAATACACTTTCACAAATGCAGTAACAATTATCTGGGAGAGTGTGGCAGTCACCTAAGGCCAATGAAGTAAGAAGGCATGTCTTAAAAAAAGGTGACTGTCAGTATGTAATGAAAAGAAAGGTCTACACACATACTGGACAAACTTAAAAGTTCAATCTTGAATATTTCTAATAGCTTTTTTTTTTTTATTTGGACCCTAAGGCAGATGCCAGGCATTTTTCACTTTGTCTGATGAAATGACCATCCTCCATCCAAAGTTCAAAGTAATCCATAGTGAATGACAACAAATTTTGCATCATTTCCATATAATTACACTTCCTTCTTTCACATCTCATAAAACATCACCTTAATTAAATATATACGTAAATGGAAATTACATTATTTCTTCTCATCCTGCACTACAGTGCAATTCTTCAAAATAAAAACTAAGTTGGAAGAAAAGAACAGATGCTTTTTAGCAAAATGGATAGCCATTAGAATAGTTCTCCACAGTTCATATCAGAATTTGACTAGCCTTTTGAAGAAAAAATAAATTAAAAATCAGGATAATGACTGGCTTTTCAGAGCAGTTCAATTTTTTCTCTTAATTCCATTTCTTGTCATGGTCTAATACTTAAGGAAAACAGTGTAATATTTTAAATCCCTAATAAACACAAACTAAATGTCAGATGGTTTTAAGAAAAAAAAAAGAATTGGAAATTCAAAGCAGAAATGCTTTTGTAAACACAGTTTCATTTAACATGGGAATCAAGTCTTTTATTGTCTTAGTGTGTATTGTAGTAATATCGCACAGAGTAAAAGATGTTGGGTTAAACACTTCATAGAGGGTATATTGTAATAACAAAAATAACAGAGGCAATAATCTATTGTCAACCCAGATCACCAGCAAGAAGGCTGCTGTAAGGTCTTCTTGGAGCCTTCCCCAGTCTGAACAATCCCAGCTCTCTCAGACTGTCTCCCTAATGGAGGTGCTCCAGCCCTCTGATAACTTCTGAAGTGCTCTGGACCTTCTCCAGCAGGTCCCTGTCCCTCCTGTGTTGGGAGCCCAGGGCTGGATGCAGTGCTCCAGGTGGGTCTCAGCAGAGCAGAGCAGAGGGGCAGAATCCCCTCCCTGCCCTGCTGCCCATGGGGCTCTGGATGCAGCCCAGGACACGTTTGGCTCTCTGGGCTGTGAGTGCCATGGCTGGGCCATGTGCAGCCTCTCACCCACAGCACCCCCAAGCCCTTCTGGGCAGGGCTGCTCTGGGGCTGGCCATGCCCAGCCTGGATGGGCATCAGAAGTTGCCTTGTCCCAGACACCAGACCTTACATGATTGCTAAGGTGCTTCAAAATATTATATTGGACCTCTACAAGCTTGTTCTCCAGTCCCAGGACCTCGACAAGCTTGTCCTCCAGTCCTTAGGACTAAAACAGTTTCATCTTGTACTAAAATGAATTAAAACATCTCACAGTGATGAACCTACCACCCACAACCTCTCGCCTTACTCAGCTACCACAGAGCCCAGCAGCTGAGAAGAAAGTATATATAAATACCTCACCTGTGCAAACTTGTGTATCTGCTCCACAACAGCTGCAAAGAGGGCATGGACACTCTCATCAATTAGACTCTGCATGTAATGGACAGCTTCTTCATCAGACAGGTCCAAACGAAACTTGTCCTGCACCTGGAATGGGAGCAGAAATGGCTATAATTAGTTCAGTGGTTAAAAACATGCATTATTCTATCAATGTATACAGAAGCAGACACAGTGATTTTGGCTGTTTAGTGGAGAATCTCTCTCTTACTTCTAAGCTACAGCAGATTCTTGGAAATGTACAATGTTATTTAAAACAGCTATTTAAAGTCGTCTAATAAAAAATAGTATTTAAATAAGCTAGAAACAATCCCTTAATTCAAACCAGTAATTTCAAAGCTGAAGGTCAAAAAGTCAAGAGATGCACTCAGAAATACAAGTTTAAGCAGGACTGAAATGCTATGAGAAAAAGAGGTAACATTCAGTATTCACTAGAGAATGAAATGCTGCTTGAGAAAAATCACAGAACTTCACCTATTAAATACAAATTTGGAAGAGTCTGGACGATCCTAATAATTTTAGAAAATACGTAACACTTTGTTACTCTAAACCTACTTTCAGGTAACGTTTGTCTTTAAGAAACTCTAAGCAGAGTTAGGTAAAGAATAGGGAGTTAAGTAAAGAATACAGAATGGGAGGAAAGTGTCAGCAAATCAACTCTGCCAAAACTGACCTCTGTATGTAAGTGAGAATTTCTTTAACTGTATCCACAGGCCGAGAACACTTGGTTGGAGACACTGCTACCCCCCTTACATGGTTTTTTCTTTTGACAATAACATTGTACCATTAGGACATTCTGTTTAGTACTTACAACTAGTACCTGATTTAAAAATTCTGAATGCTCTGAATGCACAATAATTAAGAATACAGCAATACCTATATTTTCCAATTTCTGTCTTGGCAATGCCAAGAACATCTGTGAAGAGGCAGTAGATGCCTTTCAGTGACTTAATTCTAAGAAAATAGCTCAGAACTGATCCAAATTCCCCTAACATACTGGAGCCCAGCCCGAACTCCACTGAGCCTGGTTTTATCCTCTTCCTCCTTGAAACATCTTCTGATGAGCCTAGATCCCAGCACAGCCTAAGCAACACTATGGCCATCATTTAAAGTACTAGTTACCTGGCAAAGTAGTGCTGGTAACAGAATTTAAATTGCCCAGCAAATTCACATTAGTTGTAGAAGATTTATTGCTGCCATGTAGTCATATGCTTTATTCTCATGAAGATAAATCTCAAACAATTCAAGCTCTTGTGGAGACCATAATATTCAAGTATTTCAGCCTCCTGCATAATGAACTAGGTAAAATGGTATCAAACAATCTCTTTTTTTACCCTATCTTTATGCCAAGTCAGAATGTTTCACACCCTAGGTAAGTTGTTTCAATGATTAATTGTCCTGTTTAACAACTGTGACTTATTTGCTATCTGAATTTGTCCAATTTCCATCTCAAACAGTTGAGCTCATTAAAACTTTTTATATTAAAGAGCCGTCAATCAGAAATCTCTCATGTAGGCAAATATCAAATGATTTGTTTCTTAACCTTCTCATGGCTGTGACTGTAAGACAGAGTTAAGTATTTCTAAACATTTTCCCTGAATTCACTATTTTTAGCTGGTGACAAAAATGTGAGCCAAATTATTTCAACAATTTTCACAATAAGGTTGAATTTGTGGGGTGATACTACCTTCATGTCCACATTTGTATGCTTTCTGTGCACCAAGAACACCACATACTCAACAATCCTCTTTATGACAGCAAAAATGCTCCAAGATTTCAGCTGAGTGTTAGCATATAACTCTGTGTTCCTTTCAAAGGCAATATATTCCAAAATAGTGCCCTTCAGCATTGTAATAAAAAGCCTAACCTAGCCAGCACAGTATGGAAAAATTATAGAATTGTAGAATCCTTTAGGTTGGAAAAGAGTTCTATAAACATAAAGTTTCTTCATTCAAAATAACCATTATAACTCTGTTGCTGATGTGTTTGAAGTAAGTATAAAGTAGTTTTTCCTCAACTTCCTCTCATAAAAATGTTTGATCAATATGAAAGAATGGATTAAGCCAAAAAAGTTCAAACTTTCAATTAAGCATGTTACTAGTGAGAGATTCAGCAGATTATTCTAAGAAGTTCTTGTTATGAAGAACTTTCATCTTCATAACAAACAAGAGGAGCAGGAAGTTTATTAACTCCCACATCAGAAGTTTTAGACAGTGAATGACGCACACAGTAGAATCCAACGGAATTTAATGGACTACTCACATGCTTTTGCAATTATGCAAAAGCTTAAATGCATCCCCAAATTACAGCAGAGATTTCTTTCAGATCTAGTTCAGTGCTCACAAAAAAAGGTAATGTTAATGAGAATTCATCAAAATCACTAGCTCCACTTTCAAAAAAAAGAAAAAAAAATCACCATAACATTCTTTGCCACAAGTTTAGTAATCAAATACTTTGGCAATCTTCTAATTCGCTCACAGAAGACCTTCTCAGAATTTTTGCAGTTAGTTATATTAAGATGCAGTTTCATTCTATAGAATGAATGACTAATTAAATCCACCTCCCACAAAACACACTGGGCACACTGATATATGTGCAAAGAAATTCACCCATGGTTAGATCTAGCAATCAGTTTGCAATTAACAGAAGGATCAAATGATGCCCAGCATTGAGTCTTTGCTTGAAAGTTTTTCAGCCCTGCATTAAAGCCCTGATTGCTGAAACCAAGATGAGAAGAAACAAGACAAAATTACAATTTACCTCTTGAGCTGCCACAGCAGCAACAAGATTAATACACACTGACTTATAGCTTCTGTAGGAAAGCAACAGTAATTCTTATCTGAAATCTCTCGAGTTCCTATATGGGATGAGTTCTAAAAGCTGACAGTTTCTCACAGATGAGGTCAACAGGAAGAGATTTTTGCATGGTGTTAAAAACAGAGGTGAATTTGGGGGGTGAAATTCTGATGAGATATACAATTATCTCATTCTACACACTTATGAATGATGACCATCATGAAGGCATCAAAGAGGTTCCACCTGAAGACTTAGAGCTCCCACTTTGATACTTGAATCAAGTGCACTGTTATAGTTCAAGATTTATAAAACAGAAAAAAGAAGCTTGATGAATCTAGTTGAACTTTTGCTTTGATTCCAGAAAATGAAACATTAAACTCCATTTGATATACAAATACTCTTTTGAAATATTAACTTGCAAGAGGAGAACTTGAATATTCCAAGGATTAGGAGGCCGAATAAATAAGAATAGTCTATCAAGATACTGACTTTCAACTTGAAACAAAATTAAAGTTGTCCATTTCCTACCCCCCTGAACAGAGGATAGTTTAGTATTAAAATCTACAACAAGACGATTGAAGTTTGTAAGGAAATTCTGTCAGTTACCCTGATACTGCTCCTGTTTTTCAAATGACAAAAGTTAAAAGGGGAAAAGAATACCAAAGACAGTTCAGAAGAAAATATGGGGGAGTGAGGGTGTGGGCACAAGCATTTAAGTGTAATTTACTTGTGGCTTAACTGTTGATAATGAAAAAAGAAGGGGATCATCACTTGCAGCAGAATCACACTGAAGATGAGGACTTAGCAAGATAACAAGGCAGAGAAGGGGAAAAATCTTTTACAGGAACAACAAAAAAAAAAGAAAAACTACTTCACATCATGATTATCCCAAAAATCTAACACACAGGGGAAGAGCACAACAGCTATCAGAATAACAGTCAGTGTTAATTGATTGTAAACTCAGACTCTGTTCTTTTCCTTGAATTGTCTTCAAGTAGAACTAAAATGAGTATTGTTTAGAAAATAGCATCAAAGATGTCCTATTAAGCTGATTTCACAGAAAACTTAGAAAACTCACAGTAAGCCCCACAGAGTTGTGTAAAGTAGAAAAAAAAACGGATGACAAAAAGAAGAGATGAAATATTGAAGAAAACACTACTAATCTTATTAAGAATGGTAGTAAAAGATCTGAGAAAATGGGCAGGCCTGGGTTTTCATTCAGTTGAATGAATCTCCAAGTTTAACCTACTGTTTTGGCTGTTTTGTGTTTGGAAGTGTGATGGGCTCAGAATTGAGAAATAGTAAGAAAACACAGCTGGGAGTAGTACTACTGTGGGTAAGTGCACTTCCCTGCAGGGTTCCAAGACTTTCACTTGGACTTTCACCTTTTGTTCTCAAAGCACAAGGCTGCCCTCTCCCTTCCACCAAAGCGCAGATTTGTATGGACTCTTTTTGTCCTCAAATCAGACTTAATGTACAATATGGACCACAGTTACCATATTAAACTCAGTAATTTTTCACTAGCAAGCATCTTCTCACTCATAAAACATTACCAGAAATGGATTAGGTACTTAGCACTCAAGGTTAAGACAAACTAGAAATTCTGTGGAAACTTCTATAATCTTCAGGGCAGCTCCCAAATCCATATTTCATGGATACTAATAGCTCTGTTTTTCAGAATTACTGGTGGTAGTAATGTATTTTAAGGTGACATGTAAGATGTACACATGAGAACCCTTTGTTAATCCTGTTTAGTTTTCAGACAAATTATAAATCAGACATTTTGAAGACTAGTGGGTGCTTTAGTGTTTATTTTTCCAGCAACATTCAGCAACACTGCTTATGTTTTATACAATTTTATCACACTAGCATGGGATTGCTCATTGCAACTTCAGCTGCTTTAAAGAGAAACATCAGTGTCCTTTTCCAATGCCTCACAATATACACTGGATGTAAGCACTACTAAAATGAGACAAAGAACAATTAACAGCAAAAAAAAAAAGGAGGAAAAAATGTATTTTTTAAAAAAATATTTTTACTGTTTTGCCTTGTAATTATTACAGTAGTCAGCATCCAATATTCATGCGGCAGAAATTGGCACTAAGTGCTTGGCTTAATCGTTATCACATTTCATCTTTTTCAGTAAATACTTTCCTGCTATTCCTGTTGCTTACAGTCCAAACAATGCACACCACAAACTATTCAGATGCTTTATTTGCATGAAAAACTTCATTTGAGAGACTATTCTGACAAGAGTCTTTGTTTCCAGGGGTTCAATTTTAATAAAATGTGGTTTCTAAATAAGCCCATGTAGGCTTCTCCATTTTTTTTTTTAATAGAAGATAAGAAAGATGTTAGTGAATATCTCTAAACTGAACTTCAGTGAGAATTGGGTTTTCAGCCACTATGGTACTCAAAGATGATACTGTTCCAGCTCAGAATTTCATCATACTGGCCAAAAACTTACAATCAACTAGAGACTGATATAAAGCAACAAGAGCACAAGAGTATTCTCACACTTGGTTCATGTTTTGGTGTTTACTCCAACTTCTGTATTTTTTCAATATTTTGAAATTAATTAATATGCATGAAAAATCAACAGCCTAGAAACAAAAAAGCTGGGTGTGCAGCTGCAGTGTCATTACCCAAATGGACAGAGAGAGGAACGTCTGCCGAAGCAAAATCAGCTCAGTGGCAATGTGACACTTTCACAAAGCACAAACCTCCCTGGAGCAGTAAGAAAATACTGCTGAAACAAAGAGACTCTAATCAAGCAAAAGTGACTTTACTTCTCCTGTAAATTTCCTACTGGCATTAATAAACCCCTAGGAAGATTTCCTAGTACCACCTTTTAACAAATACTGCTGGTTTTGATATCCATTGCCTAAAAAGGCTTATCAAGCTCCAGCTTAGAAAGTCCTTTCCATTTCACTAACTTGGGAACTAACTCTCAATTATCCTTTGGCTGACAGGGGAGGAAGAAAGCAGTGTAAGTTTCACTACAAGCCAGATGGAAAAAAACTGAACAATTAGCTCAGGTTTAGAAACAAGGTAGCTCAGAAACTATCTGTACCTCCAGTCACACCTCTGCTTCAGCTTTTATACCCCTAGAATAAAAATAATTTACTTTGACATATTTAAAGGAAAAACACATGTCTGCTCTCTCTTTTTGCTAGTTTCCAAAAAAATTAGACTGATCATTTTCTCATCAAGGGGGGTGAGCCCCCATCAGTGTAGGGTGCTCTCAGTATTACAGCCCACAGACAAACAACTTTCTTTTTTATGATTTTATCCTTTTTTGTGTCTATCCAAAGGTGGTACCAAAATGAATGGGGCTACTTTCACAAACAGCAGTTAAGCTCCTGCTTATGGGAGCCAGGTATTTGTGCCTTCTGTGCTCACAATAACCTCGCCTATAACACAGCATCTTTGCAGCACCTTCTTTAATCAATGGACATCTGAAACAGAGTCAATTAGACACTGTCCTTTAATGCCTGCTGAGTCCTTTGTCTGCCAATGAATCATTGGTCCCTGATGATTTCTCATTTAAAGGTCAAATCTGCTATGAAGGACAGATAGAAACCATCTGGCTTTCCACTAGAAAAATAAAAAGCTTTTTTTGTTAGGAGGTGACAATACTGGATCCATTAGCTACATGTGAAGAGTGATAGTGCACCTCTTCCTTACGCAAAACTGGCTACATAATTGACTCCAGATTTTAGTCATTACTACTTAGAATTTATAGCACTGGCTAATTTTACAATGCCCAACAATTAGCAATTAGCACTGCAGCTGTGCTGGAAATGGAAAAGCAAGGAGCAATGGCAGGGAAAAAAGTGAGTGCAGCGATATCTTCATTGTATTATTAGTTATGCATTGACAAGTCAATATAATGATTTCAGCCTAGTCTTTTTCCTGAAATCTGAGAAATGGAAAAGCATATGTGAAGAGTGGAAAATTTAAAGGCAATTATCTCAGAGACCAAAGAAAGGGAGACACAAACTGAAGAGAATACTCTGCTACTTTTCAATTTAATGCCATTTTGTGACATTTTTGAGCCAGGTTTTCAGAAAAGCCTAAATCAGAGATTGGCAGTAGGAGATGGTGTCATGAACCATGAGATGAAGCACACTATACTGACAACTTTCATTATAAATAGTACGAAGAAGACAAAAGAAGATGAAAGGATCAAACAGACAACTCATTTTAAGCTTTGCAGTTACTTTTTTTTGGTCAAAACTGACAAGCTTTTTACTATGAAACTAAACACCAAGAATCTGAAAAGCGTTTCTCCAGGTTTGAGGGTGGAGACAAATTTTGTGCAGTTGGTAATCCCTGTTTTCCAGGTTTTCCTATGGGGAAAGAGGTGATCAATACCAGAGTGAGGGAAGTGAGTCAGTACAACAAGGTTTTCTTCCAACTGGGAAGTCCTAACCTATTTTTCTATAAATACCTGGTAAAGTCACTGAGTGATACTGTGTATACTCACTGCAAGCAGACAGCTGGTTCATAAACCAGTTTTCCAATATGATCTTCAAGAACAGTTGTGAAACTTCAAACAGAGCTTTGTTTGTTTTCAGGTCAATGCTGACTCACTTACTTTCAGTCCAATTTTAACTGTGAGAATGCATGATTAAGGTCAGCACTGATTTAATGTCTGAAAACACAAATGCTATGCAAAGCAAGTAAGAACATACTGCCAAATTCTGATGTGCTCTAAATCTGTATATTCAGGTGAAGCCATAAGGAGTTTCTGTTTCTTTTCATGCTAGTAGGAAAAAATTATCCTCATTGCCATCTCTCTCTGTTAAGTAAATGAGTAGTTTGCTCTCTTTTGTACAAGATTGTTAAATCTCCTTCAGGGAGGACAGGAACAGAGCACCCAGATGTGTTTACACCATCATGTGCCAATAAACCGTGTAAATGAGGTGCAGTCTATACTTATTTTACAGAATGTTGTATATGACATAAGCTACTGGTTCCAATTTTGCCTTCACTCCATTTGTGTTTCTCCCAAGACATTTCATAACTTTTGGACAGAAACAAAACTTCGACAATATACCTTCTGTTAGATTTTAAGCTTGATTACACAATTGCATTCTGTCAAGGGGCTCCCTGGGATGTCCCACTGTTATTAGATGGTAGAGGGTAATTTGGGAAAAAAAAACCCCAAAACATTCTGCCGTTGTTCCTCAGGTTAGTAATTATAGTTTTTAGGAATATTTTCCACACTCAGATTTTTCTAGAAAGTCTCATTCAACATATCAGTATCAAATTCTTAAAAAAAAGCAACCACAAATCAATTCATCCAAGGCCTCACAGAAGAGGACATGTTTCACTGAAGTTTCCTTATGATCTTACCTGATTTCCTTCTATGACTAAAAGTAAGAAATTTCTTCCAACATCTCTTAACTACTCTCACTAATGAGCATCCCATTATCAAACACTTATACACTACAGGAAATGACAAGAGACAATACAACAAATCAAGACATGGAAAATAAAAGTAGCGTTCTTCATTTTATTTCAACTTAGTTTATTCTAGCCATCACTACCATATGGCAGATGCAAATTTTAGTTTTATTTAGAATATGTGCATGATTACTAAAATCAAACTTCCATTCTGGCTCTAAGGCCACACAGATTATCTGTTGAAAGTTTAGAAAAGGGGAACACAAAAATTATTTCTGAATGCAGTTTTTACACCCTTCTGTAACGAGCAGACAGACACTTCCGGCAAAGCACCTTCCTGCCTACTGGTGGGACAGGATGTCCCTTTGTGACAGACAAAGACAAAGATTAGACTGGGAGTTCAGCTGCCATCTAACATTGCAATGCTTTCACTTGGAGGAAGCAAAATTGTGGCCATTAAAGAAAAGTCCTTCTTTATCAATAACCTTTAGAATGATTCGTGTCTACTTTATAACAGCAGTATAGCTACATCTACTGAACAGTTCCAGTATCAAAGATCTTTATGCCAAACAAATTGTTTGACAAAATAATTGCAGTGTAGTATTTCAACAGGCATTACAAGATATACAATATATATACTACTTCAGTAAGCATTCCTTTGTGTTACAAAAAAGGAAGTTACTCTCTTTGCAGTTTAATCATCAAACTAGTATTCAGATTAATTGAAATACAGTAACCTACCTTGTTGCCTGTAAACCCAGAGCCTGACTGGCTCCAGGCCCCTAAAGCAAAAGAAGGGCTCTACAGAAAAGTGAGCACGAGTGCTGCCACAGCAGCACCAACGAGGAAAATGCTGGCTATGAACTTCACCTCTACTCTTCACCAAGACACCTTGTTAAAAACAGAACATTTGTAAATCTCCAACTTTGTCTTCTGTGAAAGTGATACCCTGGTTGAAATGGCTATTGACTTGTCTCACACATCAAAGGTAATTTAATTTTGCAGGTCAGTCCAAAATGGATCTTTACCTAATTTGAGTCTGTTGAAATATATATAGATTTTTTGTTAAAGCTTTAAGGAAAAAAAATAAAAATCAATCGAGATGCTGAAAGCATTTATTCAATTTTTCTACAACAAGGTACAGTATTACCTTGTTAAATGACTGAATCAACTTGCCACTCACCCCAAGAGAAGCAAGGCGCATTGTTACTTTTTTCATTAGTTCTAACAAAGCTTATAACTGATTTCAGATGGGCTAATGGGTATTTAATACTCCAAACGAGTTTTCTAGCACATTATTTAAAAAAAGCACCAAACAACAATAACCTATTCACTGTTATACAACAGGGTAAGATGATTCTGATCCTAGCCCATTTAAAGCTATTTTCTGGTTAATATTTTTAAAGTAAAATAGAAAAATGAAAAATTGAGAACTAAAGAAAAAATTACTTTCACAGGAGCTTTGAACATTGCCATAAGCATCCAGCAGATCATAATAACAAACTACTGCTTAATGGAAGGCTCCTCTGCTTACCTACTCTTTAGGGATCCTGGGATGTTGTATTATTTTTGCACAAATTTAAGGAGTGTATTTAAAGGATAACTTTGAACCAAAAAGACCAAACTGTCAACAGGATTCAGAAACAGCTGAGCTGTCAGAAAAACCCAAAAGTTTATATAAGATAACAAAACTTGAGAGAGCTGAACAATTTGGCTGTCTTCCTCACAATACCTTACTGTGTGTGTTGTTTTTTTTTTTTTTTTTTTTTTTTTTTTTAAAGAACAAGCACAATCTAAAATAACTTAAAAGAACCCAGGGAAGTAGAATCTTTCCTTTTCAAAGCAATCTGCATTCCTTATCAGAAACATCTGCCTTACTGCTTCAGTTCTAGTTGCTTTCACATTTTAAAGCCTCTGTGAATGGACAGCCTGCAATCTCCCATGAGGGCAAAAGTCACAGTTCACTGAGCTGCACCACTGTCAGAGCTACGGATCCTAGTAACTAATCGCTGCATTTAATCTAACAGTGATCTGTCACGGAACAACTAAGCTCACGTACTTTTCATGCAATGAAAGCACTGTTATTTCTACTTTGTAATTTGTAAGGAATTTAAAAGTAACCACATGGATCTAATTCAGAGCTCAGGTGGTCAGTGTGCACTGGTAATGCCACAGTTGTGGGTTTGATCCCACATGGACCACTCGCTTAACAGCTGGACTTCATAATCCCTGTGGATCCTTTCCAACCCAGAATGCTCCGTGATTCTGAATTTCCTTTTAGATTTTGCTGCCTTGCATGATCTACAGATGTATGCAATACTGTTATGCTTCACATAATCTTGATTTTTAGTTATTGTACATAAGTGAACTGTAACATACTTCTCAGCTGTAGAAAAGACTTTCTGGCTTTCAATTCTGTACCTTGATTTGTTAAGTCAGTAAAATATTGGAAATTAACAGTGAGTAAAAGAGTTTTAGAAGAGTCTGAAATACTCAACTATTGCTATATTAAAACCATTCTTTACAAGTATTTCACAGAACCCAACATCATATTATCATTAATTACTGAAAGCATATACCCTTGGACAGTGTTTCTAGAGTGTTTTCCACCAAAAATGCAACACCAAGATGCTATTAAGAAACAAGGATATTGCATGTTGATTAGCAGCAAGTATAAGAAGACTCTTAGTAAAAAATATCAGAGCTCACAAGAACTGATTCAAGAAAAGGATGAACAACACTGTCACACAAGCAGTGTCCTAGTGGAAGTGGCTCATGGCAGGGGGATGGAACAAGATCATCTTTAAAATCTCTTCCAGCCCAAGCCATTCTGGGATTCTGTGATCAAAGGACAGGGAACCCTAGACCAGTAATGAGTATGATTAAAATGTGTCATAAGTCTCAAACTTATTGTGCAAACATTAAAGAAACCAGCACTTCTGAAGTTCAGTGAAACCACTGGTTTGAGCTCCTGATGACCATCTCAGCCAAGAACAAACTTACCCCAAATTAGCTCCATTCTACCTTTTGATGCATACTTCAAATTTTACTAGATTTATGGTGCATTTATTAGTAGACTTTGCAATCTAAAAGATCTTCCCCCTCCTTAATGTATCACTCACGTTTCCAAAGGGCAGGCAGAGCCAAACGCATTTTCTTTATAAAGATGAAATTCTTAAGACAGGACTTGCATACTGTTGGGAAGGGTCTCTTCCTTGCAAAGAAGATGTCTCTACAAAAGTGTAGTTACTTCCAGAACTTGGAAGGTATTGAACCATTTCAGTTGCCTACTTTAGGCTTTTATCTCCCATGTTCTATGTAAGTAACCTACTCAATCTTTAGGGCATTTAGGGACAGAGGTGAGGTTCAAGTATTGATAAGAAGAAATAATTTGCTGTCATTTTCTCAGGAAAACAGTTGAGCGGAGGGAAGATTGTCATCTTCACCACAAAACACAGCACTTGTGACTAACTTAGCTTCCTGGATATGAAACTGAACAGCTGCAAGAACTCTTTGTATTGATTTGAAACCAAGAAACTCTAAATAGAAATGCCTGGATCCTTGAAGAGAAAAGGAAAAATCTGTGCAAGTCACAATTTAGTTTTCTTTAAGGAAATTATATTAGTACCTGAAATATTTATTTGAAGATTCTGAATCTCAGCTATCGTAAGTTCTTGAAAACAGTGAAGAACAGCCTATCTGAGAAACAATACACAGCTTGAATAAAAGTTGCAGTGAACTAATTTCCATTGGACACACAGGCTCCACAAAGTCTTTTGGAGAATTAAAACAGATAGCCCTTCACTATAAATCAGATTATAAAAACCCCAACATTTGTCTAAAATGTAAGTGTAATGAAATCCAGATGGAGATGTATCCTGTATTTTTCATGTCAACTATTGCTTCAACACTAAATGGAGAAGAATGACTTGAGCTGGTATAAAGGACAAAGTTAGAATTACGGGACAAAAGTCTGCCTTCCCAATAAACAAAATTTTCTTGTTCATGAAGATATACCAGCCTACTGGTTTCAGATCTTCAGTATACTGGTTTTATAACTAGAAGACAGCTTTTATAAAACCATCCATGTCTTAAAGGTTTCTAGACTAGCTGGGACAATCTTTCATGATACAGTCAGTGTTGACTGCTTCACTTTTAAGTTTGATAAGGTGGAAACACTGTTTTTAGCTAAAGTACCCATTGGAACAGAGTGCTAGAGCAGAGTGTGCAGCATTACAGGGATGATGAAAAGGCATTCTGTATTCATAGGCACATGTGCTAAGTGTTCTCCAAGCACACTCTCCTATCTTTAACTTCAGTGAAGAAAGAAATTGCTCAAAGCTGATAAAACAGGAGCAAGTATTTTTAGGTGAGAGACAAATAAGTCATCATCACAAGTGACTGAAAATTTCATAATGAGATGTCCTGGGTCACTGAAAGACAATGAAAGCTTCACAATTACCTTTTTTACAGTCTTGTCAGGTTCAAGAGCAATATCTGGAATGTTGGCATCCACCATGAGGGAAAATAAATTCAAGATCAAGTTGGAATACCTAAGCAGAAAAGCAAATTAGGTAAAAGATGTTGTAAACTGTACAAAAGACATTTTGTAAACAATTTAAGAACTCATCATCATCTTACAAAGAACTGTTAATGCTTCAGAAATCCATTTTTAATACTAATTGAAAGTATTTATGTTAAAAAACACAAGCTACTGACAGACATACACTATCAAAGTTTAACCTTCAAAATCTCTTAAACTGCCAAAATGGAATAAAATGCTCTGATTTTGTTAGTTTTCTAAAATCATCAGAACATTTACTCACAGACACATGAAATATAAACTATGACTTCATGTATTTTAAGTTATAATGCCATCTTATACCTCTTTCAGGATAAACATACGCTAGAATACTGATGCAAAGGTTATTTTTATTACTAAGTGATACAGCAGCATGATATTTATTCAAACAGATGAAGTCTTCATAAGTACAAAAAATTATTTTTCCAATCACTGCAAGGGCTTTTGACATAATGAGTTAAATATTTAACCAGATCCAAGTCTTCAGTTCCTCAGTTAAGCTCCAGTAATAGTGGCAGCACAGTACACTTAGGAAGTACAAATACAAATGTCATCTATAACCATTAGAAGACAAATCAGAGAACAATTTTCAGCTTTAAAATGGTTTTGGAAACACTCATGAGTATTTCTTTTTAAAGAACACCATTTTGCCCTTGCAGAAAATTAACTGTCAGCTTCTTTTTTAGAGGATAACTTTCAAGCTGTTCAGCACAAACTGGAACTCCCCTTCCTCTGCAAAAAGATCTAACTCCCTTTAAGAGACAAAATATGTTACTGACTTCACCATTTGAAATATTGCTTTGCTAAGAGAACCAGGAGCTTCACAGTTGAGAGGAAACGAATTCTTAGCAGCAAAACTTGTTTATTAGGAAGCTGCTGAATATATATATCAGCTGACAACAGCAAGGAGTGCAAAGTATTTCAGCTAAACAAAACGTCTGCTTCATAGCTGTATTTTACAAAGTAAATACTGCTCAAAAAAGACATCTCTCTAGAAGAACTTAGTTCCAACAAAACCACATGACACTTCATTATTATCTGGAACTAACACTACCTAACACATCCCAACATAAGTTTTAAGACATAAGAAAAGCATTAAAATCAACTGTTTGGCTAGAAATCCACAGTGCCTTATTTCTTTCAGAAGTTTTACTTCACTTCCCTAAGGGCAAGGAGCTAGAGTCAGGAAAATTACTTTTATGGCAAATTAAAAGAAAAGAAGGAAAGATAACCCTACCACTTTGTTTCAGGTCTGGCTAAGAAATATGGCAGTCAGGTTGCTCTGCTGCTAGGAACAGACACCACAGATTTTAATAAATTTTTCTTCTACTTCCCTGAAACTAGCAGATTTCCTTTTAAACATGCTTAAATGTTACAGGTACATGCTCTGAAGCCTCCTCCTAGATTACTGGTACCTTCTGTCAGTAGTACTCCCTTCAAACTGACACAGAATCCAAACTGTCATAGTCCCTTTCGCTCTTCAGCCATATAGAGGATAAGAGCTTATAAGCACTACAGGTTATTGGAGCTATTTATGTGATGGAGGCTTGCAAAAAAAAGATTTTAAAGGTCTAGGGATCATTGTTAGATGCCAGTAAAGAGACAGTTCTGTTCCATACAATGAAGTCTTCTGATTCTTGAAGAATAAGATCACCCGAAGATACTCATTTGCAGAGGGGGGAAAAAAAGCAAGAAGAGGTAATCTGCAGGGGGAGTATGGAGCGGAAAAAACCCCGAAAAATTAAGGAAGAATTGCTCACTATAGTATCTGCAGATCTGTCCTCTGCCCCTCACCCCAACATTTCTATAACTCAGCAATCAACTGCAATCCTTACAGGCAACTTCTTTGGCAAACATGCCATGAAGTTTACAGCTGGGGAATTGACAGCCCAAATTCATCTGAGAGGAGAGATTTTGCTGAATCACCTGAGTTTGGAGCCTGACTTGTGAAAAAACCAACACCTTTGTCAAGCAAGGTATATCACTCATCTTTGACATCTACATTACAAAGGCCTCTGGAATGGCTGACATCCATTCACAGCCAGAACAAAATCTGAGCCAGGTTTTCCTAGTTTTAAGGAGGTTTAAGGAAGTACCTAAACTGAAACCTAAATCCTTCTCACATTACTCTTTGCTTTCTTCAAGCTCAGTACAAATTAATTTACAAAATCAATGAGGATTCAGCTGCACTGAAGGTTGATTAACTTCTGTTTTGAACATGGAGTACTGTTAAAGAAATTCAACACGAAAATTCTACTTCTACATAGAAAAGGTCTCATAGATCAAGAAATGAACCCACATCAGACAAAAGGTCAAATTCTCATTACTATGTTTTCTGAGACCAGTAACTTTTGTTTTCAAGTAGTTAACATCTCAAACATCTGCTTGATCCTAAGCATTCTTTTATTTATTTTTTCAATATTTGCCAGACCCTTTGCATATAGATGTCCTAAACCAATCAAATATTTAGGGTGTTGGCTTTGCAATACTCTACCAAATATAAAGCTACAGACATCCACTAAGACAAGGACAGGGAGGTATACAGTTATCTGCAGTCCCAAACTAAGGACCTGCTGACTTTAGTCAGTAAGTCAAAATTCCTAAGTTTAAGATGCCTTAAGGATACTACCTTTCTTTCAGTGGAAGATGGGACTCCACATTACAAAATTATCTTCTCAAGAGCATGAATACTCCCGAATCATTGTCATGTCACAGTTAGCTGTAATAAATTACGGCATTTATTCCTACCAAAGTATTTCCTTGAAGTCCAAACTCAGTGAATATGGACCTGATCCTATCCAGGTTCACTTCTGTTCTTCTCTCTTCACCATCTAATCCCAGCTTTTAGAACACTATCCAGACACTGCACTACAATCTTTCCAAAGGAGCAGCACTTCCCAAGGGCCATCACAGCTTTCCACTTATTGCACAGTGTTTCCATTCAGACCTGGACTGCAGCATCAGTCACTAAACTGAGAACAGACTGGGGAAAATTTACTACTCCAGCCAACTGGACAACCCCACCCACACAGAGAAAGAAATCTCACCCTAAACTACAGCTTCTGTCCCTACTCCAACTTACTTCCTACTCCTCTGCCCTTACCTATGCCCAGTAACTCAAACTGAACACCTTCTCATAGGATTAACGCAGGGGAAACCCTTACTTGGAAGGAACAAAATAATGCAGAGCAGTTTTCACTCTGAAAAAAAAAAAAATCTGAAATGGTCTGACTGACACTTTGCTGACACAAATTGCCCAGAGAGGGTGCAGAGTCTCCCCCAGTGGAGATACTCCAGAACACTCAGAACATAACCCTGTGCTATGTGCTCCGGGATGCTCTCTGACACTCCATGAGCAGGGAGGTGGGACTCATGAATCATTTTGTGATACTATGGAACCTGCTGAAGATGTGTAAGCAGGAAATGCTTGATGGAAAGGAAATGCTGACATGAAGCAGGATTTAAACATCTTTAAACAGGCTCAACATGTATAACGAAAGCATAAGAGGCTGCTACAGCATAAGTCGCGCTGACAGCCACAATTTGCCCTGCAACACATTCACGGCGCAGCAGCTGCTCCTTCACTACAGCACTGCTGACAAAGACACTTGACTGATTACACTATTACTAAGAAAGCAGAAAGCATCTCCTTATTCCTACTCCCTAAGAAAATCCCCAAACTAACTAAAGAACATACAATAAGGATCATATGCCAAACTGCTTACAACCAGAAACAATGGACAAAACTATTCCTTCACTAGTAACTTTAAAATTCCTTGTATTTTTTTTTCATTATGCAATATCCATTCCACCAGGAATCCTGATACACCAAGATACAGTACCTGAAATATGTAGAGAATTGGTTATTCCTCAGTGAAATAAAGAACTAAAATAAAGCATAATCTGATGGAGATGACAGAGTTTGCACTTTGTCTTAGCTATCAGAGGTTATGATTTCACACTACTTGGCCAGAAAATCTGTCTGTGAATGGGTTTCTGTCAATATGCAGAACTGCTAGAACTAAAGTGTTCCACAACCAATTATTCATTTTCAACAAGTAATCTTAATTATTTTTAGTTCTAGCTGCTTAAAATAATAGTTGCAGTAATTTTAATATTATCATACAGTATTGATGTTGAAAGCCTTAAGGGTATTTATCTAGAACCATGTAAAAATATTTTCCAATAAAGTGAGCAAATATTGGCGATACTATAATTACAACTACAATTCCAGACATTAAAAATAAAACCATCTTGATTTACAGTTTAGTTGTATAACCAAATTACCATTATGCTACACATTTAACGATGATCTTTGTAGCAAATCATTACATAAATTAATTCAATGAATAATCCTTCATTGACACAACAGATTTTCCACTGAAACAGCTAGGCTTAAACAAAACCAACCAAACTCAAGTAGATGACAAATAGATACAGCATTACAAAACAGCTTTAAGCAAAGGTCAGAAGTTGGACTGTTCTCTAAAGCCACAAATATTGCTTGTTGACAACATGTCACTATTTTTTCAAGTTGCTGAATGGCTTTTTAACCCTAATAATTTCAGTTCCTAGACCAACTAATCCTCCTCCTTTTATCAACTGAAGAACTACATGCATCATTTTATTTTGTAACACTGGCTGCTTTCCATATTCCAGGTACTTTTCACATCAGCTTACCATATTAACAATTTCTTACACATACTTGAAAGTTTCCATTAGGTAATCTTTGATATTAAAATGAAAATCTTTCCTCTTCATTGAAGATGTGCTAAATCCCTGGACAGACCACGAGTGCTTACCTGTCCTCTGTTCAAACAGAACAAAAATGAGCTATTTGGCTCAGAAAGTTAATGGGTAAGTAATATAGTCACTGCAAAAGAATGAAGCTGATTCTAAATGTAAAAGAAAGATCTGTTGGTTCCTAGACACCAGAGTCTGAAGAGTTTTTAGCTGCCACAATGCTGGGTATTTAAAGAAATTTCTAACATGCCTGATTGTCACTACAAGTTGCCAATTTTTGTCCCACAGGAGTTGAACTGAACTAAGCATATGTGTGTGTCATCTTCAAGCCAAAGAATTTGATCATCACTAATTTAAACTGGAGGAGAATCAAGCAGCAAATGAGTAATGACTTAAATGAAAATGACAGTTCCTTGATCATCAATAATCAGAGGAAAAGAAGCTTAAGGGCAAAAACATACCCAAAAAGAAATATAATTTAATATCCCACTTGAGTTATGAAATGAAGTCTTTAAGTTATTAAACAAGCAAAACTGAGGTCTTTAATTTGAACAATTATATTCACTCTCCACATTACACCAACACTGTGATGTTTTCATTCCTTTGTTTCATACAAATTCTTGTGTTCTCATTTAAACAAGCTTTGAATTTTCAACATAAACATTTCACCAATTCATTTACGGGTGTCCTCTCCTGCTTTAGGGCGGCTCTCAAGGGTTGTGCCATAAGCCCGGGCTGTTACCTGCGGAGGTGGAGAAAGGCTGTGTAGCACTGCTTGCGGAACTCCTGGTACTGCTCACTCTGGGTGCCTCCCATGCCTTCCACCATCTCCTTGTTCAGCTTCATCGGAGGAGGAAGGGGCTTGGGGTCCCGGCCCAAAATATAACCAAAGTCAATGTGAAACAGTTTACCTGTAGAAGAAGGAAAGGCAAACACTGTGCATAATAAAAGTTCTTGGTGCAAATATTAGAAAAATATAATTATTAAGAAGATAGCAAGCAGCTCCTAGAAAGTTTTCTGTAAGGTTTGTAACAGTAGATTTTTTATCTTCAGCTGTTAACTGAAAGTTACTGTTTTAAAGAAGCAAAGCTGATTTAAAATTCAATCTTTTTTGATTTTTAAACAAGTGGAGTATATTCACAAATACTATACCAATACTGAAACTGATCAGTAGATATTAAATGCACAGTTTATATAATAGATACTACTAATTCTTAACACCTTTATAATTTGTTAGCAAATTTAAACATTAATACTTAAAGCAGGGCCATGTGTGTTTTGCATTGTCATGAAATATGGTAAATTTAACATACAACTAATATAACAAAGAAAAAGTAAGACTCATAATCCTACAAACAACCTTTCAAAGTCACTGAACACCAAAGATGAGTTCAACGCTCTTTCAAAAGTCTTTTGAGTTCGGTACGGTCAAAAATTATCAATGATTTTGAAATACACTGAAGAAATATCACTGCAACTTCAAATTTGAAACTGGATTTCAAATCCACCAAAAAGTCTGTCATACCTTTTTTCAGTACTAAAATGAATTGCTTCACTTGGTCACTACGCTTTCATTCTCAGTTCAACTGACTGCATTTAGAACACTTCTGTAGCATTAACAAAAACTTGTATATGTCTTCTCTCTTCAAATGCACAAGGCAACTGCTCCTCCTATCAACAGTCTGCCACGCTGCTCACCCTAATGCTCACTCATTAACTGGGGAGAATGCAGTGCTCCCTTCCAATATCACTGAACTACACATGAGATGTTATTGGTGGCAGAATGAACAACTGAATTTCCCTTGGTAAACTTCACTTTACCAGCAATTTCAAAAAACCTAAAATATTTAGATTAACTGAAGAGTAAATATATTATAAATACACAAAAAATGTGCTAGTAGAAATAAAACAATTCATAATTCTTAGGTATCCATTTTTTTAGGAATAATCTTGACTCAGTTAAATACTGTCCATGTTAAGCAGAAAAATGTCTCTTAATGTGTTCTGCAAATGTATTTTCAGTTTGGAATGTGTAATTTAAGCAATGACTTGAGCCATACCACAGCTATATTACAAAAAGATGGTGAGACTGCAGATATGCATGCAGATACAAGACAGAAGATCTTTTAAACAAGAAGGTAGAAAATTATTAGTATGATTTTTATCTAGACAAACACAGCACAGAAGATAGAGTCTTGCTTCAGAATTACAGAACTAAGCAGCATTAAAGACAGGGCTGTATTTGCCTTTGGGTATTTTAATTTGCAGCTTGTGTGTTCATTTTAAGATTTCATAAGATTAGGTTCTTAGTGCTCTTGGAAAAAAAAAATGGAGCAGTCATATTTTTCAGTTAATCACCTGTCTTCGACTGTTTCATTGAGTAATAATGCAGTATCAATAGAAAAGGCTTTTAGAGATCTGTCATAAGCATTCTTCTCCAATCCAAGAAACTAATCCCATGACAGTTAAATTTCAAAGAGAGATCACACGTATCCTCAACAAGAGGCAAAGTATTTGCTGACTGATAAATGCCACAACCATTACATTTTGCATAACTAATTGTGCTATTAAAAAAAACATTCCTTCAATATGTTCTTACTGATCTGATAAAGGAGATTCTTTTAGGGCTCATTTTGTATACCAAATTTTTGAACCAACCACATACAGAACCCTTTCATCATTAAGCTAGAAAAAATGTTTAACTGAAAAGTTTTGCAGACTTGCTTTCTGTTCACTTATTTAAACCTGTCACCTCGAAGAGTCAAGAGACAACATTTTGAATAAAACAGTAGCCCTTGTAGCAGAATTTCTTTTTCAGTTTGCTCTGGAGATAAGGAATAAAAGATGATAATTAATAATTTACACTAGTAACAAAGACATCTAAAATATTCAAAAATATTTCAAAAATTGAGTGATAGACACTTAGAAAGTGAGATGAGGCCATCCTGCATTAGCATCATAGGTTTCCTAGCTGTACTTAAAATGTATGTACAAGCTCACATTTAAATAAATATATTTAAAACCTTTCAAAGCTTTTTGCTAAATACAGATTTGATTAATTTTAATTCAGCTCCTGCAAGATCAATTAAACCAGCACACCATGCTAGAGAACATGGACAAAAGGCTCTCCCTGGTGCTGGCACAAAGCTTCTACACCAGGAGCAGCCTGAGGAGCACTGAAGGTCTAGAGATTTCTACAGAGGAACCTGACTCGTGTTACCCTCCAGGACTTAACAACTGAGTAAGTGAAGAACAAGCCTGCTTTGGACAAATTAAATTTTTTATGTATTTAATACTGAAAATAGGTGATATTTATATTCTTATTTATGTTAATATATAATAAATATATCAAGTTAATAAACTCAATTATTTCAAATCCTTAAGACCAAGACAAAAAGGTTGCAAGTCTCTCACGTGATCATCCCAAGTGCCATTTGTATCAGGGTGTTAGACTGACTATTCCACTTTCATTATATTAATGAATGTGACAGTTTTCACTCAGCATTACTCCAACTGCAAGAATAAGGGGACCTCTGGAGGACAGCAGCTCAAACCCCCTGGTTGAGCAGAGACACCCAGAGCCAGGTGCCTTAGCGAGGGCCATGTCCAGACAGTTTTTAAGAATCCCCAGGGATGGTCTCTCTACAACTTGTATCAGTCACTTCTCTGTAACAATTCATACTCATATCATGGTATTTATACACAGTAATCACCTATCCTCCCAGTAATCCAGCCTTCATGTGAACTTTGTGCAACACTACTTTTTCTAAAGTATGTTATGCTTTGCTATGCATATTCTAAAGTATATTATTCTTTGTGCAACACTACTTTTTCCAAAGTATGTAACTGTTTGTAAAACATGTTTTTACAAACAATTACACCTCCTTCCTTTAATATACAGTCTGAGTGTCATAACACATACCCTTCCATCTCTTAGACCATCATGTTTTACCTGATCCAACTTCTTCCAATTTATTATGGCTTAATTTAAAGAGTTCCTAATCTTGCAAGATGCTTATAAATTACAGACCAAATTTGACCTCTGCTTTGGTTTATTACTCTTCCCAAAGAGTGCTAAATCATAAAGGTGAGGGTTTTTTTTTTGTTTGTTTTGGTCATGATTTAAACTATAACCAGGAGTTACTTAAGACAACATGTGAAACAGATCTCATCTTTAAAACTAGTGCACTAGAAATCACCCTGCCCTTCCTGTTTATTTTACAGTAGAAAAAGAAAGACACTTCACTAACTGGAAGGCATTTAAAGACTGGAAGAAGAGAAGCTTCTAGGAGTAAGGAGTATGCATATATAAAATTATTTAATTCAAAATCTAAGAGTTGATACTATTAGGTAGTTTTAAGCTTTTGTATTTTGAATTATTTTAGGAGTTTAACTACCTTTTTCCACTCAACACCTGGTTTTCTAACACATGGAATAGAGAGGAAAGGCCACTGGAGACTTCAAGGATATGGTACAAAACATGGAAGCCACCCCGACCACCAGTCAGGGCGTCAGGGATTTCAAAGTCCATCTGACTTTCTTTCAGCGATCTTTGATTAAGTGAAGCATGGACCTGTAGAAAATAAAAATTCACACCTGGTCCTTGCAATAGCCAGTAATACCTGACTGCAGCTGGAGAGAGTGATCTGTCCATTACTTTCACTGGTAATATTTAGATTTTAATACAGGAGAAAGTGCCTACAGAGCGGCACAGAAGATTGTTTCATTTTGCTAGGAAAAAACACTGAAAACCAGACAGAACTCTGAAAACCTTAAAATGCAGAGGACAGAGCAAATTAGATGCAATTACTGAAATAAAGTAAGTCTGATGGTAACATGATGGCAATTGTCTCTTAACAGTAAAAAAACCCAAATGATTTCAAACTACTCTGATTGTGTTGCTGGGGAAGAACAAAAAAACCACTAAACCAAAACACAATTTGTAAACCAAAACAAAAATTTCATTACTTCTTTGCAACCCTCAAGCACCACTATTATTTTAACTTGGCCCATATAAAAAAATATACAATTTAGTTATTATTTTAACTAAATTCCTATTTTAAATTTGAAGCAATAGGATGAAAAGTCCTTGATGAAAATGACTGGATGGATGGGGTGTTTTTCTGGCTTTCCCAGAAATTCTAATGTTACTGTCAAAATTTCTCTTTTGATAACAGAGCAGTGGCATGATGAAAAAATCGGAATGCCTAATTTACTTTCATAAGCAGCATCCTACAACTTTTCTAAGACTACACAACAATGAAAGTAATGTGAATTTTTAAGAACTTATTCAGGATACAGGTTTTTAAGCCAGTGTGCAGCAACAGATGGAGGTAAAGTTTAACACTGTCACCCATGTAACTGTTAAGAGCCCAGCTTATTTTAAGCATTATAACTCACCTCTGTCCCCCAAGCTGTCCATTCTCAAAATACATTCTATTCAGGCATATTATAAGAAAAAAAAAACAGGTCTAACATTTATAACTAGATGACAAATGCTGTTCAAGGTACCTAGAAGAAAAAGTGTTTTAACAGATCAAAAGCTAAAAGGTTATGTTCTTTTAACAATAAGCAACACAGAAAATGGAATTCCAGAGAGAAATTTAAAGGGCAAAAGTATGCATTAGTTTATATTTTTTTAAAAAATAAGGATGTCCTCTATCAAGACCAGTAACATTTAAAAACATATTTTAAAATTGTATTTTACATACTACAGGATTTTGCAACATTAATAAATGTATTTTACAATGTACTTGTTTAAGTACTGATAGAGAGTGAATGTTTGAATCTTGCAGGCTTTCAATTTCTACCATCTCAGACCTGCTCTGGGATAGATTTTTTTGACTAAAAAACACAGGAAGTACAAACACATGGTGTCATTTCACACATTAATCTGTTCAGGTCCTTGCTGTCTTTCCTGGCAACCCTTTCTAACCGACTGAAGAATAAATGTGGTGTCATTTGGTGACCACAGTTCTACCTCTAAGCATTAAATGAGAAGACAGCCCAGTGCTTTCATCTATTTACTTGTGATACCAAAAGCAAATGTAGTTTTCAAGCTCTGAGCACCGAGTCTTTGACCTGCTCTTATATGTTATATTAATATCATAATTTTATTGACATAGCAATTTTCCCTCCTGCTACAGAGCAATGTCAAGTGTACGGCTCAGGTCAAAGCCCCTGTACTTTGGGAACTCATACTGGGAACTTGCATTTTCATGCAGGTGACCAGAGGTTACTAAAAGATAAGCTGGTCATCACTAGGGTGAGAGTAAGTTGGTCAGAAACACACATAAGCAATGCTATCAAGAAAGCTATTTGAATGTCTAGGATATCCTACAATATCCACACATAGCCTGGACCTTTGTGAAACCTCTGCACGTCTATAAAGCAAGATGAAATTACTAAGATACCTCTAATGGGACAGGAGACTTCACTTGTCTATGAAAGCTGAAATATTTTCTAACTCTCCTTATGAATGTACTGGCTGCCTTGCAAACATCCATATCTGGATATTTTATTAGTACCTAGACCCTGACTCTACAATCAAATCAGTGAGTGTAAGAACTACAGAACAAAATGTTCTCAGGGGAAGGCTTGGTGTAATTACAATGTAATAGCCTAGTGCATTTTCCATGGAAGTTAACTGAACATGCTACACCTTGTAGGTCACAATTCAGCTTCACAACCACCCAGATCTTCCTTCCAAGGCAACAAAAGGAATGTTAGCTGTTAAATCAGATGCCAACTTCAATATATAAATCAGTCTGTAATCCTAAAAGGAGTCACTGATGTTGCCTAAACCTGGGCATACAGCTGAAAAAGTGTGGTTATCCACAAACCACAGTAATATCTGCTATGGCTTTAGAAACAAGATTTTAAAACACAGACCAATTGAAAATGCATTTTGTCTCCATGAGAAGTAAGAAGTTCAAAGTTTTCAGAGAAAATAAATATCTCTGTCATGGAATACTGAGTATTTAATGGCCTTTGGGTTACCAGTCAAGACACATTTATGAAACCAATGCAAGTATTTTTGTAATTTTTAACATTACTGACAGATAAGGATGTTTTAGCTGAAGGTTCCCCACATCTCCTTCCAAACACACTTCTAGAGTTGTCCTTGGAGTATAATGATACAGTACTAAAAAATGTGAAAATCCAGATGTCTTTTTCAAGACTACTACTACAAAAAAATCACTCTGTTTCTAGAACTATAGGCATAAAAGAGTCATGAAAGACAACCAAAATTATTTCATTAGGTAACTGACATCTCATGCAAAAAGACACATTTCTAATGTGTAGAAAACAATATGTTTTTATGAACTTCTGTATCTAGGGCTTAATATTTAAATTATACTATATCTATTATAAGCATGGACTTATATAATATCTATTATAAGCATGTATGTTACAAGATGACGCGCCAATTCTATTGGAAAGAGTCTAACAGATGTGGCTACATTCACCAAACTGAAAGGTTGAGCCAAAAAAAGGGTAATGATATGTAAGAAATATATAAACCCACAGCTGGTACCTAGTATTCCTTACTGGAAAACGTCAACTCATT
This sequence comes from Geospiza fortis, assembly GCF_000277835.1. NCBI lineage: Eukaryota > Metazoa > Chordata > Aves > Passeriformes > Thraupidae > Geospiza > Geospiza fortis. Next base: position 3,414,412 of record NW_005054378.1, on the reverse strand, counting down.
ACATGAATATCATCAAGAAAGGATGCACATAGAATTGTATGATTTCGAAGGAGGTACTTGGAGCATGCATTCTTCAGGAAAAGAATGAAATTAGCTTCTTCTAACTTAAGGCTAAGGGATTCTCAGTAGCAAAAACAAGCCTTGGTAGAAGGTCTTTGTTGTATTTGGAACATGTGAATCATAAGGATTTCTCTTGACAGCTCACAAAAGCCCTCAGTTTGTGGCAGACTGTGGGTTTTCAGACTTGGAATGTATGATGGATGTGCACTGCCCTCTGCTGTACTCCCCAAATTCTTCGAGTAAAGCCGCCGTGCTGTACTTAACACAGACAGGCAAGATGCACTTTATCCCAAATCACAACACTGAACTATTACTACTCTCAGCATGGAAGCAGATCCTGCTATGGAAAGATTTATACCCACCACAACAGATAAATGAGAGACCTCTCAAGAAAGATCTTTAAATGACTGTATATTTTCAAACAGATAAGGTAAAATAGACTTGCCTTAGTCGTTCCCCCATGAGCTTACAGCAAGACCTCTTAATCAAGACCAATTGTAAATTTTTTACTCTTTCAGACTATCATGGTTAAAAGCAGTATATGCTTCAGCCTTACCTGTAACTAATAAGCCTTCCACGTGGATGGGTCTCTTTTTCCAAATAACATTTTTATTTAAATGTTTCTCATTCAATAAACGTTTCACTTCATAATAAACACTTAACCACAACTCTTAATTCTCCATCACTATGTAATGAAGGTATTCAAGTAATCAGAACTCCTAGGGAAGCTGTAGTTCAAAAGTAAGCAAGCAAGTAAAAATAAGCCAAACAACAATTCAGAAAGATGTTCCCCTATAAGAAATGTTATTTGTCAAAACTTTGTGAAGCACATGCAGCTACACATGAACTCATTTTCAATGAAAACAACTGAAATTCCCTCTGTCCCACAGCAGTGATTGTAATAGCTGAAGTAGTTTTATTTTCAAATCCTTCATTTCCTCTAGTTAAGAAATCATCTTCTTATTCCACACTGGAGCAAATATTACCTCAAATGAGACAATACAACTTTTAATACATTTTAAAACATAATCTAGTCTGCAATACTCAGTGGGTTATATTCACAAGGAAAATGCAGAGAAAAAGTACCAACATATTACAAATTAAACAACTGTTGCTATAAAATTATACTGCTAAAAAGAATTACCTGTTTTTGTTAGCAACAGATTATCCAGATGTCTATCTCCAACTCCAAGGATGTAAGTAATCACACAATAACCAGCTGTAAAAAGGAAATTGTAAACATCAGTATGAGTACCTTTCCTGGAGAGAAACAAGTTCCACACAATTAACAACAGCATATTACATTATTTTAGCTCTAGTTCACTAACAATAAATATACCACAGAGACTGGGGGCAGGAGTGGTGCAGGTGAAGAATAATCAATGTCAGCATTATGAAGAATGTTTGAAGTACTAAAACTCTAGAACTTATTCAATACTGTTGGGATTTTAATTTCTTACGATTCTGTTACATGCCTAACCCTTAAAGACTGAATTATTTTAATACTGGGATAAAGGTACTTCAAAAGAAGCTGAAATATTGTGAACTAAGGGAATGTACATCTTTTGAATTGAAGCTATTTTAAGGCCACTGTAAACAAGTATTAGGCATCCATGTCAGTAGCATTCACAAGATCAGCAGTGATAAAAAGCAAGCAGTTTTAATTGTTGCTTTCACCCACTAAACAGGACAGTTTTAAGCAGTTCTAAAGGCTGCACCACCAGAAAGAGAAGGGCAAAGGAGAAGATACTGCGCAGTCACACCTGAATGCTCTTTTTTTTCTTTTCTTTTATTAGAATGGAGGTCTTTTAATTTTATGGAACATGGTCATCAGTTTATTAAACAAGAAATACATAACCATTTTTTCTTTTCATACAAAGGTAACCACAGCCCACAAAATGCCTAATGTTTTCAAAACCAATTAGAATTTTGATGCAGATGATTTACCATTACATAAATGCTTTAGGTGTCCCTGCACTATGAAGACCCCAACTCAAAATACAGAGAGGGCAGAGATAAGATTACTGCTGGAAAGAAAAGAGTATTTACCTCATACTCTCCTTTAAGACCCATCAAGAGCCATCTTGTATGTGACGTGCCAGGCTTAAAATTATTCTTTTCACTGCATTTCTGACAGCAAGTATATGCACAGTGCCCCGTTTGCAGCCATCTAAACTGAAATAACTTATCCACCATACCCTTCAGACTTCACCTAAGAAGTTACCAGCTGTTAGACTGTAACTCACCACAGCTCTTAACATACGTGTCCATCACCTCTGCGCTGATTCCATAAGGACCAGTCTCACTAGGGGCATGTTTTCTGAAGAAGTTCTGGAGAGAATACCATGAAGATATTTAGTTATTCCACATAATACGAAACTGGGTCTTTAGGGAAAAAAAAAATTAAATCAAGAGCACACATGGCCACAATTACAACTTGATAAACTAACAACCACCCCCAAAACACCTCATAAGTTCTAGTTTAATATCACTTTATTTATATCCTGTCTCAATCATCATATTCTTATACTCGGCACAGAAACTGAAAAACAGTTTCCTTTATTAAATGTTTCAGAAGATTAAGAATGCACTCAAAAGTTACTAATCAGTAACAATGAGTGACAATACTTCCAAGGCAAACTGTTCAGGTCACATTAACAAAAACTAAAACAGGATTAACAGTCCTGCTTTAGAACTACACCTGGGGAGCATGCTCTCAAATAGTTTAGCATCCTTATGTCTCCCTATTCCTCAATAAAACCAACAGCTGCTATTGAGTTTAAAAAGAAAATAAGCATTAGTCATAAAATGAGAAATCTGAATTTCCTGTGAAATGTGGACAGGGCCAAACAATCCCCTTAACCTTCTTGAGTAAGAGAAAACTCAGTTATATCCAAGCCTAAGCAAAGTTTCTTCCAGTAAGCACAACCTAAGGAAACACTGTAAGAAGAATGTAGTAGTCCCCTTGACAGCATATAAGTTACTAAACTCAAAATGAAAAACTAAGACATTTATGTAAATGAACTTCAACATGAACTGCAATTTTAAGGTTGTTGATAGAAGGTAAGTAACACTGAAACACCAAAACAGCTTTTCTGTCCTGGAGATCTGCGTTTCACCAGGTAGCACTGGTTTGCTGGCTTCAAATCTTTTCAATAGTTAATACAGTAGTTATACAGAGTGCTCATCTTTACTAGAACTGCTGTGAAATCCAGAATGAGTACTTCCAAAAAGAGTAGACTAAACTTCCACAACACCTGAAAGTGTTCAATTGCTTTTAATTTCCTTGGCCTATGATGCTCAGCTATTTAATCATGCTTCAGCACAGGAAATCTCACTCTTTTGGCGCACTGTCTATTTAGATTAAAAATTCTTCACAGGAATAATTGCTCCTTATGTCTGCAAAGCTACTGAAACATAAGGGCACCTATTTCCAGCCACATGATGTCGCAAGGAATTGAAAAATAACAGTTTCAAAGGCATTTCTAAACACATTATTTTATAAAAATACATAATGGAATGAATCATGAATAGTACACTTCCAAGATTACAAAGGATTGTCAAGAAAGCCCTTTATAGTCTGTATAATTACTGACTGTGCAGATGTACCTTATCACAACCTATATGAAATGGAAAGCTAAAAAAACCCAACTTACGTAACCTGATGCTGGTCACTGATTAGTGATTAGCATTTTTTCTATGTGATAAGTAATTGGTACGCTTATTTTTTGTTAAACAAATGATAATGAAAAATGATAAATAATTTAGATATTCATAGTTTTAACATAGGTAGTTTATAGGAGCTGAGGGCTAGTTTGCTTTGGCTCACAGTCACTGAACTACAAAAAAATGTGCGCTTCAGTACTGCCTGCACAAAAGGAAAGAAGCACCATGAAAAATCAAATCCAAATAAATATGCTCTATTTTCATTAAAAAATCTATTAGCTGCTCACCTCATATAGCAATTTGGTATGTTTTTATCCAGCTATATTTATCTCAACCAGCTGACCTCTGCTATCTGGCTTGTGTGCTGGGATTGAAACCAGTATGAGTTTTGTGTGCCACTATTCAGTTGTGTGTCTCCACTCAAATCCATGAGAATTAAGAAGATCTGCTAACAAAACCAAGTTACAGTACCTATACGTCCACTATTGAGGGGAAACAGGCTTCAGAAATTATACAAATGAATTATTTAGTTGTTTCATTGAACAAAGAACTAATCAAAGCATATTTTGACAAGATCAAATGAATGAAAGACAAACACTCTGAAACAAAACATGCAGCAAAAAGTGTCAGGTATCTGCCATTTTTGTCACTACAGCAAAGCTGATATTTCAATATCATAACTAAACTCCACTGTAATTTATTTAAATAGTGTTACTTTTAGAACACAGGATACTCAAGTGGTCATTTATGTATACCTTTTCAAACAAACCCCAATCGTTTCCAGCTGTAATTTGTTGCCTTCAGCTTACAACTGTTTGATCAGAAGACAATTTACAACTCCCCCATCACGTACCTGTATAGTTTCCTCAGTAGCAAGAACTTCTGCAACTGGTACTGATGGAATAAACTGCATGAAGCCTATGACAGAAAACAGCCAAAAGAGAAAATCTCCAATGCACAGAACTTTCAAACTACTATGTAACACATGTTTATGAACGGACAGAACTAATACACAGTCATTCAACTGGTTCTAATAGGAAAAAACCCACTTTTTTGATCCCATTTTCCAATATCCTGCCTTCAATACTTTTAAAACAACTTGTCATTAACACCAAATTAACTTGCAAAAGGTGTGTTTTCACAAGTTTTCAAGATGAGAGAAAGTATGTTGATGGTTTTCTAAATATTTATCCAGAATGTATCTAAAAGCAGCCAAGTTTGATTTTCTGTTTTTCTCCTCCATTTCATGAAAAGATCTCTAAACAGAAGTGTTAGGTTATTTATTCATGACCACGCGGAAAGCCAGCAGCAAAGATTGGTAACTGCTGATTGTCATTTACTCCTAAATCCAGACCAGGCTCCTTTTATGGAGATATTTGAGTCGCCTATGGAAAACTGTGGTGACTCAGATTGTTTACTTCCATGGTTTAAATTCTAACAAGAATTTCTTACATGCTAAGAACACAGGGAAGAGATTCGTCTCCCTACTGTATGTTTAGGAAATAAATGTATTCATACCATGTTTCGTACTAGTTGCCAGCACTTTATAGGGTGTCAGCTTCAAATCCAGATTCTCTTTTCTTAACAGCTGGGAAAAAACAATATACAAAAGCAAAGATAAATGCAACAGAAAGGCAGATTCTATTACTAAAAGGATGTGTACTGGACATTGATCTCCACTGAAACTGATAATGAGCGAGAGCCTGTTTGGCAATTCTGTATTTTTTTTTCTTTTAATCTACACAGGTTAATTGCACATCTATACAGAAAAGAAAAAAGGCCACATAGAGATCTGAGAACTCCAGAATTATCAGCAATATAAGCTGCATTAATAGTGTTAAACAGTCTTGTTTTTGACAAGAAAAACCAAGAAAACAGAAAAACAAGGATATAGATTCATAATTTTCACCTTATCCATGAGTGAAATAATCTGAAGAATAAGTTGATCTTGACGTAAATCATCGCCATGTTTAAAAATTACAGGATATTTGCCTCCATCTTCTGTCTTGAAGAATAACTGAGCAGGCATTAAGGCACTCTGCAAAAGGAGATACACTACTAAGCTAGTTCACAGCAGCGCTCATATTAACACATTGCTACAGGGGAGCTCAGAAATAAAATCTTTGCATTGTATTTGCATTGCCTCAATAGTTTAGAGTGTACCACTTCCAATTACCAAAAGTGTAACTGTATTTTAGTAAGAAAAATACCTTAATGCTTTCCTTCCTTTTTAATCAAGGATACATTCTCCCTCCCTGCACCCCACAGCAGCAGAAGAGGAAAGGACAGAAGTATTCAATTTTTTTCCCTGTGCATGTAATTCCAATCAACAAGGAAGCACTATGCAAAAGGTCACATCAAAACAAATTTAAAGTGATCAGATCAAAATGCAACATAATTATAGGATAAGCAAGAAAGAACTCCTAGGGGCAAGTCATCTTAAACAATTAATTGCTTCCATAATCTATTCAGCAAAAGTGCCTTTTTACGTTATTGTTTGAGAAAGCCCATTTAATTGTTTGCAATTTTTCCACATAAAACGGGTCAAAGGGGATCAATTATCTACATGAATGTTACAATCTATTGCAACTGACCAAGTCACTTCCCTCCACAGCAAACCAAAATATAATCGAGGTACAGAGTTCAATCTTGAGCAGTAAGATTACATTTTTAAATTAATACCACAAAACTATTAACTTCCACATGTAAAGGCAAAATTATTCTTTATATAGTCCTACAAAAGCTAATGTGATGTCCAAAGGCACCAAAAATCAGTAATTCTTTCCTTTTTAATTCCATTTGGCTTTTTATCCCATAGCCCAGAATGAGATATTAAATGGCAAAATGTCAACTGTCAGAATTAGGAGAAGAAAAAAAATCTCTGATTTTGAAACAAGTTACATCTCACATTTTTGGTCCTATATTTTTTTGCACAGCTACAGAAGACCAATATGTAAAAGACTGCCTCGAGTTTGTCCTGAAGAACTTCAGCTATAACTCTTAAAACATACAGAAAATGATGATTTGCAAAAGTTTGCTTTCCTAACAAAATCTTTTCAATGTTGCCTCCAACCAAAGGTGCAAGAGCATGCAACTGCAGAAGCCTATGCATCAAAGGAACTAACTTGATATAGAGAGAAGCAAGCTAGAACTGGCAGAAAACTATGCACAATATCTCTGACTTTAAGCAAACTCAAATTACAACACCGTCAACAAGGACTCTGATGAAACTACTGTGCATAATAAATCTAGGATCTATCAGAGATAACAGATTTAACACTGGCTGTCATAGCAGCCTACATGAATTTTTAACTGGCAAACAAAGGCCTCCGGGACATAAGTCCAACTTGTACAGAAAATTTTGGTCATCCTAAAATTAGACTGCAGTCACCTATTGGAGTTGAACACAAATTCATAAAATGGTCCAACACCACTGAGCACAGGTAACAACTTACACTGCTAGAATTAACTTACATTTCAAGCAGTAAAATAAACAAAGTAACCCCAGTCCTTTCAACAGTACATGGACTGTTTTATGGTCACAAACAGCAGCTATGGTTTGGTTTAAGGAATTACCAAACACAGGGATATAGGATTTACCTGTCAGTTGACTGTAACTACATGAAATGGATCACCACAGTGCTTTCCAGTCTATGAACTTAAGCTTTATTAAGCAATGGAATAGACGCACAAATGTAAATGTGACACAGTACACCTGCTTTTATTTACATGATTTTGATCTTTAAGTGGTACTCCTCTTGAACACACAAACAAAATTCTGGGAAATTCTGAACTTCATCATCTGTATCACTCTTATAAAAGCTGCTTTAAAATTTAAAAATTTAAATTGAAAAACAAAAGAAAATAAGGAGTTGTTTAACCATTTAAAAAGCATGCTACAATTGCATTTTGCCTTGACTATGTCTGTCCCTTTACATCTTTCAACTGATGTTTCTAAGTTTAGGATTCACAAGATTCGTTTGTATTTCAGCTACTCAGAAGCTCTCACTTACCTTGAAGAGTGTGGCTCTTTCAGGGATTATTCCTTTAATTTTCACCTGAGGTTCCAGAGGAAGTGGAATAAGTTCCATATCTGCTAAATTCATCTTTTCATTATCAGCTAACAATGCCTGAAGCCTCTCATTCTAAAAGAATGAAAATTTGTTTAAGAAAAAACCGACAAAACATAAAGACACACTAGGTATATATGAAGTCCATAAACGAAGGATGCATTACTAACAAATATTCAATTTATTCAACTCTTTATCTGTAAAAAGAATCAAGGTTTCACTCATATAATCCCGGAAAATAAAAATTTCTATTTGCAGTGATTTGAATAACAAAGGAGATATTCCATTTAGTGTTAGTACACTCAAGTAATTTTCTAAGTTCCAGATATGACAGTCTTAAAACAACTTGCTTCTAAACTGCCTGCACAAAGCACAGAATGATTTGTTTCTCATACCAAAGTTAAATGTTAGTTATATTTCAGAAATTGATTAAAATTCAACTCAGAAACTTTATATGCCTCAATTCCACCAAGGAATTTCCTACTACCACAGAAGCAAATGGTCAATAGCTTGCACTGATCTGATTTCCAGACTTGTTTGACATTCCTGTATCTGTAGTTATCAGAAACGCAAACCTCATCAATTTTTGAGTACTTTATACTTGGTGTCCTACATAGGAAAGGTTGAATACAATAAAATCTGTAGCCTTTTCCCTTGCTGAATATAACAGACACAAACAGACACCAAGGAGGTCCACAACTGTTAGGAATAGTTTTAGCGCTTAATTGCTGCTAGCTAGATGAAAACTAAAAGTAAAAGCCATTTATTTCTTAGTTTTACAGAGATGTCTTAAAAGAATATATAACTGAACACTACCAATGCACAAGCAGGAAAGAAATTGTACAAATTGAAAAATTCTCTTCTTTTAGCCTTTGTTACTGATACATAGCAGGTTGCCTCACTTTTTGTTAATAAGTGCTTTATTTTTCTGCATAAATATACCCCATACATTTAAAGAATCATCACACTGAAAAACTCATGTTTAGAAATACTGATGTGTGTCAAAGGAAAAGGTTATACATAAACAGAAATCTCTCTGCCATTTCTACTTTCTTTCCCACACCCACCTGTCAGGTGCTCTTAAAACACTTTAGCTAAGAAGGACAAAGCTTCTTTAAACATATAATAGAAAGCCTTTTCCTCAAGACCCAACAGAAAGCAGAGTTCTGATAAACACATACCTTATAGAAGAACAGGTTTTTTTGCTCTTGGAACAGATGAAACCTTGCTAGTAACTGATTTTCACTATCTGTTCTGGCATACCACTCAAATGACAATAACTTGATACTCTCCCACATCCCCCCAAAATGTTCAGTTATATCATCAACTATTTAACTATTCTCATATATTTCTTTGGCCAAAACACCCCATGAGTGCTTTTAAGGGCCTCTTATGTTTTCTATCTACAAACTTTGAACACACTTCGGAACTTTGAACTATCAGAACCTTTCTAAAGTTTGTTCACAGTTAACCAAAATTATTACAGAAGGATGGAGATCTGTTACAGATCTCAGTGCTAAGGAACTTTAATGAAAGGCTAACATTCCTACTGACTGTCAAATTTAGGCCACAGACAGGCTTTCCAATCCTTTAGTTACCTTTTTCTTACGATTCCCACTTTCACGCTGCACTGCCTTCATTACATGAACCAGCCGATCTACAAATGTCTGCTGGGCTGCCAAAAGCGAGCGCATAACTCTGACAGACTTATCACCCTAAGAGAATGAAAAGTAACAGAATTAATTCCTCATTCTGTAATTATTTTATCTAGAAATCATTCCTTTTTTCTTACACCTTTAGGCTTTTAAGAGGTTAAGTGAATAATGATCAATTTCCCGTCAATTCAAAAGGTATTTTCTGTAAAACACAATCACAGTCACTGTAGCTGGCAATCAATGATCTGACCTAACAGTGCACTTCAATTTGCTTCAACAATTTCAGTGGTGAACAGCCATGCATGACAAACCAATTCACACAGCCAAAGTAAGTTACTACGGATAACTGCAAAATAATCTTATGAAGCACAAGAGTCAGATTCAAGTAACCCCCCTAAAATTGGAAATTATATAAATTGTGAGATATAGGGAACTACGTAAAGACTGCATATCTGCTATACAGTAAAACTTCCAATTCACAGATTTTTTTTTCGGCTGTTTTAGGTTTTTTTTCCCTGCTGCTCCAGCACCCTCTGCTGCCGACACATAGAACAGCAAGTGCTGTTCCTGAGTTCCAGATCAGCCTCTCCACATGCGCCTCAAGGATGAGAGTTTACAATAAATAACTAAATAAATAGTAAATAAATAACATTGATTACACAAGGCTTTTAGAATGTTTTAGACCCAGTGTAAGGCACAGTATTTTAGAACCAGTATGTTACTAACAGGAGCAAGCAACAAAAAGAAGAAAGAGCTCTCAATATTTGCTCTTTTCATTTTTGGCAGTTTCTTCAGCTTACAAATTCAAAATTCGAGCAGGAGTGGAAGCTTTTATAAAATTTCAATGCATGAGACACACATACACAAAAAAACCCAACTCATCCTCTTAGACACCTGAATCTTTTTAAGGAAGAACTATCCCAAACTGTTACAGACTTCCTGACACAGAGGCATTACCTTCAGCAAAGCCTGACTGAATCTTCTCATCACGTTTAAGTACATTTCGTGAGTCTTTGGGTCCCTCTGCTGAGTATCTTGGTCTTCACACTCCACTATTACATACCTGCAGCATAAAAGCAACCTGAGTTATACCATCCTCTTGGAGCTACACAATTTGAGTGAAACACAGTAACCCTGTATTACAGATCTGTAACTAAAAATGAAGATGATCTTTGAGATCTATAGCTGAACCAACAGTTGAACCCTTAAAACTGCATAGTCCCCAATTCCATTTGGATCAGGAGAGTCTACCAAAGTGTCTGTAGTTTTTCACTTACAGTGAAGTGTCATGACTCAAAGAGGACACACCTGAAGTCCAAATCGTATGAACAGTCCAGCCAAGAAGTACAACTGAGCATGTTTTCCACTGTGAACCATAATTCTACCTGCTACATAATTTAGTGGTTGCAAACTTGTTATTCAAGAGCACCTACAATACAAGGAGAATCTCACCCTACCTGCTCCCTGTTTTATCATTAGAAATGGTAGAAGGAAAAGTATTGGTCCTAAAGCAGCTCTTCAGAGTCTACATGCCAGAGTTTCCATTTCTAAATTATGAATTGGATACAAAACTTAATAGTACCATCTGGAACACCTACACTGAAAATTTATTTTGATGTTAAGCAGTCATTTGGAATGCTTTTGTCTAAATTTCTACTTGCAGCACTGACAAGCAAATGTAGCTATTAATTGAAAGCTATGTACATATCTTCTTTCTGTTGGTCAATGTATCTCCTCGTACTACCCAGCAAAAACATTCAATAAAAATATAATAAAATAAAAGTATAATAAATACTATTAAAAAAAGAAAGAAAGTAAATTTTCAAATACTGTGTTTGGATTCAAAAGTGACTAATTCAAGACAGTCTCTTGGCCGTTACACATCAGCAAGAATTACACCATCCCTATGTACTTGTGCAGAATCTCTTCATGACAGAATAGTTGTGAGACAAGACTAGAGGTCTGTCATTTGCAGCTGATCAGATTTGAGTAGTCTTATTTATAAATACACAACAAATTACTACCACTAGAATAAGGCATATGTAACTTATTCCATGTGTACAACCCCAATGAAATCTGTAACTAAAGATTCTTCCTAGGGCCTTGCTAATGCATGTTATAGACTGTTCTTCCACGAATGTGTGTATAAAAGTAACCCCAAAGTTTGCACATAAACTTGAAGGAAAAGAAGAAGTAATTAATTGAAACGTGCCATTTTCATCTTAATTTGTTAAAAAGCCCTGGACAGTTTCTCAAAGCTATTCTGAATCAAGAAGTAAGAGTAATGCTTCATACTTGGGTAGGTGTCTCATGTGTCCAAAGAGGAGACAGAAAAAGCAGTAGCACTGACTTCTGAGGCCACTGTTAAAGGACAGGATAGTTTTACAATGACAAGCGACTGAGCAGAAGGTTCCATTTTCAAGGGTTATTGTACTCTTTCCATTGATTATTTTAGTTGCTGTGTCTGGATAGTTGAAACATACAATTGATCAGCAGCCATGAGGATTTATGGCTACGTCAGCTCATACAGTGGCTGCAACATTTGTGTTTTGTCACTGAGAAATTGAGATGTCTGGAAAGAAAACAAAGAAAAAATTGACTAGGGTTTTTGGTTTGGTGGACTTTTCTTATTCGTTTTGTGGAATTTATTTTAAGTCATAAGTCAAAAAACTCCACAGAGTTATGGATGTTTGAACTTTCTGTAGACAGAGTGTCTGAGATGTTGCTGAAATGTACAAGAACAGTTTCTATCAAGCTGATAGAAGTAAGTTAAGCTACCAACATCTTAATGAAGAATATTTGACTAGGTCAAGCACTTGGTTTCTACTCCCACCAATTCAGACTGCAATTATTTTAATAATTTATATTTAACAGTAATTTTTAATGAAGCTGAACATTATCTTTGGTCACTGCAACAGAAGTGACTATTGCTTGCAAATGTACATTAGTCATTCAGTTAAGTATCTTAAAATTCAACCTAATAAAAATAATTACACAATAAAACTTAGAAAGTTATAGACGGAATCTCTCAGCATAGTTTACAAGTTTCTTGCAAGAATTTTATAAAAACTGTTGATTATATTTTACATCACATATCACATTTATTTCCCAATTCACAACTTATCTGTGGTTAATGCTCTTAGCACACTAAAATATGATCATATCCATTAGTATTTTTAGTTATTTGATGCAGCTACAAAGGTTACACATGAGAATCATATGACTTAGGTTTATCCATATAAAAGGCACCTAAGGTCTTCCTTTTAAAATACATGAGTATATGCAAGTAAATAGCTGTGAGTGTTGTGCATATGCAGATGTTTGTACACTAATACACACACAGACTCACACTCTGACACAGTACAGCTCTACTCATCTCAGCTTGCTTCAAATGAGAAAATTCCTACATGCAAATACTTGTTCAGAAGGCTTGCATATTACAACTTTAGACATCTAATTTTACTCTTAATACACGGAGCTGAGACAAGATCCTAAACTAAGCAATAATAATAAGTAATATTTACAACTGAATTTCCCCCTTAAGATTGCACATATCTGCAATGACATTTTGTTTGTGCTCATAACCATAAATAAAACTAAAATTAGGTTACAACAAAAAAAACCCCTCCTTCATGAATCTTCCTAACATACACCTTTGATTCATATTTAAGTGCATAACTTCAGTATTCTAGCCAACACTGTCAAACATTATAAGCACAAAAATTACAACCACACAAACAGCAAAGCATAGCAAAGGTGCACTTAATCTCCTCCCCAACACCATAAATAAGTTGAATGACAACTTTTAACATAGTTAGGCTGCTTTTTGTGACATTGTATGTAATGTTCTAGACATCACCTCCTTTAGTCTAACAGTAATGCATATTCCTACATTTCATTAGCCTCCAACTATGTTTAAATGCATATTATTTTAAATCTGCTACTTTACCCTGAGAAAAACTGAGATTCTGAAGCTCTCAAGACAGGTCATCTTTTGATGAGCATCCTTCTGGGCATTATAGCTTTGATTTCAATTACCTCTTGATACAGTATAAATAAACAGTTTCTAACATACCAGTACAAGTAGTTTGCCAATGTGGAGTTTTTGCATGCCCGTGATATCAAGAAAGTGCAAAGGTCTTGCTGGAAGGGATTTAAGAAGAGCAAAAATAAAAAATTAAGTTACAAAGAAATCTAAGCATTTGAGAGAGAGACAAAGTTAAGGAAAAACACCAAGTAAATATAACAGTTGTGAGAGATATATTTCCTTCTAAAATCTGAATCCAATCCTACCTAATATTTAAATCACAATAATTTAAATATTCTCTTAAATCCAGCAACACTACTAAAAGTAGAAAGTCTGCTACTCCAGTAATGTAGTTACCAATATATAAAAAGCAAATCATGTTCTCCAAAAAGAAACCTTTAATGTAATTTCTACTTATAATATGTTACTCTTTCCTCCTATGCAATTGCATCTTGCTGTAAATGCCATAGCATTCAACTCCCAATGAGATTTCCCATTCGGTTTTGTATCCAGAGCATCTAACAATCTTGAAGTTGTTCTACATTTCAAGAAAACAAATTTGTTTCTTCTTCATTTAGCTGCTTCTTTCAGGTTTAATAATCCAGGTAGCAAGAAATCTGTGTATCTTTACTGATATGCTCAATTTGAGGTTTATTTTCTATGCAGTATTAAGACTCAAACAGGACAATTTGCATTGCAGGGAATGGATCATTAGTTCAAAGACCAATTAATCTGCATATCAGATTAAAATCAGATTCCTTCAAAATGTCTTTACCTTCTATCTTTCCATTCCTCCAGTCCCATTCCTATTACTTGTCTACTTCTGGCATAAACTGAATATAGTCCTTAGCAGAAGTAAATCAAGACAGTGTCTCACTTAAGTTCAAAAAAGATGACATGTCAAAGAATACGAAAGAACAGACTGCAGAGACTGAAATATCTGGACAACAGTTTTCTATTAAAAGATTGTTTTAGAACACCCTGAACACATGCAGTTTTCAGTGTCTAATCAGTATGTGATAGCCTTTGCTAACACATAATAATTTTCTCCTTTACAGAAGAATACTTTAATTTCCAGTCCCCCAGCTTTGCATACTGTGATCATGGACATAAAGAGACACCCTGTAAAAAAGTTCAATTAAGCCATTGCTATTTTCTTAGCATTTACTTTAAATCGATATTCTTTGGGCACTTCAAATATTCAGTGAGATTTACCCAAAGGATTCAAATATTCACACACCAAAGCAAGAAACAGTACCAGGTCACTAGAAAAGTACAATAAATAGAAACTAAATCATGTGACTTACATCAAGGTTTTCATTTTCTGCAAGCTCTTTTGTCTTAGAAGTAAGAGGTGGAGAGGAAACAGGTGGAATAGGAGTCATAATCTGGGAACTATACAAAGGAAAGCACGTAACTGGTATGACTCAAGGTTCTTGCTTAGGGGCCAGGGAGCATGCATGGAAATCACAATGAATTTCACTTCCACAGCATAATAAATTCAGAAAACTGGAAGAGTTTCTTCGCTACCTTTCCTTGAAGGTAGCATCCCAATCCTGTTCCAGAACAAACTGCATGAACAGCAACTTTGACAGCTGCAGTTCCTGAAAACAGCAAAAATCTGTGCCTGTGCCAGTTTATGCCTGTGAAGGACATTTACTCAAATAAACTTTGCATTTTATTACATCTTCCATTCAAAATAAGCAGACATAGATAGGAATTCAACAAGTCTGCATTTTCAGGAGCTTTCTCTAATGTTCTAAGATGAAACTGCTGATACACAACACCTGCAAGCACTAGTCTTTGGAATGAAACTACACAGAGCAGACAAAAGCTTATTTGCAAGGCAAAGTTTCAGATGGTAAATTTACCTGAAAAGAAGTAATTGAATAGCTCTCCTAAGATCTAAGTATCATTTGAGCCTCAAAATACACCACCCTTCCCACAACACCCACTTTTACGGCGTTGCAGAATGATCAATGAAAAGCTGTAGAACTGTAACACAAAAAATACACCCTCATGTTACAAGTCATTAGAAGCTTAAGACTGAAAATCCTAAAAATCTGTAACAAATATTCACAGAAGACTTTGGTTACAAAGTTCACTTGCACTTTGCTTAATACTTTATTAGCTACCTCAGTCCTTCTTTTGGATTCCCGCAAGTATAAGAAGTATGCTTCCACAAGTCTTCCCCTACACCTTATTTTGCAGAAGCAGAATGAAATTTCTTTTCACTTCAAATTGATTGGACTTTTAGATCCACATTCTGTGATGAAAGCAGGCAGTGGAACCTCACGTAACTTCACTGAAGACATCTTGTACTTTTGCAAATACAGAAGGAAGCAAGAGCAGTGTTTTTCCTGCTCTACAGAAGTTTTCTTCCTTTTGTGTAGTAAGA
Organism: Geospiza fortis; assembly: GCF_000277835.1. Classification (NCBI taxonomy): domain Eukaryota; kingdom Metazoa; phylum Chordata; class Aves; order Passeriformes; family Thraupidae; genus Geospiza; species Geospiza fortis. Next base: position 3,398,536 of record NW_005054378.1, on the reverse strand, counting down.
GCAAAGGCCATAACTTTAGCACTGTTTGCTCTGTAAACTATGTATAATCAGGAAACACATTTCATGAATGCTCCAGATTTGTCAGGATTGATTTTATTCCTGGGGATTTTTTTTAATGTTCAGATTATAAAATAACATGATGAATATGAAAAGCTCCCCTAAAAAGAAGAAACAATTTGATGTCTTAGAATATTACATGTTTCTGCCTTTCTGCTGGAAGTCTAAGCTTCTTACCTGTCTATTTCTGAAGCATTAGATCCAGATGTTGTCATAGTTTCTGACATGGAGCCTTGACTGTCCCTCTTGCTCGGCTCCAGGCCATTCTTTATGTCATCAAAGTTTTCATATTTCAATGCTTGGACTAACTGTAGCAGGTACATCAGCAAATCCTTAGGGAAGAAAAAAATCCAAGTGAAATAAGGGTGTCAGTCAAAGAAAACTAGAACTCCTGTTTACAAAATTATAATTTACAGATAAACTTAGTCAGGATTTAGTGACCTCTACTAACACAGAAATGGAAGTCTCCCAAAACAAGCAATGTACCATAGCAACACTGGTGCTGGATGCAGTTGGACTCCCAAAAGATACTGCATTATCATTCTACTATTGTTTCTTACTCAAAGACAGTAAGTACTAATTTAGTGAATATTCAGGTGCAATTGCTATGTTAAAAATCTCTTTAGTTAAGCTGCCCTAAGTGCTTCCAGCATCCATAGAATAAAGCTTTCAATTTGTGTCTCAAAAGAAGAAAATTGAAAATTCAAGCATAAATTGGACTATGGTATCAAGAATGGAAATTCTCTCTTCTTTAATGGACTATTTTTTTTATCCTTTGTGTAGCTGGGGATCTAAGAGAAAAAACACATATCTAATCTGTTTTAGATTAAAGAACAGATTTTTAACCACTTGCTGTCTACAATCACCTTGTTGCCTTTACTGTTCAACTTCTTCTGTTTACTTACCCTTCCAATATTTTGTAAAAGATACATTTTTAATGTCACAGCAGTATGACCTAGGCTACTGAAGTAGGCTTGAAAAAATATAATATATTTATGCTGCCTATTTTAAACTCCACTGATTGCCAAAGATTCAAGAGTTATGGTAATACATTCAAACCTGGGTTTGCTTTTTATTTTAACTGTCAAAATAAAATATATAAATAATTGATATTTAGCATATTAGACTCTATTAAGTGGGCTCTAGTCATAATCACAGCTCATCACATTCTAATCAGTATACAAATAGAAAGACCTCATTTCCACAGATAATCTTCTACTCATTTTCTTTAGCAAAAGAGTATGACGATATACTGAATTCACCAGATGAATCTGCTGAAAATCCTTCTATTTACTATTTAAGTTCAGAGTACTTCTGCAGGTTAACACTCAAAATCTATCACTCGTTTTGGGTGAGAGCTGTTTTACCTTGTTTAGCAAAACCGGCAACTATTGGCAGTTCATGCTAAGACAACTATCAATGTGTGACACTTAATTATGTAAAGACTGCTCCCCAAAAACCTTACAATACATAGCAACACAGTGAATCATCTGTTGCTTTCCTTTACCAATATTCATGAAAATGTCGTGAAAAGTACAAACATTTCAAAGACTCAATGAGACCAAAAATCCTGGGACCAGCTGACATTTCCATGTACCAACAGACCAGTGAATACCTCATCATCGGCCTGCTGAAGCCTGGCGACAGCATAGCGCCGCACCGTTGGGTTGGTGAAGTGAGATGACAGAAGCTCCAGAGAGTCTTCCACATCCATGGGCTTCCACTTGCCCAGCAGCTCCAGTGCTTGCTTTGCCTCTTGTGGTAGATCCCAGTTGACACACTTCAGGAACTTTGTCAAGGCCTAAACAGGAGAGTGGACAATTCACTAGTAGAAAGCTAGCCAAAGGAATTTTTTTCAAAAACTAATGTCTCACACAAAGGTAAAACTAGATTCAGATTATATTTACATAAGCTGGAAAAGCTTACTGATAAGGGACAAGGCCCCTTCCAGCCCAAACCATTTAACAACCCAACTTACCTTCTCCTGATGAGTAAGGTAATATCTGAATTTCCACACCAAATCCTGTTCCTCATACGTTAGTTGCTTTGTTGGTGGATAACTCACTATGATCTATTTGATACACAGTCAGAAAGTGAGTTTAAAAACAGGCAAAATCAACAAGTTAACAAAGTATACTGTGAGAAAGCACAACACTGACAACACAAAAATAGCTAGGGAAAAAAAAAAGCTTTCCAACAACACAAAGCTATGGTATCATGGTGATGCTTCTCAGTTACATGGTTGATTGAACTGACAGTGCAGGCAAACACAGTTGCTTTAAGTGTACCACTCACACCCACATGACATGCACAAAATACACATTCTTAACCCCCCCTAAATGGTTAAAAAAATAAATTAACAAGCACCTTGTGTTCCTTTCTGAGTTGGACTCTTCTACCTAAGCACTCTGAAACATTTCATTCATGATTTTCTATAAACTGAAATTAACTGTACTTTCTTTAAACTGTCACCATACATTATTACCAACCTACCTAATAAAATTAAACTTAGCCATCATATGACTGACTTACATTAAGCTGGTCTCGTGTAGTTGCATTAGGCTTCAGGTCATGATCAGAAGGTCCACTTCTTAAACTTCGAGCAAGTTTGTGATGTTTGCTTTCTACTAAGTTCTCCTAAACGCAGAGGGTAAGTCAATATTTATAAATACTAAATTTCAGAGAAAATTACTATTGAAGCAAAACCGTCTAGAGAAGACTCACCAGTCTCTTGAAAAATGCACAAAAATGAAAATTCAAATCTGAAAGTACAGCATCTTCTGGCTTTGTTTGTTTATTTTACAAAAAAACTCCTCTAATAATATCTGGAGGGTTGTTGGGAGTTTTGAGAGTCTGTTTCAGTTTCTGATAAAGCATTAACAAACCCTACCTTGCCTTTCGGTGAATTGCTGCAAAATGTAAGCGTTTCAGTCAACACATCCATGACTGACAGCACTCAAACGTGCTAAACACTTAATAAACATTTTCTTTAGGATAATGTTTGCAGCATAAAGCTTTGTATGCAAAAAAAAAAATCTCAAAAACTTGTCCCACTGTTAATACCATGTTAGCAACAGTAGGAGCCACAATAGGAGCCACAGTGCCAACGAGTTTTCAGCAGCCAAGGCAGTTTCCAGCATAGTCAGACTTGCTATTGCAGTGTTAGATTACAGGGTGCTCAAACAGTGTTGCCAGTACAAGCCCACTTACATTAAGGTTCCCAAAGCTGCCAATACCAGTCCCACTGAATTGGCATCCACAATAATGGAAATCTTTTCTAGAACTGTACTTAGGCACTGTCTACATGAAAGACAACATACAAGAGAGTGTAGGGAGAAAATATTTTAACAGAGGAAGTGACCAAGAATTATTGCACCAGTCCCTAAATTCTACATTCCTCTTCTTCAGCTCCCTCTTATCTTCCCACCCTCTAATCTCTTTTGCCAACAATCCCCCTTCTTTGCTTTCTTACACCTCAGAAGCAAGCACATTATGCATGGAAAGAAGGAGGTGAACATAAGCATTAAATCAATCCTTGTATTTTAATCTAGCAGCAGCAGAAATAGAAAAAAAATAAATACAAAATTCAAACCCACTGATATTTCTCAATTGGTTAAATATATCTTGCCACTGGAATTTTAAAATGTTTTAAATGGCAAGCTTTCAACTACATTTATGAAAAGTTCAACAGTAACTCTGTAATGCAGATGGCACAACATGCAGCATGCTTACCATGGACATCTGGGGATCTGGAATCTTAACAATTTCAGGACTTGTTAAAATTGGAGATGACTCATCACCATCCTGAATGACAAAAAGTTGAAGGTATATTAAATATTTCAAGTTCTAGGGAGAAAATGTATCATATTAATGCATTGTGAACTCTACCACAGTAGAAGAATGATTCAACAGCTGACAGTTTTAAGGGGAAAAAATAAAATAATAAGCAGATTATTTTTCTTGTCTGTCTTTTTCCCAGATGATAAATGATTTGGCAAGACAGATGAAGTTCACCAGAGGAGACACAGCTTGACAGCTCACTACTGTTATGCCACACAGGTGAGTGGAGAAATTTGCCACCATTGCCACGTGTCCTCTGGAAGCACGAAGAGAAACAAAACCAGGCTCTGTATTTCCACCAAACCCACACAGTTTTCTAGAAAAAACCACTACATTGCAGAAAATATCTCCTAAAAGTTCAACACTTTAAAAGTTCAACAGAAAGATGTATATAACCTTATCTCTCAGAGGTTCTACATGCTTAGAGTCTAAGGTATGCTGTCTAAATAAGGAAGGGAGAAGCTACAAGATTCCTGTTTGAACCAGACACAAAGAAAAAAAATTAAAAGCCTGCCACTGCATTACAAAAGTAGCAACTCTGTCTTCTAGACACACAGCAATGTGGTTTTGTACTTCATAATACAAAGGTTTCTGGAGGGTAACTAACATCAATAAAAGCTATGAAAAGACATTTCATTTAAAATTCAGGATAAAACAGTCAAACCCAGAACAAAACAAACTCAGCATAACATGTGCTCTGCCATATTTATACTGAGTCTGTTTTCATTTATTTTGCTGTAAATTTGAGATCAGAATAAAATTTTTGACATGTCAACATTTCCCAGAGTAACTAAGTTTTGAGGTAACTTGCTCAGGTTTCTTTCTGCCCCCATCCTCTTTTTTTTCCCTACTTTTCCAATCACATATGCCCTTTGGGATAGCTTTACTTTCATACTTTTCAGAGGTAACTTTCAAAGGAGAAGCTGTTTCAAGGAGAAGAACCATTTGCTGCTAACAAGATATATGAGTTTAAAATTGCCATTAACCAAGAGAAACATTTGTTTCCCTACTACATAAATTTTGTGTAGCTGGCTACAGTAAAATATCTCTTATTATTAAAATGCTTCTTTAGAAAGACACTTTTAATTGCATTTACTACTGTCCTATGCCTTTCTAAGTAACAATTTTGACAAAAGTCAAAATAAGAATACACATATCCTTCCTAGTTACAGGAAAAAAATGCACAGTCTGCCTGTGGCTGATGATGGTCCCAGAATATGAGCAGGTTGCTTTTCTTATTAGTCTTTAAAAAAAAAGGCATGCACACAAACACTGAAGAGGCGAAGACGGCATTTGCTTACAGTATCTCTGCTCTAAAAGCATATTGCCTAAATAATGAACTTCGCTCTGACCTCACTGCACAGAAATAACAGCATCAAAGTATTTCCATAATAACAAAATATGCTGCATCACTATCAGTAGACTCAACTGGGCTGGAGTCACAGTGTCAGATCAGCATTCACACTGAACTAAGCCCCTGCCATCTCACCAGTCAGAATGCCCAGATCATGTCATAGTAGTTTCATAAAGTCAAATTATATAAAAAAAAAAGAAATTGTTGCAGGTGGGAGGAATCCTTCTCATAAACACATCTGATGACAGACTGATTTCTATATGCTAATATCTTATCTTCCAATTCCAAACTCTAAGGCTGCAATCTGACTTTGCCTTTTTAGAAACACAAGATTGCAATTTTCCAGTGACAAGTCTCCACTCTGTTTAGAACCTTCACACAAAAACCCTGTATGAAAAACTTGAAACTGGAGGGGATTCAGAAAGAACAAGCTACTAACTTGCTACTAATAAGCATCCAAACTCTTCAGAGTATCCAGGTCCCATGAGGATTCTCTAGGGATAAGCAGCAGGAACACCCATTGCTGTATTTTTTCCCTCAGTGAAAAAATGATAAAATTAGATACATTAACAGAAAAAGGAAAGGTGTCAGCCTGGTAAAGTGGAGCACTTACCCCACAATTAGTAGTCTCTGGAAGACATTAAAAATTCAAAACTCCCCAGGATGAGAACAACAAAAGCACTATTGTCTAAATTTTGCTTACTTACAAAACAACAACAACAAAAGCCTTCCAGTGTGTCATGTCAAAACGCTTATAAATGAAATTTAAGGAGTTTTTTTCCCCAAGACTAGTGTTAAAAGAATGATTTGTACACTCATTGCTGGCAACTCCTTTTGGAACCTTTCAAAAGAATCATGATAATAATTGTTTATTTTAAACTCTTTGAATGTAGTCAGATCATGGTGTAGAGTGAAGCTGAAAAGTGCTAGCTATTCAGTTCAACCACCAGGAAAACCGTTCCCAGTGTTTCATTGCACGACAGAACAAAGCCTTAAGCTCAACCAAAACTTGCCATAAAATAAAGTTTTTCCAAGCACTCATGGGACAAATTACAGTGTCAGGAGCAAACATTTTGAAACAGACTGCTTAATGAAATACTCAAGAAGGCACAATGACACTAGCTGTCCTGTGAAGGATGTCAGCTGTTTAACCACCCTTCTGTAATTCTCCATTATACCTTGAGAGGAACATGTGCAGCACCACAATCCTGACCATACAAACTTAGTAAACCAAACCAGTACCTAAATTAGCACTTGAATTTGGCCATGTGCATACTTTTGAAAGTGTCTTTCCTGATCATGCCCATATAGACACCTTTAGTCTACGTCATGAAAATCTCAGAAATCCCTGACATCCTCTAACTGCCAACAACCACGTGGGATGTGATGAAAGACAGACCAGAGCACAAGAACACGGTGCAGGCACTGGGCCTTCAGTGGCCTCTTCCCTCAGTGAATCTGCTCTTCTTGGCTGCAACACTTTCCAGCACAGGCAAAACCTGAGATGACCTGCTATTTTGTCATCAGGAAACAAAAGCAACATCAATACTAAACAGCACTGACTTGCTTTAAACTGCTGTGTTACAGAGCTCTGCAAACATTTCACTACAATAAGGTCTATGTGGGTGACTTTATACAAATATTAGAGTTGATTTAAGACAGTCCACAAAATTTGCAGAAATTTTCCTAACCAGTAACATTTCTCTGTACTTGCCTGAAAATCAGTTTCAGAGCACAAATAAATAAGGAGGTTCTATTTATCTTATTTTTTAAGCAAAACACCATTTAAAGTAACACCAATGAGAACCAACATCTCCCCCACAAAAAAAAGGGCAGATAACCACTGGTGTAGACAGTACTTCTTCTTTTAAATCCATGAAAAATCTCTGATAATCAAATTTATTTATCTTTTTTAATGAACTGGATGCAGCAGTGCAATCATTTACGCACAGACATGTTTCACTTGAAACCCTCACAAAAATACATTAGTGATAAATGCTGGTGGTATTTGTAGTCGGTAATTCATTCAGAATTTCTGCCTAAATGGAGAATCAAAAGTGATGCTGTCATTACTAGCAGACCCTATCCCTCACGTCTTGAACACTGTATTTAAATGAAGTTAACACAGAACATGGAAAGAGACACTGTCACCTCACTTCATTGTAACTGAATGTCAAGTCAAAGAACCCCAAATCCTATCAGCCGCTGTTTAACAGGCTAGTTCTTCCTAAACACTTGAAAACAAATATATCAACAAAACTGTGACAAGTAATCTCCACTTTGACTATCGGTCACAAGCAGGTGACAACAGAACCTTCTTTCATTATGCTTGGCGCACTGGATTGGCGATGGCCGACACACAGACTGCAGACTGTAATTGGAAGCATGACAAAACTGAGAAAACAGGCACTAATTTATGTACCATTTCCCACTGCTGTCAGAAAAGGGTCAAGAACTTGTTGGAAAGCTACTTTGTAACAACAAATCCTTCAAACTGCAGTTAGTTACAGCTCTAACATGTACTATTACACATTCAATTACTTTATTTCTGCAAGAGCAGTCAATTTATAGTTATTCTGCTCCATGCACTTTTAATATGCTTCAGAAACATCTGTTAAAAGAAAGATGCATGCTTGGAGTCTGAATCTTCTTTCCTGTGTCGTGCACATTTATAAAACCACAATGATGGAAAAAAAAGAAGTCATGTGTTTAAATCAGGAATAATTCATCTATAATGGCAGGTTGCTGGAGGTAACGAAGAGAACTCATGTTTAGAAATGCCATGTTCATTTATAAAAAGGAAAGAGCCTAGAGGACACAAACCCACATATGTTTGCACCTGTGAAAGGCATAGCATGTTCTCATGTAAAGAGCTAGCTGTTAGTAAAAAGTATCAATATTTTCATCATATTCTGTAATGCTCTCCAGAAAAGTATTTCCTTTATTTCCACAGAAGCAAATAATATTATTTTGTTCATGGGGAAATCCGACACATTATAGGTTTTGTTGTGATTTGTAACACAAGGTAGTTTTGCAACACCACAGTTCTCTATAATTGCTAGTTCTAGGATAACTGTATAGATGCACTACAAAAAAATTCATTCTAAAGGCAAAAAGATTTGAAATATGTGGAGAGGTCTCACTGTCAACTACAGTCCCTAAAAAGAAATGCTAAACAGCTAACCTAGACAGCTGCGTAAGACCCGCTTTCATCCATATTACCAAAATTCACCAAGAAACTAAATGAAAAGAAAAACAGTCACAAAAAGAAAATCAACTGTCCCCCCCCACAAAACCAACCAAAAAGCTCCAACTAAACACTGCCCTCAGAAAACACTCCTGAAAGCCAAAAAACTCCAAGTCTTGCAATACATCAAATAGTTGAAGCAGATTCTGACCTGTTTTCGCTTTTATTTTTTTAATCCTGCTTTTTGCTATTTAATACTGTATTTTTCACTGCCTTCTTGAAAAATTTTAAGTTAGATCACACCTCTTTCAGGCCAGGCCAACCAGAAACAGCCATATACACAGAAATACTCGTAATCGATGCTGCATTATGTCAACATTTTGTGTAATGAATTAAGCTTTTTAAAATTCTCAGAATAAATGCTCCTTAAAGTTAGCACCTCTGGTCTCAAGAGCACTCCAGTTTCTATTCCTACCTTTTATCTCTTTCCAATAAAGCTGCATTATTCAATAACTTTCTGACTTCTTATGAATCTAAACAAGATGAAATATCTAAGACACAATTTTATTTGAAATCAGATTATAGATACACTGTTTTTTCCATCTCAGTGGATCTTTCCACAATACATAGAGTGATAATGCCTTCCAATACCACACTGGTGTCCGTTAAGCTCACTGTCAATCCTCCATCCCATTAATTTTAACTTTAGAAAAATACTGAAGGTGGTGCTTTGCAGATCTGTTTCATAAACAGCAAGGAAAGATGTGAGACATTGCAATCTAGAAGTTTTTTACTTAATTACTCCACAGCATTTTCAGTACAAAAGACTAAACTTCTGTATTTGTTCATTTTACAGAAAATGTTCAGCAGCAGAGCTCCTGTGCGAAGTTTTAATAACTCATCTTCTATAAAGTTAACACTCAATACAGGTACATACCCTCTGGATCTAAGTCATAATTTTACATACAGCTACTTGGAAAGTACTGCTGGATGTCTGAAGGAACTATAAATCAGAAAGTTTTTAATCACTCACACTTGTTAAATTCTGTAATCTTGAACTCTATTACACAAATGACTGACATCTGCAATCATGTTGCATCTATACTATCTGATTTGTATGTACATAAACAGTTGTCACTGACAGCTGTCTGCTGCTCTACTGCAGCAGAATATTTCATCCCAGCAGAAAAACCCATTCATTTTAGGTGCATATGCTGCTTTTTAAAGACAACCATAAAGCCTGCAGGGCACATACCTTTTCGTAGTAAACTATTCCATATTCTTTATCATCGCACTTGACGCAACGGAATTCAATCATCAGGTACATAAAATTGGAGCTTCGTTTTTCCCTCTGAGGAAAGAGCCACCACAGATGTGTATCATTTTTTGCAGGGCATCAATCTTCAGCATTCTCAGTACAGCAATTACCCTACTTCCTTTGTGCTGTAACTGATTAATTAGGTTATCAGCTGTTGCAGCAATTATTTAGTTAATCATTTCATAGAACTACTTGAGACCATATCACCTTCTTCCTGACATTCTTACTACCTCACATTCCCACTCTGTGATACGTATTCACACTTAACACATGAAAACCTGTTTTCATCAGCAGCTTCCAGCTGTGGGCTAAATGTATTAAAAAAATGCAACGCAGAATCAGATGACCACGGGGTAACTGCTGTTTGTTTTTGTCCAAATCATTACCTACAATTATACACATCAAAGTAAAACACAGAAGATATAGAAAGAACAAATCATTTTTTTAAACCAACATCATAAAAGAGACAGAATAAACTTGGACAACAAGACTAGATTTGCAGCTTATTCATCTTCAGAGGAAGATTTGCTCGTATATGCATTTTTTTAAATGCTCTACTCTAGAAAAAGTGCCTAGAACTTTAAAATCTGGGTGAGAAACAAGCAAGAAGTTTAGCAATGAGTAATGTAATTTCAGTTCATTTAATGCATTCATAATGGCTTAACTTTCCACCATACACCAAGTGGCTCTCTGTTTAAAGCACAGGTCTAAAAATTTTATTTCACTGTATTTTTACTGTCAGTGAAGAAGAAAAAGCCGAAGGGAAAAAATGGGATAAAAAAGATGATAGGCTAATTTCTAAAAAACATCAAAATATTTATAGAGGCTTATAAAACCACAGATTTTAGTTAAAAAAAGAATCTGACTTCCAAACCTCCAGTTACCAATAACACAAAAAAGATCTCAGAGCACAGGAAAAAACAGTTCTTTCGTGCAAGATGAGTATAAGAAATTAAACAGTTTGAGCTGATTTTGCTCAATGAGGGTTAAAACCTCATTTAGGAATTAAACTACCAGATTATTTTATTTTTAAAAAAATATTCGTTCAAAACTACAAATGTCTTTTCTCCACACCCGAAGTTAAAAAAATAAAGTTGAACAGCTCTGAAGCCAAGGAACAAGTCAAAGGTCTAAAAAGCTCCCCATCACAACTTAAAATACTAGAGATAAGTTAGTCATGCCTAACAGTGTTCCAAGCTGTTCCAAATTATTAATAAAGTCTATGTTCCATGATCAATTTCACTTGAAGCTGAAAACAGTTAAGAGAGCTGTGTACATGGTGGATGAAATGCTGGACATAAGCTGGCCATGTGCACTGGCTGCCCCAAAACCAGCTGTGCTGAGCTGAGCTGCTCCTCAGCAGGGTGGGCAGCAGGTCACGGGAGGTATCTCTGGCCCTTTGTGCTGTGATACCCCACCTGCAGAGCTGCATCCACCTCTGGGACCTCAATATGAAAAAGATGTGGACCTGACGGAGGGAGTCCAGGAGGCCACTGAGATACCCCAAGGGCTGGAGTACCTTTGCTTTTGAGACAGGCTGGGAGAACTGCGGTTGTTCAGCCTGGAGAAGAGGAGGCTCCAGGGCCTAAAGGGGACCTGCAGAAGAGCTGGAGAGGGACTTTAGACAATGGCATGGAGTCACAGGACTGAACTGTGAGAGTGCTGAGGCCCTGGCACAGATTGTCCAGAGAGATGGTAGAAACCTCATCATCAAAAACATTCAAGGTCAGCCTGGACAGGGCCCAGAGTATCCTGATCCAATTGAAGATGCTCATTGCATGCAAACTCATTGCAGAGGGGTTGGACTAGATGGCCTTTAAAGGTCCCTTCCAAACCAGTCTATTCTGTGATTTTCATTATTACTAAAGTAAAATCAACTTCAAGCTTCCAAATAATTACTTTTTCCTTCACCACTTGCACTGGCAGTTGAAGGAAATAACGCCAAGCAGTTAAGTCTCCTAAAGAAGTGAAGGTTCATATTATCATGATAAACCTCCCCAAAATTCCAAACCTGACCCTACAATGACTTACCTCATTGATCATTTCTATTTCTCTAAAGGTGAGTCTGTCCAGCCAATCCACTTTCACCATGTGACCTTGCCGATGAGACTTGGTGAGCTGCATGAAAAAAACCACAATAACATTCAAATTGCTCAGACCAAGAAAAAGAACACCAAAGTTCTAACAGAGATATTAATATGAAATCAGACAAAAAAAAAAGGAACTGAAAAAACTGGACTCACCTTGCATAGCAGACACATAGTGACACAGTACACACCTTGTAAACAGCCAAACCATGCCATAAAAATAAGACTACACTCGAAAATACCAATCCCAGCAAAGACCACAATAATAATCCATGCACATCACTTTTGCATTTTTAACAAAGCAAAACCAGGAACCTTTTTCTTAACTAAACAAAAAGACATAAGGCATAAAAAAGACATCCCATTTTTGTATTACTATGTTTCACATAGTAAAACTCATCAAGCCAAACAAAAATAAAGTATTTCATAAACTATCTATACTAAATATTTCTGCCTCTGTCAGCCTTTCCTAAACAGGAAAGGCTGTTTCCAGACTGAGACTATAACTGGGTCAACTAAAGATCTTAGAGCAAGTCATAGACAGTTCGCTTTCTCCTTTAGTCATCTGATTAATAGCTCAAGTTTTATTCCTATGCTTACAAACTACCGTAGCAATAGCAAGAAAGTTGTTTAAAGGCCTCATTAAAAATGGAAGACAAGATGAGAGCATACTACTTGTAGTTTCAGATACACTAACAGAATTTTTAACAGTAATTTTTTATCCAGCAGAGGACCACAAAAATATGAAGATCACCTTTTTGGTTGCTAAGAAATGACAGATATTCTTCAACAAAAATCAGTAATTATTGCAGAATGCAAGAGATGTAGAGGGACTAGAAGACATTAAGTTCCTTTACCTCTCAAAGAAATTAGTATTTGTCTAGAAAATGGCTAGCAAAGATAGCCCTCAAAATTATTCTTATTAGGGGAAAGGTTATTATTTAATTAACTTTGTTCTGTGGTCAGCCTGCCCATCCATGAGCATCTGAATGTGAACAGGCCATACAGTGACACTGTCACTTCTTGCAATACAGAGAC
>NW_005054378.1:3377602-3385502 GCF_000277835.1 Geospiza fortis | reverse complement strand
GGAGAAAAAAACAACAGCCTGCTGCTGCCACATAGAACTGGAGATGGTATTAGTACAAAAAAAACCACAGAAGATTTAAGACTTGGGATACACTGGGAGATGTCCAGGTTGCACGATCAGTCAGATACATGCACTAGACCATCCACAGCTCAACACTAGAGGTACACTAAAAATAAAAGTCACTATGAAGATAGAGAATTGAAGAGTTTGCACCAATTTTACTGTTTCATTATTTGCTCTCAAATCCTCACTAAACTACTGTCTTAACAGTACAGGCACAAGTATGTTGGGCTAAAGTTTGTGTAATCAATGTCTTGGAGAAAAAAACTTGGTCACAAATTCTTAGTTCATTTTCTTGTTCACTGCACTAGGGAATAAAGAAAATGAAAGTTATTTTGTGTGTTTCAGAAGAAAATTATTAATATTTTAAACCTTTGAACCTCCCTTTTGAGGAAAGAAGTTGTAATACAGCAATTAATTAGGTCTGCGTACAAGACCTGGAAGATCTGTGAGCATACAGATACACATGAAGAACTGTTGTCTTGAATTAATATTTACAGTTAAAAATAAGAGAGAAGCTAGTATCCCCTTCAGAGAAAGAAGCATTCGTCATTAGCTACTAAGTAAGATGCATCCCTTTAGATAGTATCTCAACATTACTATTACCTAATTTCATTCAGCCAGCAGAAGGTATGATGGAAATGAATGGATCAAAAAGAACTTAAGAATACTTTAAGTTTAAGTAGAATAAATTAACACACCACTCATGGGAGAAACCTCTTAATGTCATTCATATTTGAGAATGCTAAACTACCCTTCCCATTAATATTCCTTAGAACACAAAAAAATCTGCATTCACAATGCCTCCAGAATGCAAAGTCATGTTTTCTCCATCAGTAGCAGTTTTACGAGCAACATTCATGTGTTTTTTTTGAGAGCACAACCATATGGCACCTCAACATGAAAAGGGAGACTTGCCACACTATCAATTATTTAAGGTAAGGTAAAACTCTTTGACCACCTACTCACTGGTTTTATACAAATTCCATGTAACAATAAGAAACACATACAGACACAAACTCAGAAGCATGTCAAGAAAGGAGTTATCTTTCAGATGGAGAAAAGATCTTTCCCAAGCTCTTCTCAAAGTTACCCATTATCTGGAAGACTCTAGTTTGGCCTCAGGTACCAATATCAATCAATAGCACAACACTGGACAAATCTGTTCAATAAATAGACCAAGAACAACAAAGCCCACACAAACTTGCCATGTATGTACCTAAGTGCTAGTCCTTTTACCTGTATTCAAATATACCTTCACACAGAGTAGCACGAGAAGGCATTCAGAAACTGGTAAATAGGTCACAGAAGAACTGAAGCTGATTGTGTTTGAATAATGGCTATTTAGGAATGACACATCACAAGAACCTCCTCTGCTATGCAAACAGCTGTGCAAATGAAACCTCCCATAGACACACTACCCAGAAACCCTAATTTCCCTAGCATCTGATGGTAAAATGGTTTTATAAAAAGGACCACAACAAAATACCAGTGAAAACACTCCTCTTTCAGAAATTAGCATCTCCCAAAACAGCTTTCAGAAGAAAAGAATGGGGGCAGTGATGTTATTAGCTTTCTGTTAGCCATTAACTACAACTCTAAATAGGATGTGAAAGAATTCCCTCCTATTCTCCCATTCCTCAGAGGCCTTGGGCCATCATCTACCAAATGCCAAAACAGGCTAAAACAGAATGAGCTATTTTAAGACTGAAGTACTCTATTTTATTTGTGCTTTTTGAGCTAGAGAGAGCGAGTGGCAATATCTGCAGAACAGAACTAACATGAAAGGCATGGCCTACACTTTCAAAGCCCTTCTCAGAAACCCACAGCATCCATCATATAACCATGTGACAAACTGGAAATAAAACTTGGTATTTAGTGTCTTTTTACAAAGACTCCTTAGGCCAGAGGGCATTTACTCTACTATGATCAAGAAATGGGGCACCACTGGCTTTAATGAGTGGCTTTAATTATAAATTCAGTGCAAACTACACTAATAAAACAGAGACCCTTAAAAGAAAGCTAGTTTATCACTGTCATAAATCTCTAGATGAGAAAATGGTTCTATCTTTCATTGGGAGTCCCACAAAGGTCTGCATAAAATCTGGGAGACCAAGATTAAGAAGAAAGCTCACTGAACAGGCGGACTGAGCAGTTTGGAAAGCTTGGGGTAAGCTTACCTGAATAATCAGAGATCATCTAGTAAAACAGCCCAGTAACTAACAGACCAATTTCAGTAGTTTTGATGGCAAGAATATACTCTGCCCACAAAACCTTGGAGGCAAAAATACTAATGTACATATTCATGAGCTTAAATGAATGAAACTTGGGTTAATTTCTGCAGTTCTACTCAAGTTCTTTCTCATGTACAGGTATGACACCACTTCTGAACACTACACCACACAGCCTCAAAGATAACAGATGGTCTCTGAAAGAAACTCAACTGTCCTCACAAGTCACTGTTAGGAGAGGCTCTTATTAAACCTGATGGAATTTTACCTTTAAGCATCTTCAAGGCATATTCATGTTTTAATTCTTTACAAAGAGTTTAGATCTTAAGTTGTTCCAACAAACTGCTACGCATAATAGAAGGTTTCTTAAAGAAACACTTCAGAAGCAATTAAATATGATCTGCTTTACTCCTTTGTATAAATCCTGTGAAACATCTAAATAACCAAAGGAAGAGAGCTATCACATGAGAAAACAGCACTGGAAGTTGTATTCATTTCTCTCCAGTGAAGTGCATGTTTGTCACATACATTTTAAAGGTTACTTGCTATTCCATTACCTTTGCCAAGCGGCTCATTTGATCTTCAGAGACTGTACTGCTGGTTCTCCCAGGAGTTTTGGTGGGCTCAGAGCCATCAGCTTCTACATTGGGCCAGACTTTCAAGTCATGCATTCCTTGTCGAAACATACTGCAGGGAAAAATGCAGAATCACTTTAGGAAACTCAATATAATACAGCTGTCAGGAATCAAAGTTGAGCACCAGCTGCAAGAAAATGAAGTTGCTTGCTTTGTCAAAACTACAAAATTGCATAATTGAACTCTACTGCATAACTGTCTTGCACCTTGTGTTCTCTACAACCTTTATTTATGGCACATGGAGTTTAGAAGAAAATTGTCAAGTCAGAGATAACTTATTCGGCAAGTGGAAGAAAAATGGGTAATTCCCAAAACCAGTGGGGTGGTACAAACACAAACTGAGGAGAAAGCTCGACCTTCATAGTTTTATTATTTGTAATGAAGCACAAAGTATTCCTCTTGACTTGCAAACTCTACCACTAACCCTAGGCCTGCCAGTATGAAAAAAATCAACTAAAAAGCTACCTAAGTTGCATCTGAAGGTCAACAGCCATAAAGCAGCCTTCTGAGCTGCCAAATAAAAACAGTAAAAAAACCATACCAAGAAAAAAATGCCAAAACCCTCCACACACTGCTTTCTCCACCAATGCTTGAAATTGAATTGATAATTGAACAGAACTTTGCAGGGTAACTGACCACATCCTTTCTCTGCTTATCTTGCACATTTGTGCTGATCCACCCATAAAAGATGCCCCAAGAAATCAAGTGCATTCATTACCTTTGCCAATAAGAGCTCATCGCTTTACTCTAAAAACTTCAGGTAAATACAACTGACAGGAATATTTTAAAAAGTGAACCATTAAAAATGAGAAATAACAATTATAAAGACCATCTGACCTTGAATTTACACATCATTTCATCGAGTATTACTACAAGGGTTTTCTTTTAAAAACTACAAAATCCAAGAATTTTTTGTTGGTTTCTCTCCATCAACTTCATCTGAGTTCCACATGCTGGAACTAAGACTTATAAATTAAATTTATCTTTTTCCAAGTACTGTGCTTTAATGCTTTAACAGCTACAGCAGTCTTTGGGGCACAGTCCAATTGATCAGGTTCAATTTTTTGCCTTAAGGCAATCTCACCAGTTTTTGTTCAAGCAGTATCCTCAATGAGAGAGATACAACCTTACTCTACAGTTACTTTTGGCATTCAGGCATCATTAGAGCAGCTTTCCTAACGATAATCTAAATTTTTTCTATACTTCAGTCTAAGTGAAGTCTTACTTCTCATCCACTGGCAAGACAAAACAGGCTATTTCTCCCTATTTTCCAGCAGTATATACACACTAGAAAAATGTCCCTACATTCTTTTTTTTCAGCCTGACTAGGTATAACACTTTGTCCATCACACCTACTTGCTAGGTATTCAATGATACAGACACCCACTAGTCAGAAATTTGACTGAAGTTAGGTAGAAAGAACAGAATACACTCCAGCTGAGTGGAGAAGGAAAGGATAAGAAAAGAAAAGGGTACAGAAGTATCTCTGATGTACATACTTATAAACCATTTATGTAGTCAATGTTGTGCACACATTTTACAAGAGCGCCATGATGCTGAACCACACAAAATTTAAGATTCATTCTAAACTACAAATCTGTTCCTCTCTTTCCTGGGCAGCTGCTCCCCACTTTGTATGTGATAACAATCAATCGCAAAAAAGTACCTGTGTCTCTTAATTTTCCTTAGACTACAATCTGTTTTCTCAGTCTCCTTTGCACTTAGGTAAGATTCTTTCGAGGTAATGTTTACCTCACAGATTATTATTGTAATCCTTCCCACCTTAGTATTATCATCCACAAATTTAATAGAACACACCCTCTATTGGATCATAGCATATTAACTTTGAAAAGTGCTGATTTACTGAGTGACATTTTACCCCCTATAAATAACAGTGCATTCACAACCTAATTGCAAGCCACTTAAACAATTCTTTTAAAGTAATCAGTACTGGCATCCATGCAGTACAAGGGTGTAGATGTGAAGTGATTTCAGCACTTGCCATCTTAAAATCCAAGCCTGTAGATCATCAGAAAAAAAAAGAAAAAAGGTGTTATACAGAACACTTCTTTTATACAACACTGCAGCAAGTGTGAAATTACACTCAGGAATAATCAGGAGCAAATCACTAATGTATCTGATTTTTCAAACATGGAACTGTTAACCTAGTTTAGAAAATATTTAAAAACTTATTTCTCATAACCCATGCCACATTACTATCCACAGGTGAGCTTTAAATGTGTACCAGAGAAGAAAAAGCAGTATACCCATATTTTCCAAAGAGTGAGACCGTTGTTCCTCCCACAGGAACGGCTTTACCAGGTCCATACACATCCCAGATGGTCAGAGCCACCTGAGCATTCCGAGGCAAGTCTGGATACTTCACAGGCAGTTTCAGCCATTCGTTCCAGCTGCAGAGAAACACCATTTATTAGTCATAAAGCTTTACAATTCAAGTTACTCTCTATTAGTTTAAATAAAGATTTCTTAGGGCAAATGGACTATTTTCCTGTGGGTTTTAACTATTCAAACACCATGACTAAAGCCTACACACCAAAAGAAAAATATTCTGGCTTGATGACTGAGTAGCAAGGATCAGGCTGTCAGTGAACAGCATGAAAATGTATCACTCCTGGCCCCAGAAGTTACTTGGAGTAGCAGGACATGCCCAAGAACACAAGTAGCAATTTTATCACTTACCCTTTACACTAAAAGGTTGTTTTTGTGCCGGCTGGAGAACACTAACTATACGGACACTTGAAGAAGCATAAGCCATTTTATAGAAGACAACAGAAAACAAATCTTTCTGACAGAAACAAACACTTGCTGCCCCACTAACTACAAGGAATATGAAATAAAAGGCAAGCCACTTACTTCCATCTAGTGCTAAAAGCCTTGTAGGAAGTTCTAACTGGAAGAGCAAGCGGCTTCCCCTCTGCAAACACCTGACAAGTTACATACAAGTCAGAGCAAGTCTCTTGGTACAGTCCTGAGAACTTCAGCATCGGATCTTCCAAGAGAGCTTTGTAGCTTTTCTGTTCTCTTTTCCCTTCCAGACTTCCTCTATGGGGGAGAGGGCAGGAGAGGAGGAAAAGAAGAAAACATAAGTAAGCCAGAATTTATTCTACCCATAGTAGAAATCCTACTGCATTTCCATAGCTCATACTTAGATTACCCAGAACTGAGGCTATTCTCACTTTGCACTACCACTTGTAGTGAAATCCAAACACCAGAAAGGAACTCAGGATGTGAAATGCCCAGCAAACATGGAATGTATTGCCGTACTGATTTAGGCAGGGGTGAGGGGAAGAGCAGGGAAGGCAAGAATTACTTGTTTGTCTTTTAAATTGAAGCAACTTTTTCTAGTACAACCTGTGGATTCTCAGACAGACCTTAAGTAGGGCAACAATAAATGAGAAGACACACACTGCTATTATTAAAATACACAAAACAAACATCAGATTACATGTGCTCCAAATACTATTTGAAAAAATAAAACCCAAAACAACTATGGTAAGTAAATTTTTAAGGTCTATGAAATGTATGACTCGTTTTGGAAGTCAATCATCTCTCAAATCCACAACAAAATAAAGTTCACTTAAGCAGACTGTTCAAATAAAATTAGGTTAAAATTTGAACAGTGTTACTGTTAAGTGGAATTGAAGGAATTTCTCAGGCTTCAGCTATACCAAAATGAAAACAGACATGCACATTAGATATCTGTCTCTGGATGCCCAAGTTAAAACAAAACAAACCAAAAAAACGAACCAAAAAAAAACCAACCAAAAAAAACCCCAAAAAAACCAACACAAACAAAAAGAAAAAAAAAAAGAGAGTAAATTAACAAGTTGCACAGAACTGACACTTGCATGGAACTGACACTGTACACTCTACTGACACTTGCATGGAACTGACACTGTACACTCTAAGGGTGACATACACTTCTATTGTGCTAAAACAAAAAAAATCCAACACTTTATAGGTTTAATTTTGTTTGGTGGAATGAACTATCAACAAGGTCATATGAATCTGACTCCTGATGGTACAGAACAGTGTGGGCTGGCAGGGACCTTAAAGAGCATCCAGTTCTAACCCTTGTCATGAGCAGGGCCACCTTCCACTACCATCACCTGTTCAGAAATTAAACAACCCTTAAAAGCTTCTTCAAGTTAGTTTGCCAGAAAAGTGAAAGATACTTTAATGTACCACCATTTGCGTGGATACACTCACTACATTTGGGAGTCAGCCACATCCCTCCTACTTCTCAAACTTCTCATTGTTGTGATGAACTAAAGTAACTTAAAAAACAAACCAAAAATTACATCACTGTAGGGTAACTCCAGCTTCAACAAAAGTGCTTCCACACGCTCAGGTAGAAATATATTTACATGCGGCAGCACCTGGATCAGTAAAGCACCTCAGTAAGACCACCATGCTTTCACAGGAGCATGGAAACAAGCAGCAAGAGTGTCACCAGTTTATCTCCTTCCCTTAACACTCAGCAGCGAGCGGTGACACAGTGCCGGCCCTCCAATTCCTGAAGGGAACTACAGGAAAGAATAGGCAAGATTATTTACAGAAACATGCAGTGACAGGGCAGGGGAGGGGGGTGGCTTCAGACAGAGCAGGTTTAGATTAATTAGGAAAGAATTCTTTACTGTGAGGGTAGTGATGCCCTGGCACAGGTTGCTCAGAGAAGCTGTGGCTGCCAGAGCGTTAAAAGCCAGGCTGGACGGGGCTGGGACCAGCCTGCGATAGTGGAACGCGTCCCTGTCCGTGGCAGGGGGTGTAACAGGCTTTAAAGGTCCTTTGTAACGCAAACCAATCTGTGATTCTCTTGACAGGTGAGAGGCTATGGGAGCCAGCACTGACAATCGCTGCCTTGGAACACCTGAGGACACGGCACACCTGACATGCGTTCGCAGCACAGCTCCAGCCCGGCCCCCCGCCCGCCGCCTCCCCGCGGGCCGGGAC
>NW_005054378.1:3370273-3377213 GCF_000277835.1 Geospiza fortis | reverse complement strand
CGGGTGGCGGCGGAATGGCTCCTGTGCCGCCTGAGGGCGGAGAGGGATGGAGCCTCGCAACAGCACCACAGAGTGTCCTGAGTTTGAAGCGACCCAGAAGGATCATCGAGTCTAGCTCCTGGCCCTGCAAAGAATGCCCCAACTACATGGTAGGAGCCATGTGTCTGAGAACATTGCCGAAATGCTTCTTAGACGGGCTTGGTGTTGTGACCACATCTCTGGGCAGCCAGTTCCAGTGCCCAGCCACCCTGTGGAAGAAAAACCTTTTGTCTGAAATCCAACCTAAACCTCCCCTGACTCAGCCTCAGGCCGTTCCTTCAGATCCTATCGGTGTGGCAAGAATGGAGAGATCAGTACCCGCCCTTCCTCTTCCCTTCATGAGGATCTCGGACAGCACCATGAGGTGTCCCCTCAGTCTCCTTCAGGTCTAACAAACCAAGTGAGCTCTTAAGGCTTCGCTTCCAGACCTTTCCCCATCCTCGTGGCCTCCTTTGGACCCTTATAGAATAGTGTGGTTTGGGAAGGAACTTACAGCTCCTTTATTTCCAACCTCCTGCCATGGGCAGGGACGCCTTCCTATAGACCAGGGCTCCCCCCGGAGCTCAGAGCTCCATCCAGCTATGCCATTATTTATACATAGAAGTTCAGAGTTAATAACTTTTCCAGCAAAGCCCTGCATTATGATTAATTAAGTAGTTTTCATACAAGTTTAATCTCAGCTCAAGGAAAGGGTCTTCACCAGGGCTGGGGTTGCACAGAGGTTCTACATCTGGCACAGAGAGCCAGAAACTACCAACTAAAATATTATAAATTAAAGTATGATTTAAAAAATGTTTTGTGTTTTGAGAATTAATACAGATTGTGAGCACCTTTAAGTGACAAATACAGAAGCTCTAGTCATTATCATCCTACGCTTATTCTTTCTATGTAGGCAAAGCAGCCAGCACTGAGAGACAAAAGTTTTTGTGTTTTGTGATACGCCACAACTGCTGAACTTCTCAGGACTGCTGAACAAAAGTATAAAAAGTGCTATTTTGCTCTAGCTCACTGTACTTAAAACACTCTTGGTCCTGTGGAAACATCCAAACAGGTGCTCTCTCACAGCACAGTTCAGACTAAAAAAAAAAAATTATATAATTGTCACCTGGAAACCGTGTTTTCCATTTTCACAGCAGGACAGAGTTTACAGGTGGATGTAGAAGGATGTCTCAGCTAGTCCTCTTCTGGAAATCAGCGGCTATGAGGGAAGAGGCCAAAGCAGGAGCAATGCTTCTTTTAAGTGAAGGACTTTTTCACCTCAACACTTTTTCCCCCGTCAGGTACTATGACCAGAAAGTTTTTCCTTCCTTTTTCTCTAAAACAAATAGGAAACTAAAGAAGTCCACAACCCAGACCATAACTTGTATTAATAAAATGAAGTCTTTGCTTTCCAGCACTACCACACTGGCATGTATCATGACTACAAAACATAAGTATAATTAAATTAACAAATTCCTCTGCGCAGTAAAGGTGATATTTTTAATCCATCTTTGCTATCTTAATTCTTCACTTTCTGGTCACATTTACAGTTTCAGCAGTCCTGGCAGCTGCTATTCATTTGTTGCCTGCCTCATAATTTTTGATGACTTCTGTTTGTTTGTTACTTTGGTTCCATCCCTGGTTTTTTTACATAAAATCTCTGCTTTCTGTAACGGGAATAAACAAACATATTTTTCTTCTTGGGTGTGAAGAAAAAGTAAAGCATAAACCTGCAAAAAATTAAAAGACAAACAAAACTCACTTTTTAAAGCTAAGCAATGTAGGTCCCTGTGCACAAGCAATAAGTACATTCATATGTGTGTACCTGTTTTGGTATGATTTTTTTTCAGGAAAAATTAGATTCTTTCTCAATTAATGAAATTAGTGGTATCACTTTAATAATGTTGCATTCTATTGTACCACTATAGGTATTTTCAGATAATTATTGAATTATTGATTTGTTTAAAGAGGAAAAAGAGAAAAAATCTAAGGGAAAAAATTATAGAAGGTCTCTGAATAAAAACATTAAAAAAAGGTTTTTTTCAGATTCCAGTATGTCTAACTAGATAACTAAATTAGGTGAGGCAAAAGAAGAGAAAAATGTTTAGGAGAGACATTTTTGACAATAAAATTGAAGAAAGATGCTATTTCAATCAGAAATGTCACTTTATACCACACTCTGATATTAATAACCTTACATTTCTAGGTTCTCATATACTGCCACAGAGGCAGATAGGAAGAGTATTTTTCACCTTGAAGGGTCCCGAAGCACTTGGAAGAGGCAGTGATGAACATCCAGGGCCATTGCTTGTGCTCTAACACAGTTCTGGCTGGAGGTGATGGGCATCTGCAGTGCCACACACCTGCAGCCAGTAAAGCTGAATGGGGCCTTTCCCTGTGGAGCAGATGTAGCTGGATAAGAACATTTTCCTGTTTTACTCTCTGCTGCCACTTCTGTGTGTCTTTCACTTGCCATTTTTGGCAACATTTGTACTAAATGATAAAAGCATGCACCATGGGCTGTTGCCCATGAATCAAGTAGTTCATATGACTCACAGCTACCCTCTCTTGATCTGGCCCCTGCAGAGTGGTCCATCCATATCCCAGCTGGTCAATCTCTTCCATCTTCTGAGCTTCAGTCACCACTCCTGTGGTCAAAAGATATGATTATTTAGATGTGTGTTTTCCAGCTCTAAATGCTGGGTTTAGTAGCAGACTGCTGGCTCAGGTTTCCCAGAGAAGTCTTGGTTGCCCTATCTCTGGAAATGTTCAAGGCGGGGTTGGACGGAGCTTGAAGCAACCTGGTGTAGTGGAAGGTGTCCCTGCCCATGGCCGAGGAGGAGGTTGGAACTAGACGATCCTTAAGATCCCCTCCAATCCAAGCCATTCTGTGGTTCTATGATTATACAATATAAGGATTGTTTTACTGCCTGTGGGAAGGTTTTGTGGTGTGACACCTAGGGCACGTCATGAGAGCACTTTTGTGGTGGTTGTGTTTCTGGTTTTGGCCTCTTGAGGTAGGGCAGGATTATTCCAAGTGTTGCATTTCAAATGAAGCACATCTTCTCTCCTGTTGCTGATCTGCAGCACACCCAAAAGCAAACTCTTCTGGCAACTCTGCTTGGGTTTCTTCCTTAAGGAGACTAATATATACATGCCACAAAGGAGTCCAGGAGTGAACTAGTGTGCAACTACATATATGTAGTTCACAGAACACGTTCTGGAAGCAAATCAGTGTCAAAATTCCTGATGCTTCAAGTGCATTGTGAAGCAAATTCTGACCTCCATTGTGCCAACAGAAAATGGAGCATCTGTCCTGTTGCCCTGGTTTTTTTAAGTTCTTCTAAGCCTTCTGATGTTTACATTCTTGTAACGAACTTTCTCACACACTTTCCTGTAAATGCTTATTGTTTTGCATTCTTTTCTAGAGGAGGAGAAATTTGAGGGACTGTTGGTTTGCCCAGTGTCATTGGAGAGGTGTCACTGTTATCCTCCAATCCACTGCCACTTTTGGAAATCTATTAATGTTGGAGTCAGAAATAAACTTTCTCTCTTTTTACCTTGAAGATTCCAGTGTCCGCATCATTTTATTTCATGTCCTAGAGTGACATGTCCCTTCTAGCTTGGGGTGATGCTGAGAATGACATGAGGGACTATTAGGAGTTATTGGTTGCCAGTCCCTTCTGCTTATGGCCCACAACCCCATTTCAGGGAGTTCTGTGTCCAAGCAATGCCATAGAAATCAATCTCCTGCTCTACCACAGCCCTGCCTGACCCAGCCATGGACTTCACTGAGCCAATTCCCACTCTTAGACTAAGGCCCCGTCCGCACAGAGATGCCTGATGCTCTGGTCTGGACCTGCTCTGGCAGCACTGCAAATCTTCCCTTCTTTCTGGTGGATACAGGGGGAAAACCTCTGGCTTTCTTTCCCAGGACAGCGCAGAAAGATGTTCTTGTAGTTCTCTAACATTTCCTTGAGTGTTTGGTCTTGAAGCACCAATTTAACTCAGCATATGTAAGTGTTTAAAATTTCTTTGGAAAAAAGTACACCAAAAGGAATCTATTTTTTCTCATGAAAACTGCAAGTAACTGGCTAGCTATGCCTAGATTTAGTTACTTGCTGATATTATGCCATTATTGTCATTGGAAAAAATATAGCAAGCATGCAATTGACACTCTTCATTGCTCTGCTCGTGCATTAGAATCTCCTCTACCTCTGTTCTGTTTTTCAGTCTGATAGTTTGTCAGCTTCCAGAAGTCTGATGAGGTGAAGCATTGAGAAAACAGTGGGAGCAATAGAGAGGTCTGCTGCTGACACAATTCTCTTTGGAGGGAATGGAGCTATTTTTCTTGTTTTGAAGCAGAAGTGTCACTTGCAGTTCACATTCGACTGATAGCCACAGAGAAATACATAACCTTTCCATCCCATCAAGAAATATATGCCATCTTCCAGAGGACAGCACTGATTCCTCATACACCATCTATATTCTGCTGGTGGGACTACCACGATACGGAAGAGGACTGATCAGATGTCCAGCCATGCCCCACATTGCTTGTAAAGATTTTCAGCAAAGTTGTTGAAAGTAGCTATGTTGTCAGACTTGTTTTATCATTCCTGAATGTGGACATCTGTCTGCTAAAAACTGGACTGAGACATCTAGGAACTATACATAACCCTTAGTGCATCTGTCAGATGATAATCAGTTTCGCTCACTAATGAACTGGAACAAAACCGACTTGGCAACTGCCTTTTTCCCTCTAGGAATATCCTGAGAAACGCTTTACATGCTGGGTGTACAGCAGAGAGAGTTTCTGCTATTCAAATACCACAGTGGTGATCAGGTTTTCAGAACCACAGTGCAGGGGTGGTTAGCACATTGTATTTCCTTTAAAAATGGATAAGAATGGAGTTTTAGAAAAGAGCACCCATTGCCTTCCCTTTATTTGTGGAATTTTACCTAGTTAGTTTCACTTTCCACCTGATTTTACATGTTTCTATTATTCCATGGCTAAGTAGTACTGTCTAGTATGTGCCCAGCCTATTCTCATTAAGTGATCCCATGAGTGAACAAAGTCTCTTGTTTCCCCAGCCTTCTGTCCAAGATCATTCCTTGTGCCCAAATGAACCCAGGACTGGCCAGCATCTCTTATCTCTTCACCCACTCAAGTCCCACCCTTTCCTGTTACCAGCACCAGCTGCTCGGTCTGTCTCACCAAGCTCCACTTTACAAGCTCCACTAAGACCATGAGATGGGTGTGCTAACTCCTGGTAAAGAAGCAGCCTTTTTAATTTTGACACAGACATAGGGGTCTGTTTTCTCTCAGGCCAGTCCAGATTGGTGCATTTTAGGTAATTTTAGGAGCCCAATCCTCAGTCTTACCTTGTTCCTGAGACATTTGTCATATCAGTAAGTCAGCCCTGTCCTCAGTTGCCATTGATGGAATTTAAAAATCATAGAATCATTCAGATTGGAAAAGACCTTTGAGATCATCAAGTCCAACCATGAACCCAGCCCTGCCAAACTTTCTCCTGACCAATGTCCCCATGTACCACATCTTCATGTCTTTTAAAATCTCTCCACATGTGATGAAATGATGAAATGATGGAGAAGATGGGCACGTGAGTTACACTTACAATTTGAGTTCTCCAGGGAATAGGTAGACATAAACTAGAGTATTATTAAATGTTTTTTTGATAATAATGAAATATTTGTTCTAAGCCATTAAAACAAGGTATGATTTTACCTTTTTGTTCTCAGTACCTTCAGGTTTCATCACATCAGCTGAATGTGAAGCACTGGGCTTCTTTAAACATTTCATTTCCATTGAAATGACAACAAAGCTCTGGACTTCCCTTTTGTTATAGAATAAGCCTCTGAAATAACTCTCTTTGGAGGAGTCCCTGAACTCATTCATCTCTATATAACTTGAACTCAATATATTAAGTTGCACTAGGGAAGAGTTTGGCCCATTAACTTTAGTTTTCTAATGCTGTTTAGTCAATAAGCCATTTAATTCCCAAAACAAGGAAAGGGAAGGAATAATAATAATGGGAAACATGAAATGTCAACACCGCCAATTCAGAAGCAGGGGGGAAAAAAAAGCTAAACTCAAACCAGAATACTGTGTCAGGTCATCAGCTAGAGAAAATCAGTGTAAGTTAGGTTCAGTGAAATCAAGTAAATTGTATTCAGTTACCTCAGATCAAGTCCTATCATGTAGTTATGTAATTTTGGGGTTTTCAATTCTTTCTCCCCTGCCCCCATCATAAAATTTATTAAAAAAAAAATCCCCAGTCTGCTAGATTTTGCAAGTTCAGTAGTCTGTTAACTGAGTAAGTAAAGATATAATGAAAGCAATAAGTGCTGAAACATCACACATTCAGTACATATCTCCAGCCGGTCCAATTTTATGCCTAAGAAGACTGGCAGAGTTCCTGCTGCGATTCAAATCTTATGTCAAATTTATAAACTTGTTTTCTCCATTCTCCTCTCCTATCCCCATGCTCCATCAATCAGAGCTTATACCTGCACAAAAGGCTGATCCATCATTAAGGAGGCAGGTTGCAGCCAAATTTAAATCTGCACTTAAAAAAAAAAAAAAAAAAGAAGGAATAATACTCATGCTGCAGGGCAGGGTCACCCTCTGACCCTAGGCAATCTGCCTCTCAATCTGCAGAACACAGGCTGAAATAATGTGTCCGTTGAACAAGCAGTAAACTTTTCTGCTTCTGCCTTTTTGAAGATTCTTGGAGTTGCTGCATCTGCCGGCTGACACTCTGTCTGACTTTTAAAATATGAAAATCTCCTCCATATGCATTGAGCTCAGTTTTCTACTTAGCATTTCAAGAGCCCTAAGGACCTTCAGGGAAAAAAAAAACATATTCTGAATTTTCAATTTTGATGACAATTTGCTTTCCCT
>NW_005054378.1:3321055-3370249 GCF_000277835.1 Geospiza fortis | reverse complement strand
CACCTTGAAACACTTTTCAGCTGCTAAAGGAAATGTTCTTTACCGTAGGAATGAGAGTGCATCACTTTCAACTAACTTAGGGAAAGCAAGTTTGACTCTGCACCCCATGCTTCCCCAAAGTAGCTGAACATCTCTTTTAGTTTGTTCCAAATAAGAAGCAACAATAATAACAACTTAAATAAAAACAAACATAGAATCCCACAAATACAGGTTCTGACCATACAGTAAAGAAAAATTAAGTCCATCCATCCATCCAGTTGCAGAAGACTCCCATTTTCACAGCATCCAAATCCAAATAAGGATTCAGGCCATAAACAAAAGATTATTATTTCTTTAAAATTAAATTGTTATGTTGGGATGCATAACTTTCCCTAGTCTGGGCTAGTCTCCCCTTGGATTAGAATCAAGGAAGGAGACAATAATATTCAAGAGCAGTACAGCCATGCTCACCTTCAGTAATTGCATGAGGTCAGGATGTTCCACTATTTGCAGTCCTGTTTTTCTTGGAGAGCTTGTAAAGAGAGCCTAGATGACCTACTTGTATTAAACCCAGTGTTTATAAGCTAATATTAAACAGGGTGAATCCCCTCCTTAAGCTGAGGTTTATGTGTTTTCTCTGTAAATTCCACATCACTAAAGGGCACACTGGAAGTGTAAATTCTCCAAGCACCAGACATTGTGCAAATTTTTCAGGGTGTGTTGGATTTTGTATCTTCTGTGCTGCAGAGGAAAGGTGCTCAGGAACTGGGAATATGAAACTCAATGTTTTCTTCTCCAACCAACATTAAGGACAAAACCATAATTGACCCTACAGTGTTCAGGTACAAATTGTGGGGATCCCTGCTCAGAAAGTCCCAGGTTACAGAATTCACTGAGTTTCATTAGTCTGGATGCTGAGTATTCAGCCTTCATTAGTGATCTCCAGCCAGATGAACCACAAGCTGAGCTAGGAAGAGGGATGAAAAGTTTTGATTTCAGGGCTTGTGTTGCAGCATTAGACAGAAATTATCTTTAAACTAGTTTTAGACACTGAACTGATGACAGTTGGGGTTTTTGTTTGTTTGTTGGTTGGTTTGTTTGTTTGTTTGACATTACAGTATTTTCATGTTTTACATGGGCTAGACGAAGTGTATGAATTCTAACATAATTTAGCATTTCTGCTGCTAATCCTGGTTTAGCTGTGACACAGACAAATCTGGTATTAAGCAAAGAAGTTGTTGCATAAACACAGAAAATGCTGCCTCTCTTCCTTTCAGTGGACTCAGAAATTCACACCAGAGCAGTCAGTTAGAATATTCCATTTATACTGCAGACTATTTAAATGTTTTAAAATGGGAACATTCATTACAAATGCCTTCTCTAACCTTTTATTCAGGGTGAGATGCAAATAAAGCAGTGACTGATAAAGGGAGACATGAAAATGAATATGTATGTTTGCATAAGCTGTATTTCTCTGCTGCTGTGGAACAAATTCTGCTCTTAGTCCCATTTAAGCATCCGCTGCTGATTTCAATGTAGTTATGAGCATGCAGCTGAGGCCAGGATAAATCCTTCCGTCCATCTATTGAATGATCAAACCATATTTATTATGGATCCCATTTCAATGTGGAAGTGAAACAGGCCTTGATCTCAAGGGCAGATTCTGCAGCATTGCCTCTGCAGCCCCTGACATGATATGGGTATAAGCCTCACTCCAGTGGGTGCTCATGTTGGCTACAAAGGGAAAAAAAGTCCCACATGCCTCTGAAAAATTCTGGGGAATAGTCAGACAGACACCAGCAATTAAAAACCTGTTATTTTCTTTTAAAAAGTATTTAGTAATAACTAGACGTGCTAAGCTCAAAAAAGCAAGTTGAAAATTCATAATCAATTTTGTCATTGCCTTTCTTTCTTATTGGTAGGAAAAAATTACTCACTTTTCTCCCACCCTCAGATAAGACTAGGCTTTTGCACTCTATTAACCCCAGGGACTAAAAGATAGACTGTTTTCTAACAGGTGAATTAGTGCTAGATAGCATTACCACAAATGCCAAGTCATTAAACATGTAATTGGATTTTTTTTTTGCTATCTTAACTTTTCTACGTTATAAAGGATCTTTACAAATTAATGACAGAATATGAAGCTGCCCTGAGAGCTATTTGCCCATTAAAAACAGGCATGAAAAACTCCTATCCCCATCACATAGAGAACTATCCCACCAATTTCCAATTACTTCTGCCACTGACAGTTCACTGGACTGTTAAGTTATATTCTGCACCATGCTGTTTAATGTGGTTAAGTCAGGCAGGTATTTTCTGCTTTTCTTTTTTCTTTCTTCTTCTTATTTCTAATTTTTTCCCCTGATGTAAAGCAATTAAGCAATGTCAGTAATGAAAAAGCAGAATTTTAGTACTATAAAGGCACGGTTAATTTAAAGATGGATTCTAGAAATCACTGAATATATGCTTCTGGCACCCTGGTCCAAAAATGTTTCTCTAAGTTTATTCAGGACTTCCAGTAAAAGCCTGTCCTATGTCATTCACAGACATACAGAGGCAAGAAGCGTTAGTAAAAAGAACTCACTTTTTTATAAGGTAATGACAATGATAATATTAGAGCTAATGGTAATAAGGAAAAGGATTCACAGTGTCTTTTTTTCTTTCCATTTTATGAGAACCTTCAATTGTAAATGCAGTAAAATATGGAAAATGCCACTTATGTGAAGAATTGGAAACAAAAAGATGTAAGGCTTTAGAAGCCCTTTGATGGGAAAACCTAAGTGATGGTTGTGTTAGCTTTACTATTAGGTGATCTAGTCTTTAAATAGAGATGTTAGTGGTATCACTGAGAATTGAATATGGCAGTGAAGCACCCTGTGTCCATGGATACCCCCTATGAGTGAGAGCTGCTGGGGCAGCTGTGTTCTGTGTGTTGTGTGCAGTTTCACTTTTCACAAACCTCACCTCCTTGAGGTGCTTCTGATATATCCAATAAGGCATCTGCTCTTTGTAGGTTGGTGATTAAGTAACACACAATTCAGAAGATTGTTATGTGCAATTTCTTGGATTTAAGTGGGATTTAAGGGAATATTTATTAAATAAAAAATAATCCATCTCAGCATGGCTAAGAGTGAGATAGCCAAAATGTAAATGGACTTAATAAAAATGTGTCAGATGTGGACTTTCCTTCAGGTTGCTGGTAGGACTCCTTTTGAACCAGTTGATACCAGTGCTATCATTGTGAGCTTAGGGGGAATTGTAATGTAGCCATTTCTGATTTAAAAAGAGAGGTAATAATTTGTTATTCATAGAAGTTGTGTGATGTCTGTGAGTCATTTCAGTGATGCAACTAGAGGAAAGGCAAGTACAAAAAAAATACAACAGGAAGTTATAGGCACTAATAGCTACAAAAAGACAAATCCATGATGGAATGGCTACAGAGAAGGAGTATTAAAATTAACAGGGGAAAAAAGAACCTATTTTATATGGAGACTTTAAAAAGAGATTGGACTTCAAAATAAAAGGGGCAAGGACAAGGCAGGGGAGTAATATTAATACTGTATTATACCTTTCCTACTGGGAACAAATTATATTCCAGTTAAACAATGAAAATTGCAGATAGATGCAGATAAGTTGTATATCTGTGTGCAGCTGTCCTCTGGACAGAGAGTGCTGGGAGCACCCACTTGCCACTTTGAAGCATCCTCTTTGAGCATCACTGTGTATTTACAGTGTCTCCTTTATCACATACACTCCATGTATATTTTTCAGTGCATCCTAATGTCTGTTTTATAAGTCTGAATTCCAGCAGATCTCTCAAGTAGATTAACGCTGAAATATTGCTGGATAACATGATGTTTGTACTGGAAACAGCAACTCATTCCACATTTGCCAGATTTACAGGATGCTTAATTTGCCAGACTTTTTCTTTCTCCATCTTCAACTCTCTCACTGAAGTCTGGTTTGGTATTATCAAAATTTATATTGGCTCTCTGATTTGGAGAATTTAGTTTGGCCTACCCAACTAAACAGAAGAAAATAACTGATGCTTTAAGATGGTAAAATGCATTTTTGCCTCTTGCTGCTTTTCCTTTCCTTGTATGCTGTTCTCACTCCTTTGGCTTCAAAGATCTCCAGGCAGATGTTAGAGTTCAGGTATTCCTTCATTTTTTAACGTTGTAATTATTTACACTAGTGTGATTGCAAGGTGGAATGTCTTACTAAGCCAATGGAAGATGATTTAACACCCCTTTTCAGGGTGTTTACCAAGGCTAATAATTTCAGAGAATCACTGTTTTAAATGCCCATGCTTGCTTCAAGCACTCTACTGCTACTCTGCAACACCATATACAAATAATATAGTTTAATAATGAGTAGGAAATCACCGGTTCCGACCTGTAAATTAATAGTTGAAATTTACTCTCGAGCAGGCAGCTGATGTCTGGGCTGGTTCACACCTGGTATCACTTCAGGGCTTGTGTGAAATTCAGGCAGGCCACAGGCTTTGTGCTGAGTGTTTGAGCAAGGTTATTTTCACTCTGCAGCGAGCAAGTGCAGTCATATGTTTCAATAAGGGACTTATCCGTTAGCATGTGAAAATGTTACTGCTAATTTTACACCTTGAAAACAAATCAGGGTTTCACAGTTTGAAAGCAGAAACCAACCAGCTATAAACCGTCAGATTGACTGTGATCTCAGAATTGAATAGGTCTATTTGTTCTAACAAACTGTTAGGCCATTAAATTGCAAAGCCTTTCAGTGTTTGTCCAGGTAAATAAGGACACATCCAAATTGATTATCTGTTGTTCGGAGGTAATGATACGTAATAAACTATTCGCTCTGGATAGCGTAACAGAAATGTGCTGTAGCCCACAGATGTGCCATATCTTCCCCTGTAAAAGTAGGATTTCTCCACTAGCTGCAGTCCAGGTCTCCACATTCCACCCTCCTGCCCTCCCCACCCCTGCAGGCAAAATGCATTTGTCTGATGAAACAAATGTGCACATTCTTCTTGCTCCCATAACCTTACGTGATGCCCCTGCTTCTGATGGGGATTCCTCAGAAATCTGCATGCAGGTACATCTGCAACTCACAGAAAAATACTTCAGGGACATTAAGTTTGATCCTGTTCTTTCCGGTGTCATTATACCCATTTGAAAAAAGAATATCTGTCATCACAGATGTCAGATCTACTGGCTGCCCAGGAATAAATCTTGTGCTCATGTCAAAATGTCTCCAGCAGAACTTCTAGGATGAAAATTCACAGCTCAACATTAGGCAGCAATTTATGATGTATGATACAAGCAGCATGAGCAGTATTCTATCAGGAAAAGGGGGAAATCTCTAAATTTTGTCAAATGAAAAGTAGTTAAATGGTGCTTTTCTCAGTTAGGAACTTAACTGACTTTTTAAACTGTCATATAAGAATTCTCTCTGTGTACATATTCTTGGTAGCTCCAGTTAGACTATGGCTATATGCAAATATGGCTGGAAATCTGCATTGTGGGGGAGAGGGCATAAGCAGCTGGGACTCAGAACCAGGGACAGAAACATTTTCCATTAGCAGCAGGACCTTCTTTATGGGATCCTGCTCCATCACTTGTGACAAACACCAAATTGAATGTTTGTGGGGACAAACTCAGAGAGGGTAATAACCCGTGCTGAGGCAGTGTGAGAATGATAAATGTTTTATCATCTTTATTTTTCTCACATCACTTGCCAGTTAGACTTACAAGGTGAAATTAGTAACCTTCTGTGGTGGAGTTTGTCTTGCCAAATTTTAGTTGACTGAAGTATTGAGTGGGATATTGTCTGTAAATAAAACACTTGAATTTAGACACCTATAGATGTTTATGCCCAGGTTGGTGTTTAGGCTGTCCTTACAGCACTGCCTGTGGCTCCTGGGAAGCTATTGGAGCAGTGCTGGAGCCTGGAACAGCATCATCCCCTCACTCCACGAGCGGCACTGACTGATGGCTCTTTCAGCACATCAGCAGAGATGAAGCATGTGTGGACTCAGCTCATCCTTCCTGATTTCAGGCCCTTTGAGCTGCTGTGGCACCCTCCTGCCCTGGACAACCCGTCAGGCAGAGGAGTCTCCTGAAGGCTCTGTTTTGAGGAGCTTGACTGTCACTAGAGGTCAACAGCAAGGAACCTGACCTGTATCGATAAACAGCCTTTGTAATCAGGAGGAAGACAGGTGTCTTAAACATTTTCATTTAATCTGTCATAAATGTCTATTTTGGAATGAGACAAAATCTAATTTCTTCCAAATCATTGTTTAAAGGGTACTGAATGTGATTACTTAACTCACATTTGGAGCCTTGTGCTGAAAGAGAATCACGTAGATTTGGTGAAAAAGAGGACGTCACCTCTCCCTGTTTATGGTGTAACTTTGCTGATATGAGGAGAGCAACACAACGGGTACATTTAACCAATGTCCACTGACATAGAAAGCAAGATAACTAATCAAACAAGCGAACCAGGCTTATCTCTCAGTGATCATGTAACAGATGGCAGGCAATATGGAAAGGAGAGCACACAAAGAGAGATATTAATATAAGATAGGCAGATAGATGGAGCAGTACTTTCAAAAATAATAAACGGCTCAAACTGAAGGCCAATTCTCAAATGCATATTCAGAAACATATGTGTTGAACTCTTAATGGAAAAATCGTTAAAAAAAAAAAAGATAATGCAGGATCATGTGTTGACATTTATTTTCTCTCCGGAAAAGAAAAAAAACCCACATTTACATTTTTCTTGAGCCCTCTTTTCTCCAAAGTTGCTAAATATTACAATAGAATTGAGATAGAAAAAAGACACAAAGATTTTCTTTCAAAAAATGGAAATAATAAATAGAAGAGTGTTTATTTTATTTCAGAAAATGATAAGTCTAGTTAATCCCTTAAAAGATGCGGAAATCTGAATCCAAAGATCCTCCAACAACAGAAATGCAAATATCTTTGTAACCACTAGATGGTACTTAAAGCACAGGATTGGAACGAGTTACTCTGTTGTGAGATGTGAAGTGAGAGTATCTGTGTCAGAGGCTTAGCAAAGTCGAGGTTGGTTTTATTTTTTCCATAGCCAAGAGGAAGGGGGGGGGGGAAAGAAAACCCAAACTAAATCTCTTCTGTGCCTTTTTTTGACTTAAAAAAGAAAAATGGACATGGCAAAAGTGTTTCTGATTAGATTGGTACAAAAAGATGATGCATTCTTTCTGGATGAATCAGGAGATATGAGGTTGTGTCACTATTTAGATATAGACCTGAAATACTAAGCTTAAATTTATGGCCTCTTGAATGAGCCACAGGACTCTGTTTACTCATAGAGTAGAATTGGGTGCAGTTCCAGCAGTTCTTCTCTGTGATCAGTTACTTTATCACCTTGATCAGTTCAGAAGATACAATAACTCTCTTTTTTAATACACCCTACTACAGTAGATCCTTTATCAACCTGCTTTGGATTTAATCACACTTCTGGGTCAGGAATCCTCTTCCCATCTGTCTCTTTCACATACATGCAAACACATGCCTGCACAGCCATAAATGTCTGCATGTTACTTTTTGATTTTTTTTTTTTTTTCAGTTTTTATGTTTTCTGGAGGAAAGGCTGGAAGAGATAGGGAGCAGGTCTAAAGAAGTGATAGCTCAATTGCAGCAGATCTCTTTTCCCCATTCTAATTTCCAGAAACAACAGTCTATTTCCAAAAGTAACTAGTAGAGGAATTTCCAGTTATAAGAATGATATTGAAGGGGCTGCTGGAAATTTAAGGGTGTACTTGGCTGCAGATTTTGGACTTTCAGTGTGACTTTTTAGCATGAACTCAAACCCATTGTTCTATTTGTTCTGGGTAGCCTCTCCCATTCAGACCCAGGCTCAGTAGTTTAGTCTGGTGCTTTGGTTTGGCTTCATTCCCCACATAAATTTTTTACAGCAAAGAGTAGCAGAGGAGAGGTCAGTGAGATTTTCCAGGAAATGGTGAATAACAAATGTCTTTCGGTGGTTCCTCCCGATGAACACCCTGCTGTGCAACAGGGGAGCATTTCTTCCTGACCTCTTCTGCCTATAAGCTGTCCCTGGAGGTTTGTGGATCGATACTGTTGCTCAATGTACATGAAAAGGTTAGGCTGATTCTTATTCTCTAAAAAAAAAAATGCCGCTAGGTTTCTTTTAAAAGTAACTAAAATGATTTGTTTCTAAGGTATTCTGTGTCATTGAGCTCTAAACCCTCCAAATATTTGTTTGGTGTCTCTGATTATCCAACTACAAAACCAAAAACCATACCAAACAAACAAAAAAAAACCAATCCCAACAGCAACAAAAGCAAACTCAAACACTTCTGTGATATCTTTTTACAAACAACTGTGAATGACATTAAGGTTGGAAATGTGCATCTAAAAATGTTATGAAGTGTTAAATGATCCAGAGAGTTAGTCCAGAAATGACTTTGTTACCTAGGTCTAAATTTTCCGTAGGAAAGGTCAGTCTCTGCTGCTTTATATTTCTTTGCTTTTCCATGGCAAGCTTCATCACAGAAAACCAGCAGCTTTGGGCCTGATCTAAAACTCCTTGAGCACAGGACAAGTTCTCCTGGAGGACAAAGTCCATTCATTAGTTTCATGACAGCTGCTGTGAGCAGGAACATTTTTCACAAAAACAAAATTTCCAGAGCAACTCTAGAATTGATCTCGTCACTGAGATTTACTCTTTCATAATAGCTTTGCACCAAAAGGTTTGATTTTGATAATGAGACCATGTGTAAAACTTTTGAACATGAGCTTTACTCTACAGTTCCTGATTTTGTCCATCCTATTGTTTTCTAGGATGAAGGTTGCTCAGAGGTAAATGTCTGGTTAGTTTTTATTTTGTTCCATGGTGTTTTTTATAAATACACCCCAGCATCTTTAGAAGTCATGCTGTGGTTGTATCTCTTGGCTAGTTGTGCCCCATAGCATCAAAAGGGTCAAGGACCTGAACCTGGCACAAGAATACCTAAGAACACTTTCCTCTTTCTTGCAGTTGGCAACATCTGTTTTTATAATTGCAACTTGCCTCCAAGCCCCTGAATTTCCTTTCAAATATTTGTTCCAAAGCCACACTGCTCTGAGCTCAACCATGGAAGTATTTGCCATTTCTTTTTCTGAGAGAAAATACTATCTGTTCCTGTCTGCCTGCTGCTCCATCTGTCTGCCTGATCTGCTGCTTCATAATCTGGAAGAGAATACCTTTTATGTTGTTTCATATATATTTTGCAACCACTACAGAGCTTTGCTTGAAGGGGCCAAACTCATCCGTGATGGTGAAACTTCGCTGACTTCATGTAGTTGTACAAGGTGAATCAGATCTTCCCTTGGGACCACTCAGAGAGAAAATGTGTAGATGTGTGTATGAACAGGCAGAGGCTGGGAGGGGAATCAGAAGGAAGGTTTTGCAGAGATTGTTCTAGGACAATAGTAAATCATACACTCACTGCTGCACTGCACAGAAGGCACTAAAGGAGAGCAAGAAAAATGAAGGAATATGCAATTCTGCTCACTTCAGCAGTTAAGCTTTTGTTAGGATACTCTTAAGCAATTACAAAGCTGCCAGGACTGTCTTTAATTAAATATGTAAGTACCAGTACAAAAATAAAACCCAAGCAACACTTACATCATGCCTACAAGGTGTTATTGTTCTGCTTATTTTTTACAGATGGACATTTTTTCAGGAATAAACTTGCTAAGTGTTGTGAGAGAGAGAAGGAACGAGAGAGAGAAGGATGTAGAGGGAAGTAGTAAAAAGAAATATGGATGCTACAGGAAAAATAACAGTGGTTATATTTCAGAGAGGCAAACAAGATACAGTGCATCTGTGACAAGGAAGTATGACTTGATTTCCCTACTTAAGGCTTCGTTGAAATTGCCCAGTACTTGAGAGAAAATAGATGACAGAATAATTAGAGATGGTGCTTATAATTTATCAGTCATAGTCTTGACTTCCTGTAGCTGATTGGAATGACCAGATGATTTCTTACTAGTAGACCATGTATTTGGGGGGATAGGGGAAAAGGAGGAACATAGCTAACCACAAATAATGACTCTTTATTTGCCTAGAGTCATTGAATGGTTTGGGTTGGAAAGGACCTCAGAGAGTATCTAGTCTCAATTTCCTGCCATGAGCAAGAGTGCTACCCACTAGATCTGGTTGCTGATTTAATGAAACCTGAACATTTAACTCGCAAGAAAACTTGCCTGCAGATGTTCAGGTGAGGGAGATAAGGGCATCCAGAACCTTTGACTCTGCTGCTCTTTCTGGGAGAGGATTTGCACACCCAGGAAAGTATGGAGCTGCTTTTGCTCCCAGTGGAAGAGGGATTCAGTTGTCTACAATGTCCTGAATACACTAAGGCTTTACCTATAGACAAGGCAGGTTCCAGAAGGGCTGTGTCCTCAGAGGGTCTTACAGGCCTGATTTTTGCCTAGTGGAAAAGCTGGCACAAGATTTGATCCTGGGCTTCTTTTTCTTGGCATTAATGAGATTAGTGAAAGATTTGCATACAAACCATATTTTAAATTGCAACTAGTGTGAGGTAGGAGAATTCAGGGACAAAGTAGTGCAGTATGTAGTTTATACCATCTTGGTTAAATTATGTCAGAAATGCAGGTGCAGTCATCCTTTTTCTGAACACCAACATTTTCTGAAATGTTGGTGTGCTAGATGAGGCAGCCAAGGCATGTTTCCTTCCCAGCTACCAGTAATGCAAATTAATTTGACTCCACTGGGAAAACAATTTATGATTGTACTCAAAAATACCAGGTACTTTCTGGGAATCATAACTGAGCCATTACTGTGGGGGTTTTCTTTTACCCTAGAAGGTGATCAATTCTGCAGGGCAACCCACTACTCACAGCCTTGAGAGATGTACCTGCAGGTACCACGAGTCTGTGATGACTCCCAGGAACAGGACTTAGGTTGAATAAGAGAGGCTTTTCAGTCTACATGCTGGAGTCCTGGCTTGAGTGTTATTTCAAAGGAAGATGATCACCACAAACTCATATGGTCTGTATGTGAGCTTCTCCCATAATTTTACATGAGCTTCATGTCCCCATTGCTCTGTAAGAGTGTTTACCAACAAAGAAAAAGGGTATTCTTATACCAGAGGAAAATGCCCACTTTGTCACTTGGGGATGGAGCCTATTCAGCCTCCAGGAGGGGGAAGTAAAGAGAGGTTAAGATGAAGTAGCAGTTGGATTTGTCTTTCACTCCCTGAAAGCTGAGGTTATAGTTTTCAGAGAGGCTAAAGTAATTACCCATATGTATTTCATTTTCAAGTGAAAAGTCCAAATCTCTGACATAAGCCTAGAAAGTCAATGTTTTGCTTGTTATATTTTAGCCTCAGAACTGATCATGTTTTGAGTTTATCCTGTGTTACATGAACAATCGTGTTCCTGTGTTACATGAACAATCCGATAGCATTTCTTATGCTAGTAGCAGACTCTTATGTTAATTTACAAAGAGAAACAACTGGGGGCATCCATAAGCTCCCACACAGAAACACTGATGAGGAAACAGCTTGGTGTTGGGTACACTTTCTCTATTTTCCTCAGACTGTATCAGGTGGAGGCTGCAGAATGAAAATGCTCCAGTGATAAACACTTATGAATGGTGGGGAAAGACACTATAATTCCAGGTGCAGATCCGATAACTTACCCTGTGGATCTAGGGAGAGGATTAGTTCCCTTCACCACGCTCCTCTCATACCTCCACCCACCCCCCATCTTCAGGAACTATACCCAAACCCTCCATCTGAACCAAAAAGCTTTATCTGTCCCTTAGTGCAACATCTTTTATTTGCCAACTTGTTTTTCCCACAGACTCCTGCTCCCTTTTGTGTTTGCGCTAATGTTCGAATGTCTACACCGCGTAGCCGATGATTATTTGTGAGACAGAGTGAGTTAATGCAGATTTGCAAGCTGTTCCCATTTGTTAAATGTCAGAAAAACACATGCAAGTCACTGGCTTTAGCACTTAGCTGCCAGCTGGCTCTTCTGAAAGGAGGGGACAAATGACAGTCTATCAAACAGCATGCTTTCAAAGAAAGAGGAGACCTGTTCCAGAACTGCAGCTTCAGAGGCTCTTTTTAACAACATAAGCAAAACTGGGAGCCAACCTCATTTTTTCCCCCGGCTGTAATGAACACATAGCTTAGCGACAGCATTCCCCCACCCCCAGTAAAAACGAGCTGGAATTACAAAGCTTATGAGGAAAAAAGTGTCATTTCCCCTCTCCCCCCCCCTTTCACTTCAAATTTTATTTATTTTTATTTATTTCTTTAATTTCGGCTCAAAAGTAAGACCAAAAATGCCAAAAAGGAAGGGAGTGGGGTTCTGAGATCAGTCACAAATCTCAGAAGATAGCAGGAAACTGTGCCAAATGGAAGTGTTTATCCATGGGTAAGTGCCCAGTGTAGATTAACATATTTTAATTATGGTCTCCGGGTTTGCTGCTCTCCCTGAAGAATACATGGTTTAGGCCTCACTGGTGAGCCAAAGCTGTCAGGGGCGGAGGGATTATTTTTGGTTATGCATGCTGATGGGGTGCCGTGCCTGGAGTTCCGGGACATGCCTTTCTCCTGGAGCAGATGCCGCAGGATGGCGGCGGCAGCAGTTTCTGTGTGCCCCCCGACATGCTCCGACCCTGACCCAGCTCTGCTTCCCGGGGTGATGTCCGCCGGGACCTCCAGCATCACCCGCTCATTAGGATGTCTCTGAACAGCTGTCATGTGGTGCTGACTTTTTGTCACGGTTGACAGCGGTGAGATTAAAGCAGGTAGCCGGAGGCTGAAAAAGTCTGTGTTTTGTTACGAAGCCCTGAGTCATCCAACCCCCTGTTATAAATATTAGGTGTCAGGTCTGGATTCACAGAGTCACTTGTAGCCTTGGGTAGGTCCCATTACACAAATGGTCCAATTTATTACAGCAGGACTATTTGTATACAAGATTGCCATCATTGTCAAGATGTCAAAATCTGGCCTGGTATGTTTAATGCTTCATAATTAACAAGCTGCATCATGCTAGTGAACATCTTCCAATTATTGAATAAGATTTTGGAATGAGTGGTCATTTCCCAGAGTTTTCTGTGGTTTAAACTCAGTGACAGTTGGGACAGAGCTTTGAGAAAAAAGAGTGTGGTGCCAGGAAAGGTCCATCTTTTCTTTCCTGTTCTTATTTTAAGATGAATATCCAATTTCCTTATTATAGGAGAAAGGAGAGACAGATCCATGAAGAAGGTAATTCATGCTGTGTAGCTTGCAGAAGAAGGAGACCATTCTGTTTACCTCTGTCACTGGAAGGACCCCAGGTCCAGTACTACCTGATGGAATGGGAAAAACTAGGTGAGATGAAACATTTTCCAATTGCAAACATTACCTGCAGAGCCCATTGCTCCATTGTTCATAAATTCATTTCAGGAATGCTCTTAAACAAGGAATTTGGTGCCAAAGATGCTCTCAAATTGTCATCTAAAGCATACCACCCTTCAGCTGTTTAATCCACAGGAATAATAAATCTCTTGGTCTCTATGCTTTTACCCTGGAAACATACCCTGGACACCCCTAAATTTGAACAGTGGGTTGGCTAACTCCTGCCAAGATCCCAGTGAGATCCAGGAATTAGGCAAAGTTAAGGCTCTGAATCTGATAGGTATAACTTGAGCCATCCCTGATGTCTTCAAGTTCAGCACAAGGCCTTACTTTACTCAAGGCCCCTTTCATAGATAAAAAAGGTCTAGCTATTTAAACGAAAAAGTGAGATATCCCAGGTTCCAGGCTGTCCTCATTCAGATGAATATGAAATAAGAGACTTCAATTGCTCTAAACTTCTCATTATAGTCTCAAACTCTAGGCTTTGAGACTGTCTGGGGAAAAGGGCTATAAAAGTTATTGTTCTGCAGCTGGAGGAATCTAACCCCATTTTGAATTTTGAATGCTCAGGGTCTTCAGAGCTATGTCCATAGAGATATTCAGAGATATTTAGGCACCCAACTGCTCTTTGTCTCAGTGCCTTCATCAAGAGAGATCACAGTCTGCTTGGATGTAAAGCGTAACAGAAAATGAAAGCACCAAGCAATATCAGCCTGTGGAGAGAGTGAGAAGACAGTTGTTAATCTGAAAATTTCCTCCACATTATATTCTTATTATCTTTCCTTTTGCACCATAAACTGTTCCCTGCAATTGTGCTTGGGATCATTCAACCGAAAAGAAAAGCTCCCCTGTCCATCTGCCTGGCAGGACTGTCAAAAGGTACCTCCTTTTCTCCTTCCTTTCCTCAGATCTGACTGGCAAAGCTTATCAAACAGAGCATTACGATATAGTAGCCTCTCCAAGCCTCCAAAGTCTGACTCTGAATACTGAGATAGATGAATTTGTTGCATAGGGCACACCTACATTTCTAGTGGCTTGAAAATATTGCTAGGGAAACACCAAATTGAGCAGCCTGGGAGAGCTGAAATGCTACAGATCCACACCAGAGGTCCTATGAGTATAGAGATGGAGTGTGTGTTCCCTGCAGGCACACAGGCATGCAAACATGTATGTATTTATATAGAGATGCATCCAGATCCACACTCCTCAAAGACACTCTGTACACACACAATCAGCACCCAAACCCCTTCATGTCCCCTCTCTGGCTAGTCAGGGTGAAAGTCTGTGCAAAATATACACACATGGATAAAATGTGGAGCCACCAGCAGCTGGGCTCAGACACTCAGTCTGACCAGTAGCTACCTGTGTATCCCAATCTCCCTCATGTTGCTGGCACCTGGACATAGGAGGCTGCAGCCCAGGCTGGTACAGACCTTACACACCCCATCACAAACACCCCCCCTGCCTCCCAGAGGATCCAGACAAGCTGTAGTTATGCTATGTAACTACTTACACACAGCTGACTGGTTTATTCCCTTTTCCTTCAGTTTCCCCATATTTGGTTGTCCCAAACCACTTCAATCCTCCATTTCCTGTGTTTTTAGTTTTCTTACTTCTCCCAAATTTTCAATTATTCCATCCCATTCCAAAACCCTCTTTTCATGCACCTCATAATGTGCCCTTGGATACCAACCCTTCTCTGTCCCTGAGGTGCTCCAGAGGGCAGCTCCTGTGATTCACCAGGGTGTCATGTCCCTATGGACATGACAGGGGCTCATTTCTTCCCTGAAGTTATTTGGGTGCCCCTCCTTCACCATTATTATGCTCTGGGCTTCTCTCTGTATGTAGAGATTAGCCTTTTATTTCACAGGCTGACAAATACCTGCTTTCTGACAGAATTTTCTTGTTGCCTGGGTAGATCCTTCTTTGTCTCTGAGGCATATAAGCTCTGTCATACTTGTTACACGAAGAGCATCAGGGTGAGTAAGCCCTTTCCCTTCATTTCCTTGAAGAATGTCAGGCTCAGACTTAAGCAGTAAATGCTGGTAACAGAAGCATGTGGTTCATGTAACAAGCGGCAAAACAAGACCGGTCTACTAAGTAGAGTAGGGTGTGTCTGTGGAGACTAGTCTCAGCTCATGGATTTCTAACCATGTGAAAGCATCCCCACTGGGCAAAAAGGGTTGTTGTTAGTGCTAGATTTTTCTTGGAGCATCACTATCTATGAGTAATACCCCAAGAAGTAACTTCAACAGTTAAGGGTGTCAGATATGCACAGACACTTCATTTTTAAGTGCACACAAGACACAGATTTTCAAGTATGCTTATATTAAAGATCTTCCTTATGTTCAAGTGAAACTTCCTGTGCATCAGTTTCTGCCCATTGTTCCTTCTCCTGTTGCTGAACATCACTGAGCAAAGCCTGGTCCATCCTCTGACACCTCCCCCCATTCACTGAATGACATTGATGAGGTTCCCTCTCAGGTGTCTCTCATAAACAAGAATTTTAGACCTGGTAAGAGACTCAATAAATACAGCAGAATAATTGGGAGCAGAAAAATCTGAAAACAATGTTCTTATTTACCATTCATCCTGAACTCTGTTTTGTCGTCATGGCAGATATACTTTGATACAGGATGGTGGGATGGTGGTAAAGTAGTTAATATGATTGAAAATATTATTTTCTTATTTTACTGCTTCCTGTGCTAGTTGAGGGAGGTTATCTTGGGCATTTGT
Source organism: Geospiza fortis (assembly GCF_000277835.1). Classification (NCBI taxonomy): domain Eukaryota; kingdom Metazoa; phylum Chordata; class Aves; order Passeriformes; family Thraupidae; genus Geospiza; species Geospiza fortis. The sequence continues at coordinate 3,354,129 of NW_005054378.1, read as the reverse complement.
GTTTGATACAGCCTGGAGTGCTGTACATTGAGCCAGCTCTGAGTGAGGAGGCTGCAGGACCACAGTTTACCAACACCAAGCTGGGATGACTAGTCTGCTTGAGCAGCCAGAACTAGCCTCTCCTCAGGTGGTGATGCTGCAGTGCACACATTCAACTATTTTGGAGCCAATTTAAATCTCTGTCTCACAGTGATGTTCTGTGCAGAGCAGGCTTGTGCTTAGGGCCTGACACAGAGCTCACAGAAATGGATAGGATGCTTTTGACTCTGCTTCAGCAAACCCCAGTTAAATCACTAAATTCTCCCCACCTCACTTACCTTCCTTGAAACAGGCTTAACTGCCTTTTCTTCACACAATGCCCATCTTGCTCAACACCACAGATCCCTAATCATTCTGGGAGGAAGAGAAGAAAGGGGAAGGAAGGGCAGATGGTATCATCCTAATGCAAATAATAAATAATCAGATTAATCCCGGCATCATGACAAGAGTTTCATTAGGTTCAGAACTAGGGAAAAACACTGCTGTGTTCCCCGGGAGCAAGTCAGAGGGGAATGTCATAAAAAGTGCTCCCAAGCTTGCTTTTTTCTTTTTTTTTTCATTTCTTTCCTTTTTTTTTTTCTCATTTGTTTTATACTGGTAGTAGATCAATGTGGAAGAGCAAAGACAGAAAATTAGTTTTTGAAGTAAGCTTCTGTGTTTAAGAGATTTTTGTCAGCATCTTATGAGCAGGGTGACCAAATGCTCACATTGTAGGGGTCTTGTTTTTGTGATCTGCATCCATATGTCACTTTATCAGAGAGGCATGATCATGGACTAAAGCAGGCAGACCTGAAATGTCAGTGCTCAGGTAGGAGGAAAGCCCTCGTTTCCCTGAATTTTTTAGCTGAAATGTTGAGCTCTTTGCACTACTGTTGCTGCTTCTTGGTGCGACTGTTTCTATTTCCGCAGTGTCCTCATGCCTGTCATTGCCTGGACCTGGTTCAATAAACACATTAGCCACATCCGAGAGTACAAATATTTCTTCAGAGGCTTAAATGTCTGTTTGAACACGTGATTGCAGTAAATGCACATGCAGTCAGAGCCAGCCCAGTATACATTATCAGTATTGACATGTCCAAATTTAGGGAGATCCCACATAGGAGGAGCTACACCAGTGTGAGATGACAGGGAACACAGGCTGGCTGCATTGATGGGTCTGCCAGAAGTGGTCCTGTAAGTCACATCAGAGGTGGGGTGGGATTGGCAGTCACTGGAAACCTTCTGTGTGGAGGATGCAGATCATGTCCTGAGCATGGCTTTCCATCTGCTTGCTCCTAACCACCATTCCTGGCTGGGAATGTCACCTCTTGCCCTTTTGATGTAGCAGTGGCACTGGGATGCCATGTGCCAAAAGGCCCATGGTGGCATTTCTTCCCATCCTGCAACCCAAAAAGTGAGCATGGAGATTTCTCATTGACAAACACAAGATGAGAGGAAACTCATCTACACTTTTCCCAAAAACAGTCCCTTCTTTTGCAGTTCTAAAGTAGGGGGTTTCTTCCAGTGCAAGGCAGCTAGTCAATACACACTTTCACAAACAGCATGAATTGAACAAAGTGAGTGTTTAATATCTGAAGAATGATTTATAAGGTGCTTTACAGGAAAGTTTTCAACAAGTCTGAATTCTCTATTAAAAGCTGCTTGCTTCATTACAGAGTTACCAAAATAGGCAAAGAAAATATTCTCTGCTTATCCCAAGACTCCTTAACTCCTGACAATTTTAATAAATCAAGGAACATTTGTAAGTACTAAATGTTAAATGTGTATTCACAGTTAATTTTTAATCAACTAACAACGGTGATGTGTTAATTGAATGCCATTAAGAAACCATAACTTGATGCATTAGCTATTTTCCTATGCACAGGAACTTTTCCCAAGGCTTTCAGTTGTTGCCCAGGCTGCTTTTCAAAAAAAGAAAAACTATTTTAAATGTGTTTAGACCTAGACTGTTCAAACCCTAAAACTGAGCCAAGTTCACAGGGTTAACTGAGGTTTGTAGTTCTGTGAACCTGAGATGAATTTTAAACAAGCCTGGGCTAAGTTTCAAGTTATCTTGTGCCTTAAGGTATGACTTGCAACCTACAGAGTGATCATGTAGGCTCAGCATGTAGACTTCTGACTTCGATATGAATTGCTTAATTTTTGAGATGTCAAACAAAAGATCAAACACAGAGGGGTGGCATACACCCATCTCTGAGACTTGTGGAACTTGCTGGTTTTGCATCCAGCTTATCAGCTGACTTCTCCTTGGTGTGAACTAAGAAGAGCTATGGCTCTCTCATTCCGAATGAGAATTTACACTGTTGCCTTGATCACTCATCTACTGCATGTAGTGCAACTCCCTGAGGAAGATGTTGCTTTCTGTCTTGCCCCATCTATTCTCTTTTCTCCTGCTAGATTGCTGGATGGACTATTTGTGTCGTATGCTTCACTTTTTTTGGGGTGGTTTTTTTTTGTTTGTTTGTTTGTTTGTTTGGGGTTTTTTTGGGTTTTTTTGTTTTTGTTTTTTTTTTTTTTCTTTATGTGTGTGTGTGTGTGAGAGAGAAAGCAAACTAGGTTTGTTTAACCAGTCTAATTAGGAACTCTTTGCTAACCTGGCTGGATCTAACTGTCAGTAGGCACTGTTCATATAAGCAGCTGAAAGAAAAAAGTCTCAAGGGACAACACTGGGCAGAGCAAATGGGAATAAGCTGAACCTACCCCTTCGGCCAGCTATGGTACGGATAAAAAAGAAGGTGCTGATGTTTCCAGATTCCTCTCCATACATAGTTGTTGCCTGGATGTTTTACATATTTCTGAAATGTCTGATCAGAAATGCAAGGAGGAAAGGGGGAGGAGAACTGTGACACAAAAACAGCTAAGTTATAAATATCTCTATTTTTAGATACTCAGATGAAATTTGCTATGGGGGTTTTTAGTGATGGTAATCAGGAGAAGAATGAAGGGCATCAGTAAAGATGATTGAAACCTATCCAACAAAAATAATCTACTGCAGTTGGCTCATTTTCTTTCTGATGTTGTGCTCAATGAAATGAATTTAAACTGTTTATTTTACAATTAACATGCAATGTGCATTTCTGAAGTAATTTATGAGAAACAATTTTCTTTTTATATGGGGCTGCAGCAGACAGACAGCAGAGCTTCAGTTCACAATGTCAACAAGGTGAAGCTCCAGGGAGGGAGAAGGTGCCTTATCATATATGAATTTTGCCAATTCCCATAAAATTTGTGTGCCTTTTCATGTGTCTTGGCCACAATAACCTCAGGTTTCCAGGAGGGGAAGCTGGAGGAAGAGGATGAGGGATGTCAGGCTCAGGGGCACCTGCTACTCGCAGTGTTGCAGAGAGCATTGTCTGGTTCATGAAAGTCAGAGTACAGTCAAGGCAGACATTTGTTATTGGGTTAGAAACAGGTTGAAGCAGAAATGTGGGAAACAGTCTGTCTCATGAGAGGCCAGAGCCATACATTGCTGACTTCCTGAGACCTTTGTGTCCTGTATAACCAGGTCTCTTCTGTGGTGTCCCAGTTGCCACATGCAGTGTGTGTATCACTGGACAAGACAGAGGTAACACTGTTCTTTCTCACAATCTCACCTGTAAAAACCCTTTCTGTATGATGCATTAATAACCATTATCCATCCCCATTCTCCAAAGTGCTGTCAGCAGCATGGATGAGATGATGATCTCGGCATTATCCTGAGATTTCAGAGTGTAAGGTTTGATTCCTTGCTCTGTTATATATTTCCTCTGTGACCATGTGTAAGTTGCCTCCTAAGGGAAATATGCTGGGTTGTAAAAGGATCTTGAATCTTCAAGATAAAGTCTTAACAAGAGTCAGTGGCTGGAAGCCAGGCAAATTCAAATGGGGAAAAAAGGTGCACATTTATAGTGGAGAAGGGAATTAACTCTCAGAACAAACTACAGAGATGAGGGAAATTCTCTTGCTTTTGGTGTCTTCAGGCCAGCACTGAAAAGTAAATGTAGCCAAGTACAGATGAAGTTTAAGCAAAAGCATTGACTGGGTTTAGTGCAGTTATAGTTGTGTGGCAGTAAATAGCTGATGATATCCAAGTGGTTATACTAGATGAGCTAATATTCTTTTTCCAGGCTTTACACTTCCTTAGCCATTAGCACAGAAGAATTTTTGGAGGACTGTGTCCTTTTCTTAACTCAACATTTAAATAAATAGAATTTGCTTCCACAGGAAATATCTGGTATGGAATCTATCTCATGTCATTTAAGTTGACTAAAAGTAAGCCACCCAGCAACTAGTTATCAAAGTTTTGCTGAAGTTGATGACAAGTGCTGGCACATGCCATGAGTGTTTTGGCTACCAATAGTGGAGATACCAGCTGGCCCTCTGGTCATGCTCTCTCCACCAACTAGAAAAGAGCCTAGATTAACTTGAACCTGACAATGATCTTTTAAGTGGATGAAGTTGGATGAGATGAATTCCAGCATGTACACCCCTAGCTCAGACATTTAGCAGCTGTACTGTTGCCTTCATTCTTCTTGTCTCATAACACCTCTCCTATTTATCACTGCTGAAGGACATTCCTACATTTCATACCCACCCCAAAATGATTTTCACTTTACCAAAATGAAGACTGGCCCTGGGCATTAATTGTCCTCTGAACATGTTTGCCTCTTTCTATTATCTGTGATGGAGCCTGGGTATGTACCTGAGACTTTAATAATTTTCTGTCCTAAATGATAGGTACAGTTGTGTAAGAGATTGAAAAAAAAAAAAAAGAAAAGAAACAAACTGAAACTACAGTGTTTCATCCTTGCTGTGCTTGAATTTTAAGAGATCTGAAATTCACCCTGATGAGAGAAAACATGCTTATATTTATAAAAGGAAGAGCAAGAGGAGTGCCTCATATGACTTCAGCTGTCAAAAAGTTGTAACACAAGCATGTGAGGTCAGTCCTGTTGGGCTGACACCTCTAGAATTGATGCCATCAGTTCCAGATGCCTGCTCCAAGATGAGGTCAACCCAGTGGAACCAACCAGGATTAATTCACTGCCTTCAAACACCTTTCTACTGATCTGCCCCTAATAAGGGGAAACATTGTTTTATTTGGCTGATCAAGGAATTTCATCTAGGCACCAAATTCAAATTTTTAACTCAGCATGCTAAGTAAGAAGTAATCCTATATTGGCTGCTTCAGCAGGGATGAAATAGGCACCTCCAGAGCATGATTAACCCAAAAAAGACCAGAGTTGCCTTCTCAAAGAACACCTTCATCTCCTTCTCTCTTTCAACTATAGAGAAATACAAGGGTGACCAAGACCTAAATTACAGCAAATAACTCAATAGATAAAATTAGTGAGTGAGAATTTGAAGAATCTTAAGAATCTTGAAACCCAAACCAACTGAAATTTTCTGAAGTCCCCATCTAGTTTGTTGCCACTGCTGGAAAGAAGATATATTTTTATGTTGTCTCAAATGCCTCTATGTAAAGATATTTATATATTCATCTATAGATACTTATATGTTTATTTATCTGAATATTTATATATGCATACAGCTAATCATATAGATCACTCACCAAACAATCCTGTAATTAGGTGCTGTCAAAGAAGAGCAGTATTATAAAAAGAATTAAGTAGGAATTTGTGGTAAGTTTCATGGGGTAACTGCTTAGATCCCAATCCTGCAAACACTTTTTGTATATTAATAGCATTACAGCGCAATTCATGGTAGCAATTATGCAATTAACTTATTCTATGTCACACTAGACCCAATCATGCTAGCTATGGTACATATATGTTATATTAAAAGTCATAAGAGCAAAATAATAAAAAAATACTGCTAGACTACTCTCTTAGTGTGGAAATTTCCTGTAGCATTTTGCTGTGATTGAGCATTTTGGTTGTGTTTGTTGGCTGGAAATTTTTTTGCTATCTGAGGTAGCTCATGATAATACAGAGTATCTGTTGACAGAGACATTTAAATGTTGTCTGTTTATGAACTTCTGTAATGTTTTCCATTTCAGAGTTTTAATTATGTTCTTCCCTCCAGGGAATTATCTCTGCACAGATTCTGCCTTAAGTTCACAGACTGCCCCTAGGACTGGACATGTTTCTCCACCCATGTGACCTCTGTGAGAAGCAGCAGAGCAAATTTCCAAACCAATTTTCTCATCTCATCTACCACATCCCCTTGATTCCTCTATGGTCTATAAGGGTAAAATTCTTTCTTCCACTATCTGAGACGCAGCTTCTTTTCCCCCAGCATCTGTCTACTCCTCAGCAACAGATCCTTTCTCCTTGTCCATCCTGCTTGCATAGCAGCCACATGTGCTTAGAGCTCATACAGCAACTTGGACAGAGTGGTCTGCTTTCTTCTCCTCACTCAACAGGAACAGACACCTGGATCTACAGAGGAGGAAAAAAAGCCAAGCCACCACTTTTTGGAGCATCAAAGAAAGATGTCATTTTAACATTTAGCATTTCACCCCCAAACTAGCTATTTTTGCCCCAGGTGCAATCTTCACTGGCTCTCTCATGCTCGTGTTTCTGTACACCCAAACCACAATGCATTTGGAGAGGGAGGTATTTATTTTCCATCCCGAAAATGAACAGTGGAAGTGCAGCTTGCTGGATGCCAGAAGGGAGTTGGGAGCATTTAAGCCCAAAATTCAGCAGTGTATCTGTCTCCACGTAGTGGGTAGGATATAATTTGATCTGTACGGTCAATTCACTGTAACAGAGCATGGATTGCAATTTTTTCCACCTACAAAAGCAAGATTTACTACTGCTAGGTCCTGGCATGCATGAGCATTTCAAAACACGTGTTAAAGGTCCATAAGAGTTAAGCAGATGCCCACCTAACAGTATGGGTATTTTCCACAAAGCTCAAGGTCTTTCATTTGTGGAATGGTACAGGTATGCTGATGGCAAACTTTGATTATCCCTAATCCTCTTTTGTCTGCAGGGGAATAAGTCAGAAGGAACGTGAAGCACACAGTAAAGAATTTTTTTTTTTTTTTTTAACTGAGGAACATTGTGCTGTGTATTCCTTAGCCAGCAAAGTCAGGGATAAGCAGATTTTACCTTGGTTTGCATCTTCACACAGAAAGCTGTGGATAAACTGCCAGGTCTCACTGCCCCTGACGGGAAGAAGGAAAAATATTTCTTCCTGGTATTAGATTTTCTAATACTGCTTGTCTAACAAAAGTTATTTTGTCCTGGCTTTGTGCCAGTGAAATGGAGCTTGGGTTTATTATAAACTCTTTTCCTATGTCCCTTATTCTTCAGCAATGATATTAACAGATACAAAACACTGTTGTTTGGTTTTAAAAATAACCTTCTGTTTTCATCCACCTTTCATGCTTGAAAGAAAATTTGTAAATTGTCAAGTTGACTTAACTTTTCCTGTGGACTTGCACCTATTTGCTATAATAAGAATTTCCCCCTTGGGTTTCACTCATCTCCAGTGTGTGGCAGGAAAAAGGGATTAGGATTGTATTTGTCTTCTTTCTGAAGCCAATACCCTTTCAGCAAGCCTGCTATTAGTTCTGGCTGCCAAAACAGCCTCTTAATGCCTTACCTGAGAGTCAAGTATTTTATATTAAGTTAACTTTTGCCTCTGCTGACTTTCACTATTCTATTTACTTTGGAATCCTCATTCCTTATGGAGCTTACTATTGTTTTATGTGCACTCAAACCTGTATTATGCCCTTTGGTTCCTCCTGCTAACCTGGCATAGAAATGGGGAAGGAGTCTTGGGGCTTCTTCTTTCTTCCGTAATGGCCCATTTTAATGAGTTTATCCTCTGATTTGGAGAGACTCTTAACCCTTTGGCAGCAAGAGATGGGCTTTCTTGACACTAAGTGCTCTGCAAATGCATTTTTCTCAGAGCTGTGGACTGCTGGTACCTGAGGGAATTTAGACAGCACTTAGCAGACCCATTTATTTGCAATACAAAATAATGTTTTGTTTACAGCATCATCCTCACAGGGCATTAATCATGAAGTACCTCATTCCAGCTGCAAATTCTCAACCATCCAAGGGGGCGTTATTATCACTTTTTTGTCATGGAATAAAAGATCTCTTATGTCTTGTGTTAGGAAGAGACATGTGCCTGTGTGAAGTTCTGTGTGCAGATTTTTCCAAGGCGCCTTGCACTTTTGGAGGTTTTTGTTAATTCAAACTCACTGACAGCAACATCCAGTACATGAACTGGATGGGCACTGTTACCCAGCTCTGACCATCACAGGCTGTCAATGAAATGTTTGTCACATTAATTTAGAACTTGACCATCAAAAGGGAAAGAATTTCTATCTGCAAACTACAGACATGTATTGTTTTATGTGAAAAAGTCAGCTATAAGGTATTATCTACTTCAGCAACTACCTATTTTGCTAAAAGACATAATTCAAAGTTGAGCAGTCATGATTTCTTCCATGAGAAAGCTGAATTTTACATTCCTTCTGGCCACTCAATTGGAATATTTCTCTGGTGATAGCATCACTTCATCTACTGATCGAAAATGTATCAATACATTAGATAGATAGGTCCATGTGTTTTAATATTTTCTGTCTATAATTTCGTCAATGAATTAAATAGAATTTTTGAAGTGTTCACAAGACATATTAGTTTCCTTTTTGAAGGCGAATGAACTGAGACAAGGAAAATTGATGTAGTTTAACCTAAGGGATACTCTTCTAGCAGTATAAATGTAGGTATCATATTGTACTGTCTATGGCACAGAAATATCCACGTGTGAGTGTTGTGGATGTGTCTGGATGTGGCACAACTGGACACAATGGGCCCTTGAACTACTCACTGGGTGAACCAAACCTATCCATCTTTCTTTTCTTTTAGACAAGAAAATACATGAATTTGTTTCTGGTTATAGGATTTTTCCGGTTAATCTATTTAAGTTTTGTTTTGTTTTAGTTTTAGTTTTAATTTGTCTTTCCAAAACAGATTAATATTTGCTTATTTGGGATTTTTGTTGTGAAAAATTTTGTTGAAAGTGTTAATCTCTAATTTTATTTTCCTAATTTTATCTCTGTTTTCATTATGGAAAAATGTGATAGTAGGAGGTTGAAAATAAAAAGGAAGGGATAAAAAGGAAGAATGGTAAAGGGAGGAAATGTCCTCTTTAAAAATGGAAAATTTTCATAAGGAACAAATCATTAGGGGTTAAAAGAGTTTTCATAGAATGGAATTTTTCACAAAATGCCTTGGGTTGGAATGAATGTTAAAGCTCATCTTGTTCCAACTCCCTGCCATGGGGGTTCCACTCTCCCAGGTTGCTCCAAGTCCTATCCAACCTGGCCTTGGATGCTTCCAGCAATGGGGCAGCCAGAGCTTCTCTAGGCAACCTGTGCCAGGGCCTCACCACCCTCACAGCCAGGAACTTCTTTCAATCTAACCCTACTTTCTCTCACTCCCTAATTTGGAAAAGGAGGCAGTTTCATTAAAAGCTTCTCTCTTTTTTTGAAGATTTTTGTTTTACTTTACTTTATTTCACTATTGATTTCAGCTATATTTCAAAACATTCCCTTTTTGCTACCCCCTGATGCAGTCCTGCTGCTCTGTTGAAGTCAGCTGGACTTGGATAGACACTGACTGGTCTTTCTCATCATATCTTGTTTGCTGTGTTTTTGTGGAGCTGGTCCTTGCACAGCCTGGAGATTTGCAGGCAGCTCTTTGCTGCAGGATGAGCAGTAAATTGGAGCAGTCTGTACTGAACAGTAACAAAAATAGTGATAATTTTTGCCCAAACCAGTGGTGGCTTTAAGAGATGGGCTGAGATACCCAGCTCTGGAAAACTTTTGTGGCTGGGTTTCCTGGCTGCTTCTTGTGGGTTTGGGAAGTCCACTAGCCCCCAGTTTTGGGGCTTGCTGCTTCATGCACCATCCTCAAGCAGGATCAATCCTTGTGTGTCGGCATTTCTGCAACCTCACAGTAGTCAATGTACACTTTAATTGGATCAGATAGCCTCCTTCCCCCTGCTCCCCACCCCACCCCCCTATTTATGAATGACAATTTCTCTTTCCACAGGATTGAGTTTTACATTCACCTGGTTGGGAAGCATGATATCTGCTCCCTGGCATGTCATAGAGCATCAGGACCATCTACTGTCTTGCATGAGGTTATTATGACAGGTTCCTGTGTTTTTGTGACCTGGCTCCACGAAGCATGTCACATTTGATGAATGTCTGACAAACGTGAGTTGCTATTTGTAGGCTTGATTTAGATGAGAAGGAAGTTTTGCTTGGAGAGCTGTTCCCCCTGGATGTGATCTGATTCCAAGGCTTTCAGTTCAGGATAGTCAGTCTGCAGCCCTGACTGAATGATGGGTCGATATCCAATAACTCATGATCAAAAGCTGAAGTCTTCTTAATCAGCAGAGCTTGGGTTTCCTTCAGGGGATGAGAACACTGTGCAACCACTCTGAAAGAGATGCTATTTCCAATTTCTTTAATCTGAGGACATTACAGGCGAAGTTAACTTGGCATGAAACATTTCTTACATTAATTACTATGGCAAGATAAAAAATAATAGAATATACATTTTGGTGCTCAGTCAGTTAAGACCAAACCTGATTCATTTTAGGTCAAAGCTCTGCAGTTAGGGTTGGTTTTCTTTAGGATGTGTGGTTTCCACTTAATTGAGCTATACTGTCTGCAAGTTAACTTTTTTCCTCCAACTATGCGCAAGATTCTTAATAATGACAAATGGATCTAATCCATCGCCTTTCATCATGTTATCGAGGTACAGAGCATGAAAATTTATGACAGTCAAAAGATTTTGCCATAAAAAACCCTGCTGTCTCCTGCCTAGTTGAGCCAGCATTGGAGATTTCTCTGTCTTCCCTGTTGGTATGAGTCAGGTGTCAGACTTGGCTTCAGCTTTTCTTTGGGGACAGCATCTGTCAAAAGTGCATGACACACAGAGTGTCTTCACATTTGGCCAAGATCTTCCTGAGCAGTTCAGACCTTATGAATATTAAATTGCAAGTTTGTCTTCTCTTTTCATGGTTTATTTATTTTACAGAAGGCATCTTCTCTTGTTTAATGATCAAGTGATTTTTCAGGCATATAATTTGCAGTATTCAGCATTATTTATAGAAATTTGTCATTTCTCTGATACTGCTTTGTTAAGTTTGTCTTGGAGAATTAGCCCATGTGTCTACCAATTGAGGAAAGGAGAAAAGGATTATGCAGAACTTTTGTCCTTCTGAGTCCTGAGATCTAAAAGGAGAGACAACACCATTACATGTGGCAGGCAAGAGAGTGACAAGGCAAAAAGCCTTGAGGGTCTGAAAGTGAAAGACAGGCAGCACTGGCCAGAGCTAAACATGATGTGACATACTTAATGACCATTGTTCTGTGAAGTCTGAGAAAGGTCCCAAGTCTCATCCTTAGTTAGCCAAATATTGAACCTACAGTTTAAATGTCCCTGTTGACCAAAGCCATTGACTCTTTTTAACAGATGGAAAGGGACTCTGCTAATAGTCAGAATTTTGATCACCAAGTTTCCAGGGTACATTTGGGATAAAGGCAGCTCTCCTGTGAGAAGAAGAGCTTATTTTGTTTGTACCTGTAAACAGACCATGGTCTGACACTGTTGAACAGCTCATGCCAAAAACCATCTATCTTTGCACCTTGTCCTTTACATTTCTTCCTGTTTTTAACTGTTACTCATTTTTACAGCACCTCAGGTGTGTAAGGTTTTCTGAGCTATCATGAAAGCCAAGCGGTCCCAGTCCATTAGTGACGCGTAAAAGCTGTTTGCAGTTTTATGTCTGCTAGTTTAATCGACTTTTCTGCAGACTACCACATGGTGTTCCTTCCATTATATCACACTGAGGTATAGCAAGAGAGCATTCAGTGTCAATAGAATCAAAGCACAATGAACAAGAATCATTAGAAAACCAAAGAGCTGCTGTTTGAAAAGCATTTCCCTTTTAAGCTGGTTTTAAGGGGCTTAAGACCCTTTCCTGCCTCTTGTTGTTAAAGGTGGGTCCAAGTGGGCAGTCTCTCATAAAAATCAGAAAAATTCTCATAGAACACGTAGCACATTAGAAAGAAACTTTTGGATTGCTTGATAGCAAAAAGACGGTATTGGGTTACTAAAAGAGATGTGTTATATCTAAAGCCCACAGAAGAAAACTGGGCCACTGATGTCATTGTCTTGAATGAGATTACCACTCTGGCTGAGAAGAGACACCAAGCAGCTTTTAATTGGGGATAGGAGGATGACACAGTCTAATGACTGCAGCACAAGACTGTAGGTCCTTCAGCTGATTTTGCTTAGAGAAAGCTGAAGTAAATATTTTCAATAACAAGCATTAATTTCTCAGACTTGGAGACCCTGATGTATCTGAGAAGTCCCAGAGTTCATATATGGATTTCTCGTGGTATATGGTCCCCTTACAGTTAGAGGGATCTAAATCTACCTGCTAAATAAGGGAAAAAATATCCTACTCCATAAAGAAATTTAGGAAATATTTAACAGTATCAGGAAGACAGTCTTCAAATCATTTTAGATACTCCTCTGCAAACATCAGCTCAATTCTTAGCAGTGGCTGAAATGGTTAATAGCATGTTGGCAATGAATAGGAAAGGAAGTGATCACTGAATGGAAAAATCCTGTGCTTGCAGGATAATAGATCTCCCTGATATGGGCAGGAGGGGAAATTGTAGGCTACAAGTCTAAAATGCTGCATGCTATTATGCTGTTTTGCTTAATGCACTTAATGGAGAGTACACTCCACCGTTCTAGTTCAGCAGCACGGTCTTGGGAGTAAAGATTTGCCTGATCAAACTCAGTTCACTGACAGCCTTGGACATAAAGACTGCCTACCAATATCAGCAAAGTAATAAAAAACCACAAACAAACAAGAGAGGGATCATTTGGGTCAAGCCTTGCATAACTGAATTAACAGAATGGGAGTCAGCTGTGGAAAATATAAGATGAATATTTTGCATTTTAGCACTGCTATTACAGCAGAGTAGGCATTCAAAAGAGGAATTTCAAGAAATTTGCCTTGATATAGAGATTATGAAGATTTTTCCTATCATGTAGGTAGATGGTAGGAACTCTGACTCTGTTTCTCAATCTGTTATGACAGTTTACATCACTGTTGCTCCATTTACTCCAGATTTATGCTTCAGTTAGCCTAGACAAGCATGAGGATTCCCAAAGTCCTATCTGTGTTACTAAATGTTCTCAGCATTTCAGCATTCACCCATGTGTGTCTGGTGCATATCCTGTGGTTCTGTAGGCTGAGATGCTTTAGTGTTGTTTCCCATTCAGTCTTTTCATTATTTATCTGTCCTGGAGGAGGATTTGTGGAAATGGCATTGGAGACCTGTCAGCACTTATATGTTCTTGTTTGCATCCTCTTGGCAAAGTGAGTTCCAGATCAAGCAAAGCACAGGCTCAAACTTGAATTCATGTTCCACGTAGGCATATGTACAAAGAGCAAAGACTACACACTTCTGAGTTTTATATGCACTTTGGAGGGTGGGAAGGAGAGAAGGATTTTTGTCTAAAAGCACAGTACAAAACTATGATTTAGCCTTCCCCAGAAAATCATCAGATGACATGTGTTTCCTGTGAACATCATTGCAGAAAGGGTATAGCAACTGGGTTTTTCTTCTCATGACTCATTTTGTATTACATCTGACTTCTGAGAGCCCAGATGAAACACCAAGAATTTAAAAGCTATTTAATTAGTCTGGAAAACAGGTAGGACAGTCTCATGTGGTGACAGGTACTGAAATAGAAAGGCTAAATTAACAAGTCCTTTTCACCTTGTGGGAAGAGCACTTGGTAGAAGACAAGAGTTTTGTGATCCATGTTTCATTCTCTCCTTGACCTCTCCTATAACTTTGGCCAGGTGCCTCTGTGGACATTTCCTTACTCATCTTCTGTCTCACTTGACTGTTCCACACTTCAGGGATGCTCTGACTCATGGCATGTTCAACTCTTACCAAAATGGCTGTGCTGGTGTTTGGGGAACTGATTTCAACCTCAGACTCCCTAAATGTCCTCACTAAAAGCTGGGGAAAAAAAGTAAAGTAAAAGACATTTTGTGTAAGCTGCAATTTCGGCATTTTTCATGAAATATACTTGGTTACAAGGGTGAACAAAGCCTGACCTTCATAATGGTTAAGAAGCAAGCAAAAATTGGAAATTTCCTCCTGCGTACTGTCTGAAATTTCTTAATTGTTCAGGTATCTAAGAAATTCTGTGTGAATATATAACATCTGTAATCTCCTAAGAATCTAGATGTAATATTAAAAAGAGAAAACGCAGGAAAGTTGGAAGATAAGCAATACAACAATATAGCAGGACCTCCCTGCGCCAGTGGCTGTGTCAGAATGGAGAGGAGTGATTTTCAAATTGAGACCATGTGACTCTGGTGACAGCCTTGGAGACATTTCAGAGAAGACTTTATCTGGAAAATAAGCTAACTGTTGGTGGAAAACTGCTCTTCCATATGTGGAGTTGATGCCTGGTGATGTGGGGGCAGAAGATACAGATTATATGGATTCTGTTTCTGTGCTGATGACCCCAAGTAAGAAGTTGAGCCTCTCTGGGCCTGTTTTTCCTGGAAACTTTGTAAAAAATACTGTTAATAAAGCAAAAGCAGGAGTCAAAATGTCACACAGACTATAAACACATGGGGAAAACACACTGAGACAGCCAGCTCTGGCATCTCAGTATCTGAAAAATAGGATGCCTGACAGCAGCAATGTAAAACAGGGTGGGATTCATTCTACATTCAGACTGCAGTTCCCATTTCTGGGTGGGTTGAATAGTGCTCCATATGCTGCTGAATTGCTGCTGAATATAATAAAAGCTCAGGCTGCCAAGCTCAGCTCTAGGCTTCTCCAGATAGACAAGAGTGAAAGCCTGATCTTTCACAGTCACTCTTCAGTGACTAGAGGGAGGTTAGCTCTGATCTGTGATCCAGAACTCAGCTAAATGGTGATTGCTAAGAACTATTCAGGAGGAAAAGAACATCCTGTCAGCCCTGGCTTTGCCTCTCAGCCCTCCTCACTCGGGATGTCCCCCTTGGCAGGGAGGTGAGGCGACTCCCCACTTCCAATCTGTGGCAAGCTCTCTTAAAAGACAAACATGCTCCTTTCCGGGTGATGGGAGAGCCCAAACTCCATCAGATAATCCCTGGCTTGAGAGAAGGTGGTGATGTGCACTTTTGATTTCTGTAGTACAACTTTTCCTCCCAATGAATTAACTTAATGTCAATACTAACAACAGTCAGTCAGTTGGTGTTAGGAGCCTGATCTATCCAGCATTGTTGTCAGCATGTTATATATCATGTAATCTGTCTTGGCTCAGAACAATCAATATATTGCTCCTGAATTTGCTTAAAACTGATGGAGTTGAACCAGTCATAGCAAAAGTGGAAAACATTTGCAAAACTTACCCTCAAGGTGCACAAATGTTAGGATACCCTCCCCACTCTTTCTCTTCATGGAAAGCAGTGAAGATAATGGCTAGATTCCTGTCTCACAGGTGTTTAATGAGGTTAATGGCTCCCTTATAACAGTTTGAGATCCTTGAACAGAAAACATTACTGCAGACCTAGGCATTGCATTATTATTCTTCCTTATCCTTTTTGAAAGGGGAACATACCCTTCAGAGTGTTCTGTTTTGCAACTGCATTGTTATGGTTGTTGGTGTATAAAATTGGTGCTCGGTGTGTATAATTTATAGCCTCTAAAAATGATAAATAGCCTGAGAAAAAGGAGGGATCTCTGTGTTCAAGTACTAGAAGTTTCAAGATGAAAGGATATTTTTGGGAAATGGTTTATAACTTCCCACAAACTATAATTTTACCTGCTTCTTAGCAGTGCTGTTTCTACTTGCACTCATGAAATTTTTGGAAGTATCCTAGCTCTGATCTTCCTGGTGGACTCTGTTCAGGCTCACTGCAGTCAATAGGAATGAGCAATCTTCAACATCTTCCAGAAAAAACTTAAAACCTTTATGGGTTCAGATGCCATAAGCATTAACAGTATCATCATGATTTTTTTTTAATAGGGATAAACTAGAAATTAATATATTTAGCCTGAAAAAGGGGATAAAATTTGTATCTATTAGAGGAATATGGCTGTGGAACTTGCCTCCAGTTAGAGGCAACTGAACTCAACAAGGGTTGCAACAGTGTTTAATATATTTATATGTGTGACTAAATTTTAAACTTTCCTGAGAAAAACCCCAGGGAACTGGACTTGATTCTTTTCAGGCTAGACTTCTAATCTGATTCATCTACACTGGCTGTTGGCCCTTTCATTTATGTTTAATGGGCTGACTGTGTTATGTTGTACTCATTAAAAACTAGAACTGCCCAAGTAATTATTAATAAATTAATATAGTTGGTGATTGGTTGAGGAACAGTGGCAAAAAATATATTAAGTCATGAATTAGGTTAGCTTTACTATGTATTCTAGGAGATAGTCCACATTGAAGAGGAAGGAAGGTAATGCAGGGAGATGTAAAGCAAAACAAAGATTTAACTAGAAACTGTCATCAGTAACAAGTAAACATGCTATGGGTTTTGTTTCTTTTATTTTGGAAACGCCTTCAAATTCCTATGCACTTTCACTGCTATTACTGTAACTAAAACATTATCTTAAGATTTTAGATTTCATTGATATTGGTCTCATAAAATGCTGAGCATGTCTGTGACGTTAATGGAAGCTGAGACTATTCAGCAGCTCACAAGTTCAGGCCCAAAATGGTTGCATTTGGTTATATAAAATGCATCAACCTCCTAACCTCATTTTACAAAAGTTTCGCATTGTTACAGAATCAGCTTAAATGATTCCATCCTAATGGAGCTCTTGAGTAGTGGTTACCAGAAGCTCTTTCACAGGTCAGCAAAACACTGTTATGTTGATGGCTCCTGCTGACAGAGACTAGCAAGAAACAAGTCTTCATGGAAGATGAAATGCATATTTCATTGGAGGAAGTAGAAGTGTTGCTTTGTATTTCAACTTGCTCAGACCTCTACTGCAACATTTAACCTCATGATAACTCTGCTTTTTCCCCTATAAAAACATGAAGTATTCACACCAAAAAAATGGTTTTTTGTCATGAAAATGGGATGAATATATGAATCCAAAAGGAATCCACTTTAGAAAACTTCTAAACTTCCTAACATCATTCTTTGCGGAACTCAGACAATGCCGATTATAAGAAAAAATGTATAAGGGCAGCTTCATCTGTTTGTCAGCTGCAATTGGTATAAACAGATTTCTGAATTATCCTGTTAGACCTTCTATGTCAAAATTATGTATAAAAGAATCTGCTGATGTGGAAACCTGTTAGGATTTTTTTGTGAAAAGTTATGCTTTATGTAAACTAGGACTTTTGCAGGATCCTGACAGATTTCTATGGCCAAGGAGGAGAATGAGCAGCTGTCCCTGGTCTGTGAAGTCCATGGGTAGAAGTGGATCGCATGATGTTCCTCCTCCAGGAGACATAAAAATGTCCCAAGGAGAGGTGAGGGCAAGTTTCTTCTCCATGAGATTTTACAGGTCCACAAGGTAACTGCCTTCCATCTCATAAACACCTCAGGGCATAAACAGCTTCCAGCACCCTTCCAAAATGACACACTGTATTCAAAGGCTGTGGACACTAATCTGTTACCTCAGACTTCGACAGTGGCACAGAGAAATTCAGCCTTGCAGGCAGCAATTTAAATACCCCAAACTCATCCAATGCCAAATGAAAGCAGAGGTGGGTATTGGATCATCAAGATTTACTCGACTGGTCAGGAGCAAAACCCAGCCCTCAGGTTGCAGAGCAATGTTATGAACTCCAGACAGAGGTACCCCAGGGAAAAAGATCCTGTAGTCAGCTCTGCAGAAGCACTTAGGTGCCAAATGTCATTTGAAGCCCGCAGAAGTCAATAGTCAACGAGATGCTTGGCCCAGAGGCAGATGTCTATGTGTCTTAGATGGTTTAGCTCTCTAAGTTAATTCCACTTTCTTTCCCCTGGGTGTTTTGAATCATCTGAGACAATCTTGAGTGTTTAAGAGATCCACATCACCATGTCAGAAATGGTCTAGGATTTATGGGGACCTGCATTTTTTTTGGAATGACAGTGAGGGGCCACAGGCATGTCCTGGAGCATTTTGAATGAACTCAGGTTTTTCTACATGAGCAAGTGAGCAGTTAAACAGAGAGTGCCTGCTGTGCTCTCTGCTCTGCCATTAATAAAGTATAATGAATGCATTCTGTTGCTTTAGCAAGGACTGTATTTTAAATATCACTTTCCATCACTCTCCTTTTTTTTAGATTTGTTTCTGTGGTTTTTGTTTGGTTTATTTTGGCTTGGTTTATTTCTTTTTTGTTTGTTTGTTTTTTAAAACCTCATAGAGAACTAAAAGGTAAAACAGAGCTTTACTATCCAATTGCCTGGTTCAATATTTGCTTGTAAACAGAGGGCATGATTCTTTTTTTTCCTGGCCACAGGCTTAGTCATGCTAGTTTACAAGTTTCAGCTTAGCTGTTCCTATTGTTGTCTATGGATATATATGTATATGTATATGTATATGTATATGTATATGTATATGTATATGTATATGTATATGTATATGTATATGTATATGTATATGTATATGTATGAAAAGAAAAAATAACTAGTCTCCTGTTTCTGGGTTTGTTTACATTTGTTACTTGATCTCTTCTTCCTTTGTAGGAAACATTAAACAATAGTAAATCATTTGTTCTTAAATTTTCAGTGACCATAAGCAGAGCAATAAAAGGGAACTTTCGTAAAATTATGGCGTTCAGGAACCTGCAGGGAGAGGGAATTAACACTCTTATGCCACTGACCCAGTTGTATTAATGGTTGGATATACCAAACAACAAAAAATCAACAAAATCTCAGGAAACAAAAAGAAGTAAAAAACCAATTTGTTCCTCATTAAGGTGCTGGAAAAGTCCAAGATAAACCTGTTTAAAATTGATCTGATAAGCTGGGGAGCTCTGATTCACTGATGTGTTCTTCCCTGCTAATGGTCCTTTACTAATATTTATCCATTGCTTTGAGTAACTATTAATCTCCTAAGTTGAGAAACTCTACAAATGCAATTTCTAGAGCATTTAACCTTTCATGTTTACTGCCTCCAGAGTTTGGGTTGACTTAGATACCAAGCACTACATTTTGCTTTGTTTCTATGAGCTCTAAATTGCTAAAATATTGGCACAAAGACTATTTAAAACTGGATTTTCTTCCTTTTTTTTTTTAATCTTGCACATAAATATGGTATTTTTCTTGAAGTGTAATGAAGTTGAATTCATTTTTGTTTTTCCACTGGCTTGCTTCTGCCTGTTACTGAAGCTCCTTCAAATTGCCATGTGCTTGCAAGTGTAATTTTTTTCTTCTGTAATTTGACATCAGAAATGACCAGAGAGGTAACAGCTCAGCAGCATGAATGTTTTTCTAATGATCTCTCAGAGGAAAAAAACCCAAAAAACCAAGTATCTTGCTACTGACCTAATAATTCTAATACCTAGCAATAAGTCTTGATTTTTTAAGAAATGAAAAATTTCCATAAACTTCCTCATATTTGCAGCCACTCAAGTTTATCTTTTCACAGCAGAGCTTTTAATCCTTCTATTTTTCTCCTTCTTATTCTTTCTTTTTCTTTTTTCCATTTTTCTTTTTTTTTTTTCCTCTTTTTTTTCCTTTTCTTTTTTCTTTTTCCCCCTCCCTATCCTATTCTGGCCATGACAACTAAAGGCTTTTAAAAAAATGGCCTGGGCTCTGAACAAAGCCTGTTGTTGCAGGTAATTGTTGAAATATCAAGGGTATTCCGTCCTCCATTACTTAAGCTTTCATTTGTGGCTTTCATGGTTTTGAGGAATGTTTATGGCTGACAATCCTTTCTTTACGGCTCTATCCTTCAAGCTCTGGCTGATACCGCTGAGAATGACCGCATGAGTGACTGATAAAATGTCAAGATGCCATTGTTTCCAGGAGAGTGTTTGGGAGCAATAAGATCCGTTTCAATTTATCTCACCCACCTGACTTTAAGGCTCCAGGTTTTACTTCTTGAACTGCTACAAGGGATAACAAAACAAAACTCCCCCATCCCCTGCAGCAAACACAAAACTTGGGGCCTTTAAGCACTCTGAGATAATATTATGCAGATGGGTCATAACAGCAGCAGTGCTCTGACGTTGGAGATATATTTCACAAAGCACGTCAGTACAATATTTGGGACTTAATTAATAATCTCTGTGAAAGCTGGTTTATGGATCATAATAACCATATTTTTAAATCTGTGAAATACAGCAACAAAAAATCTAATTCGCGAGGCAGATGGTGAAGCAGGGTCTGTGGAGCAACAGAATGGGAGAGCTTTACAGTGAGTTTCAGAGAGTCTTCTGCTAGGATTTAGCCCTTTCCAAGGTTGTGCCACTTCTCAAATGATCTTTGAGGGTCGCCAGACTATTGATAAAACCAGATGAAGAGAAGGCAGCAAAACCAACTGACACATGAAATAAATAAGAATATGAATTAATATTTTGCATAGATGGTTTTGCAGTGCAATTACTTTAAAGCCATTACTCTCAAATTAAATAGCAATCACTCAATGTAATTTAACTGTAAAGTTTAAGTGGCAGTTTTCTAGGATGTGGATTGGAATTTACACAGGGACTGGGACAACTTGGGGTTTCTTCCTGTCTGGTCCTTTTGAGAAGAACTGACACAATCATAATGGTGTTCCACACACACCTGTTTGATGTGAGCATGTTACTTTAACCATTTTTTAGTCTCCAATCCTATAGAATCACAGCATAGTTTGGGTTGGAAGGGCCCTTTAGAGGTCATCTAGTCCAACACCTCTGCAATGATCAGGGACATCATCTAGACCAGGCACTCAGAGCCCCATGCAACCTAACCCTGACTGTTCAAAGGGATGTGGCATCCACCACCTCTTCAGGAAACTTGTTCCAGTGCTTTTGCCAGTTCAGCATGCCATGAGGCTCTTCCCAATCCTTTCCCTGATAAGGCAGTGACGAGCCCAGCTGACACCTCCTTTACCTGAGGATGGCACTGGAGGGCTGATGGGTGCTCAGGTTTGCCCTTGGTGAGGCAGAAAGGTGGTTTCACAGTGAAGAGAAAGCTGCTGCTCTGACTCAGCTTTCCCAGAGACATTTCAGATACATCCTGTCCAATGTGTAAGCTACTCATATGCTAAAGCGATTAATCTGAGCTACAAGGATGTAATTAACTGTCATTTAACTAACAACAGCAGTTAAACTAGCATTTAAATTTGCTGAGGCATAGATTTGATAAAAGGTCCTGAGGTGTGGCAGAACTGCTGAGGCTGGCAAAAGGCTGGTCCCAGTCAGATTTAAATTAACCAATTTATTTTTAAAATCTCAGTCTGGTTTATAAAAACCTTATTGTAGCCAAACTCCCTGGAAGACTGTTCTTCAGATCAGCTTCTTAACTCAGACCATTTTATTAAGAACTTTAAAAACTGAGCTGAAGTTTGAGTGCTGGGTATATTTTCCAGGAAACTTTAATGAAGGCATGTTTCCCTGAGATTGTGGGAGAGTCATGAAGTAACTCCAACTTTTCTCTTTTTCCAGAGAGCATCATTGTCCTTTCCAGATTTGAAGTTCATCTGCTGTGATCACCAAGGCTGCTTAGTGTCTCTGAAAACCCTCAGTCTTCTTGAATCTTGACTTTCTACTGTGTTAAGTAAAACTTATTTCTGTGAGAATGAATAAGAGTCCCAGCAAGTTTCAACCTTGCTGTACTTCTCAAAATATTTTTCCTCCCCTGCTAAGCTTAGGTGCTCTAAAATAGTTTTTATTTCACCCTCTTTAGAACACTAAAATGTGCCTTTTGGAGCTCAGAAGGACATACAAGGAGATCAAGTTCACTTACTTAGATACCATTTTTATCTTCCAATGACATTATGGACAGCAAATAGAAAACCTATCAATATCCCTGAACCTAAAATGGAGTTCTCATATTATTGCTCCTAATCGCACTAATTGGACTTCTCCAATACCAAGGGCTCACCTGCTTTAACAGATAGATCAGATGAAAGCTGGAAGGGAAAGTGAAACTGGTCACAAAGCAGATTAATGATAGAAGCAACATTCCTGACTTCCACTCCAATAGTATGGCCACTGGAGAATTTCTTACCTTGCAAGACCAAACGCCTGTGCTTATGATAGCTCCTACTTTAGTGATACAAAAGTTTCACTTAGGCTTGAACTATAGTGGGGTGTTAATAATAAAAACAAAGGTATAGATTAATCAGGAAAATGGAGCTTCAAACTGTCTAAAGATCATCTGTGGCTGCTGCTGGGTTTCTCTGCCCTGTATGCCCATTCAAGTCATCTTAGGGTGGCAGAATCTGGTCCAGGAACATTTAGCCTTATGCCAGACAATAACTTACTTCCTGGGCATGTGTCATCTTTCTAACCAGATGCACTTTAAAATAGAGCAGTCCCTTATTTTACAAAAACAGGTATTGTTTTGGTTTTTTTCTTTTTTTTTTTCTTTTTCTTATGTGAATAAAAAAAATAATTGAAAACCACTTACCTGGTCAACATTATTTCATCGGGTGCTGAGGTATAAATCAGACACAGTGCGACCTTCATAGAAATTTCAGATTTATTTACAGTGGTTTGCACTGATCGCTTTATCTACAAGGAGCTCAGTTTCCCCTTGGTGACTCATAAGTAATGTGGTCCACGCAAACCCGTGTAAATAGATCCAATATTTCAAGGAAGGTCATGCTATATACTCTCTTTGTTTCTCAAGAATAGATGATGGCTTACTGCAGGGCTGATACGACATTTATCTTCATGAGTGAGGAGGTTGATTGTGTGGCCCAAAGGGCAGTAGTCATGGCTGGTGGGCACCCAACGGGAATGAAACACACCCCATAAAACTCTCTCTATTTTTGTGTCTCTGTGATGAAAGCTCCTTACTCACCAGATAGTCTGCAGAATACTCTAAACAGTAAAGAACAGTTTTCTTTCAACAGGAGCAAGAGAAAGGAAATAAATCCTTATACATCCAGGATTGAGAAGACCTTAACCTTCTGTGGGAAAGCAGGAAAGTTCTCTCATGAGAGAAATGTCTTGAACCTTCTTCTGATGCCTCCTTGGTCCCTGCCAGGTGGCATACTGAATCAGACTGGCCACTGACTTCACGCAGTGCCTGTATCCCATCTCCTCTGCAGACAAGTTCTGATCTACAGGTTGGGTACATCACCTGAAAAAGTCCAACTCCACTAAATGGAGACAGTACTATGCTCTTGGGCTTTTATTTTCAGTTTCAGGTCTGTTTTTGTGATTTGTTTCAAAGTCTTACCTTCTCAGACAGCAAGCCATCATGAGACACAGCTTACCAGGACACAACAGCAACACGTGAAGAGTTTCCAGCTAAGTGTCACAAAACCCACTGGGTAAAAATGTGGCCCAGACAATGTTCTCAGAAAGAACACCCAATAGGGTGAATAACATAAACATCTGCTATCTTCTTCTGCTGCATTTTTGAATCATAGTGTCATGATTTTATCCAACATACTTAGACAGAGTTATATTTAATAATCTATATGACATCATATTTATACAAGTATTTCATTGGCAGTAAAAAATGTCCTAACTCTTAATTTTGTTTTGCATTTAAGAAAATTGGATTATTTTTCCTTGAAGTAGCAATCTAGGACTCTGAAAATCAAGGTTGAATTCACTGTTTTGCAGCATATTTTCCAGATGAATTTTGTGGAACTCTTTAAATTAACTGGAGAGGGCACTTTCAGGTAGTTGGTACCCACAGCTGATTTCTCTATACCTCAGTTTCTCACTTAAAAAATGTGGTAATGTTATTTTCTTTGCCTGTTTCCATTCCTATTTATATCTTAGCATTGCCTATTAGACCTCATCTGTGTTGATCCTACTGTAAGTGAAGCTAGTAATAAAAATATCTCCCGCCCAAAAGACAGATTTTGGAAATGAGCAGTGGCATACAGAAACAAGAATATAAATTTTCATCATGTTAACGATTTAATCACTATAAATAAAAGATTATCACCATGTTCTCAAGCCTGTCCTAGAATACTTTTAGGACTGCATCTGTGAAAGAAATAAGATGCATAATGCCATTGGCCCACCATATTTTAATCAATCCCCGTTCCGTGTGTTTTCCAATCACTGTAACTGTGTAACTGCCTGCAGCACAGGCTGGCAATGTATGAATTTTTGTCATTTGTTCCATGTTTATTTTTAAGATAGATAGGGAAGACAAAAAGAAAAACCCCATAAGGCAATAATTCCTCTGTTCAGAAACCCCAGCCAGGTTGGACAGCTGGTGAGGAGAAAGATCAGCTCCTGCTGACTTTTGCAGTGTGTGGGAGAGAGACATGGAGAGCATGAAGATCAAACGGTGAGCACAATGCCCTCACAGACAAAACAGATGACTTTAGGGTAAGGGAACAGAAAAATATTATCTAATAAAAAAATAACCCTCCAAAACCCCAAGACTGCTGTTCAGGAACCACCTGACTGACCTCAGAAATGTTGACTGCTAGAAGAGAAGTTGACAAAGTAGGCAGGTTAGAGTATTTCTAAAGATGCAGAGTGTGGTATGTGGGACAATGATAGTTCTGATGCAGGGGAGGTAGTTGAGACTGCCCTTGCACACACAGCATCTCCTGGAAAGTCCTCTTTAATATCAGCAGGGATGTTGCATCTTATTTGGATGCCCTTCCAATGTAAAACTGCTTTAATTTCAGCAGAAAAGTTGCATTTTATTTGGATTCCCTTGAAAAGTAAATGGAGCTCTATGAATCCTGCCAAATGTTTTCTGTGACTGCTCCTTCAAAAGTTTGATGAATATTCTGCAGCACCACTTGGCATCTCATGCAGGTTGTTGCCCAAAAAACAACAGCAACAACAGCAATAGAAAAAAAAAAGGAAAAATATGGTTTCATGGACATAGACATTTGCAGTATTTTTTAAAGTGGGTATGTGGCTTTTCTAGTTGATAGGTGTGTAGACAAAGTCTCATCTATAGTCAGGATTTTGTAAATGGCCTGTTACGGAATTTCTGAAGTGCCTGGTCCTGACTCCTGTTAAATAAGGGATGCTGGGGCAGGCAGGTAGCATATGAGTCCAGCAGGTGAGTTTTTACATGTAAGAGTAACTACACAAATAACGATGCTTTGCAAGTCAGTATCCACTGGCAAAACTAGTGGTCACCATGGCAACGTACTAAAATAAACATGGGTTGTTCTCAGGGACAATGGGTCACATACTCATAATGAGTGTGGAAGGTCCTGGGGACAGAAACCCTGAACATGGCTCAAGGGCCAGTGTTGGCTGGCATCCTCCTCATCCTCCTACCCTCTGGCCCCAGCACACACCTCAGGCTGACGCAGTTTCACAGCAGATTTGCTATGCTGTGACCCTGTGCTGGAGCCACCAGACTGCTGGGCTGTGGGGTCATGGGGGGGACAGAGGCTGTGACAGCTTACTTGACTTTGCTATCGGGGGATGATTGACAGGGATGCTCTGGAAAGTTGCACTAAGTGCCATCCTGCCTGTCCACTTCCCAGCACATCCAGCTCACCTTTCACCTCATCATTGCAATGGGACATGGTTGCCTTTTGCTGGAAAAAGAACAAAATTGAAAGTGAGCGAACGTGGCTCAGGACAAGCATTGTCCTGCCATGGCTGCCTCCAGTCTGCTTCTGCTGGGTGGTGTGCAGTCCCTGCTGTTTCACAGTGGTGGGGTTGTGCACAGGAGATGCATCCTAAGAGATTCAGTGGGACAGTCTGGTGGAAAGTGTGTGCATTGGTGCTTTAGCTGCCTCCTGCAAGCAGAGCTTTGCAAGCCTTTACAGAAGCATTATGGCACCAGACAGTTTTGTCTGCTATGGAGGCTGGAGTTGATATCACAGGAATGTGAGATAAGCAAAGTCAGTCTTGACTCAGTCCATCATGGGTGAGCCCATGACCATCATGTGCTCAATCCATTTGGGTGAGCCAAACCTCTCCAGCAGACTAGAGCAAATGGAAGAGAGAGCAGATGAGAGAACTGCAGCTGATCTGCCTGGAGCAAAGACGAGAAGACTCCAGGGAGACCTCAGAGACTCTTCCAGTGCCAAAGGAGGCTCCAGACACCTGGAGAGGGAGTTCTGACATGGTCCTCAGTGATAGGACACAGTGGAACAGCTTCAAACTGAAAGAGGGCAGGGAGAGATGGGATATTAGGGAGAAATTCTTGGCTGTGAATGTGGTGAGGCCCTGGCACAGGTTGCCCAGAGAAGCTCTGGCTGCCCCATCCCTGGAAGTGTCCAAGGTCAGGTTGGACTAGGCTTGGAGCAACCTGGGACAGGGGAAGCTGTCCCTGCCCATGGCAGAGAGAATGTGAACTGGATGAACAATAAGGTTCCTTCCAAACCAAATTATTCTATGAAAAACCTGAAATATAACATAAAAAAGCAAGCAAACAAGCATAAAACCCACCCAAAAAACTCTCAGCAGATGAGAAGAAAACTGGATGCAGAAACAGAGCACAGAAAATGCTGAGCAGTACAGACATCATGGGTGTGCTGAGCAGCAGAGAGCTGCATGCAGGAAAGGACTGTCTGGTGAAACACAGATGCTTCCCTGCCTGCAGAGTGTTCAGTAGGAGGAGGGTTAATTTAGAGGTGTCGCACTCAGAGCATATCCAAATGTTCCACTGGTCGCTCTTGAGTTACTCTCTGTCTCAGGTGTACTCTTCAAGTATTTTAAAAGGGGCAATGATTTTTTTTTCCCTGGTAGCGAGAACATCCAGGCAGATATAATTTTAATATAAAGGGGAAGTTTACTAGAATAGAATTTAAGAATATTAAAAAGGGATTTGGTTCCGAGAGAAATATTAGCAGTAAAGGCAAGGATAAGGATTTTGGAGAAATTTAATTAAAATTTAATCTTCTTTCTAATTAAATTTCCTTTTAATTAAACTTAAAATTAAATTCGCTTTGTTTAATTGGAGGAATTTAAAAAGTATTACCTCAGAATGTCAATCTTTTTTTTTTCACACTATAAAAAATAGTTTACCCTGGTTTGTCTAATTTAAAAGATGAGTTTTCACATGGAGTGGGAAAAAATAGTAATAAAAACATAACATTTAAATGTAAATCAATTTACTTCTCAGTTTTCTTCCACCTTGTTTCCTTCTCCCCCTCTCCCATTCCAGTATGCTGTAAATGAGGGCTCCCTCTCAGGAGCCTGTCTGTGTCAGCAGGGAATGCCCTAACCCTTTTGACATCTGGGCCACTCACTTATTACAGGATGGAGCTCTGGGCTGTGACAGTGCTTTGCTGTGCTTGATGCCATTAATTTTCCTGCTTTGCCAGTGATAATTTCTCTTTTTTCTGTTTGTTTGACTTTTTCTCGTGGATTTTTTTTTTGTGTGGAGTTTTTTTTTGGTGGGTTTTTTTTTTTTTGGTTTTTTGTTTGCTTTTGGTTTTCTTTTTTTCCTGGTGAGAGCGAGTCTTGGGGATGTGAAAAGAAACAAAGGAACAGAAAGCCCTTCCAAACTAGCAACGCCTCAGGATGGCTCTGCACCAGTCTCACTCAGTGCTGCCCTGATGCCCTGCACCTTCCTTTTGTCCCTTAAGCCCTGCTCCCCTGCCACCTTCCTGTTCCTCCCTCCCTGTTCTCCAAAATGCCAGAGCAAGCCTCATTTTGCCTTAAGTTCTGCTCCTCCTGCTTTCCCTTTTGAACACCTCTGTGCTGGCTCACAACTCCTCCCCTCTGCTGAAAGCCACCTGGCCAAAGCCATTAGTGACCTCCTGACTTGAGCTAAACCAAAAGGTGATTTTTCTGGTCTCAATTTCCTCAATCTATCTTGCTCTCCTCATCTACTTAGTCCTCCTCTGCTTCCACTTTACTGATGTGGATGACTCTCATTGTAGATCAAAGGGTACCTTTTTATGGCTCTTGCACCGAATTCTTCTGCTTATAGATTGGCATCTTGCTGGCTTTTTTCACATCCTCATCTCTTCTCTTGGCCTCATTCAAGTGACAACTCCCACCATCCCTGCCTTTTGTTGTTCCCCTCTACCTTCCAAGCCACTCTCCATCTGTATTTCTTCTGCTTCCACTTTTTTTCCCCTTGTTTTTTCATATACCGTGTTTTTGGCAGTTTTGTTGTTGTTGCTTTTGGGGTTTATTTTTAAGCTCTTCTCTCTTCTGTATCCTTGTATTACATGTGTATGCCATCACTGCAGTCAAAGGCAACAGCATCCAGCTAAAGTTCAGGTCATGAATCCAGTGAACCAGGGGTGATCAAACAGAGAGGTCACTCCCAGCTACTCCTCTCCAAACATGCAAAGATGCAACCTCCAATCTCTCCACAAAGAAGCCTTGGAACCTCAGTAATACCTTTTTGCCAACCTTCTTAGCTTGAGACATGCTTGAAATAATTTCTGCCCTCAGAAGGAGAATTATATTTTGCACTTCATTCTATTGAACCCAGCTTTTCATCAGCATCAATGTTGTCCTGGGTACAAACCGAGGCGGTTTTAAAGAAGCTGAAACTGAGCCCTTGGAAAAGTTGTGGTAGACAAGAAATAAAAAGAAGCAAGGACCAGAAACCAAAATGTTGTTAGTAAACTAATATTTGCTCATTTCTGTGCTTTGCTGCTTGTGCTTTGAATAGCTGATACCACAAGAATATGAATCAAAGCAAGTTGAGCAGGGTGTCACAGTAATCAAGATGGGAGACTAGGGAACTGGAGAGCGTCTGAGCCTGAATTTGCCAAATCAATTGATAAAAACCAGTTTTCTCCATAATAACATAATCAGTCTTCTCTCTAAATAGTTCATATGATGAAATTGCCTTCTGTGCTTGAATTCATAATAATAAGAAATAATAAAAAGCTCAAGCAAAGGGATTAAGCAAGAATGAGCTGTGTGAACATGCTCCATGCAAATTGGCAACACCTCTGTATTCATAATTCATTGCAAGTGGTTGAAGATAAATAGATTTTTATTTTTATTCCCTATGAATCGCTCACATAAGCAGGAGCTCTCTCATTCAAACATTTTCCCCCTCTTGTTTTATTTAAGTTGAAAAAGTAAGTAAACAGATGACTGTAGCAACTCCTGATCTCAGATTGTATGAGACGCTGATGCTGAGGCTGCAAGACCCTGTTTAGGTAAATCCTTTCTGCCTGTCTCAAAGCAGAACTGGGGCTGGAGACCTGAGGACAGGGCATAGAAGAAGGGGACATCCCCCCAAATTATGTTGGTTTGAAAGATTGTGAAGGAGAACTTAAAGACAGAATGATGTTTAAGACCCCAATAATACTCATTGTATTTTCTATTTGAAGACCTAGCATTATTTCTTTATTAAGAAAAATTATAAAAGCAGAGCAGCCCATGAAGCTGTACAGAAGCATATTTAGGGAACAACAGTATGACCTTAGCAGGAACATTATGTATAACAGGGCTTGGGAGCAAGAAAGAGAAAAAAAGAATTCAAACAAACACTTTTATCTTGATGACCCTTAAATGAAAGGACAAGGAAACAGTATGATCAGCTAGCAAAACATTGTGAAGATAAGAGCCCTTTGTCAGCACAGAGGGCCTGATTCTCCCTTCCTTTGTCATTTGCATCTGTGC
Organism: Geospiza fortis; assembly: GCF_000277835.1. Taxonomy (NCBI): domain Eukaryota; kingdom Metazoa; phylum Chordata; class Aves; order Passeriformes; family Thraupidae; genus Geospiza; species Geospiza fortis. The sequence continues at coordinate 3,324,427 of NW_005054378.1, read as the reverse complement.
AAGGAGAATGACAAATTGCAGGAAAGATGCCACAAATCAGATCAGTTTAAACCAGTTCCTAGCTTTGCACGTGTTTTAATGACAGTACAAGGTGAACAGACTTGACTCAGTCCCAAAAGGCGATCAGTTGATCTGGAACCTGAGCTGTGGTTGTATTAAGTATCAAAATATAAATTTTCATGTTTCCAGAATAGAAACAAATACACCATAATGCAATAGAATGATAGAGAATATTGAAATATCATGAGATACTTTACTAAATATTTCCTTAAAACTACCTAATTAATTTTCAGACTTCTGTTTCCTTTTTGGCATCTCAGGATACTAAGGTGTTTCTTCTATGAGTTGCTTTCTTTTTTTACACAGATTCAGGTTTATCCCAATTATCCACCAAGTAAAAACAGAAAAAAATGAAAAGCCCTCCAAAGCCCTTTATAGTATTTCCTCAAGACTAATATAAAGCAGATGTATCCTGCTGAGTGCACAGTATATTTTAAACAAAATGACCCCAATGTTGTGCTGGATCTTACAAATGCTGATATATATGAATATGAATACCTTTGCGTGGGGGAGCATTCTCAGGAGTATCCATTGGGTCAGTCTTTCCCTGTTTGAAATGGTAATCATATACATTTTGTTTTTCAGTTTCATTTAGTTCTTTTTTGAGTGTTTATTTTTTGCAACACATTGTCCTATATTTTGGTATTTTTCCCTGTACATTTCTCAAGACAACTAAAAATAATACACAGCAATGTTTAACTCTTGTATAGCTTTGACTGGCAAAATCCCCAGAAATATGAATGTACATTGGCAGTTGCCTTATTGGAAGTTTCCACATATAAATCATCAGATGTCCATAAGGCATGAGGGAACACCTGCCCAATTTTATAAAGTAGTGTAGGTTCTGATTCTAAAAGCACAGGGACTATTCCTTCCTTCCTTCCTTCCTTCCTTCCTTCCTTCCTTCCTTCCTTCCTTCCTTCCTTCCTTCCTTCCTTCCTTCCACCACTTCCTTCCTTCCTTCCTTCCTTCCTTCCTGGGTCAGAAACAACCAAAGTCAATTCGTGATCAATGTGTTAAAGGCTGCCTACTCTAACTCTGACATAGATGTTACCTTTCTCCACTTGAGGGAAAGGGCTGATTAGGCTCTTGAGCAATCTGTGCATAGAACTCCTCTTCTCTTCTCTTCTCTTCTCTTCTCTTCTCTTCTCTTCTCTTCTCTTCTCTTCTCTTCTCTTCTCTTCTCTTCTCTTCTCTTCTCTTCTCTTCTCTTCTCTTCTCTTCTCTTCTCCCTTCCCTTCCCTTCCCTTCCCTTCCCTTCCCTTCCCTTTCCCTCCCTCCATCTTAGTCCCTATTAGCAGGTGTCCCTGCCCATGGCAGGGGGAAAGGAACTGGATGTTCTCTAAGGTCTCTTCCAACCCAAGCCATTCTGATTCTGTGATTCCATGAAAAAATAACTGCCTATATTATACTGACGATTTTATTACCCTGTATTGGTCTGACTGTAGGTATGCATTTAGGATATTTAATCCTCTCAGATTTATTAAAAGGCAGTATTGACTTCATTTGCCATTCCAGGAGGCAGCACTTAGGCTGGGCTTACTCATGTCCATAGCTTCCAAACTCTCAGCCACACTCAACACAATTTGTACCCCATGAATATATTGAGTTTATGGCGCAGATGCTTAAACCAATTATCTCTTCTAATTTATCTCTTTTTCTTATTGAAAGAAAGTATTTGTCCCACATAATAATCCAGCTATCAGTTTCTTGGTGTAAACCAGGTTGGCAATAGAAAGAAAAAAACCTCTGACTTTTCTCTAGATCTCATTTTCTTTGGAAAATGGGTCTAAGTCACCAAGTTATTTTGAGCAATATTACATTTCCTCTTGCTAATCTATATCCATACCCCTATCAGCTGTGATAGGAGAAAAAATAGAAGTTTAATTTTACATATTCCAGTTTTTTGCTTTGACTGCAAACTGAAATGCCCCCTCCCTTCCTGGCAGTGTACATTGAGGTGGGGTTTTGACAGCAGCCTCTAATAGAATTTCAGGAAGCGAGGATGGAAAAGACCTATGAGGTCATCTAGTCCAGTTCATAGCCAGAGTGATAACTCAGGCTGTTCTCACCAGCAGAGGTGATGGTACTCGGTGGCAAGTCAGACATAAATTCTCAGTCAAAGATCCCTAAATTTTGCAGCACGAGATTCAAGAAGATGAAAACTCTGGAGAAGCTTCAGTTATTTTTGATAGTGAATTTTATTACATTATTTATACAAACATGAATAAGGCAGCATTAAAGTGCCTGAGCATTTAATTATATTCATTTATTAAGTATAAGAAGGTTTGTTTGTTTTATTTAAATTACTGGTCCTGTGTCTGGATTATGAGGGACACAGATAGAGAAGCTTGTTTTTTCTAAGGGATTGTGACATTTTGAGTGGTGTGACAGGGAGGAGAGGGTTCAGTGCTCATATCAATTTTGGTCAAATATTCTGAAAGAGGAAAACTTTAACACATATTTCTGATGTTACTAGCTTTTTGAGCTGTATGTCATCATGGATGTGCCAGTTCTCACCTGCTGAAGCTGATGTATGAGCTTGTTGAAGATTCAGGCAGGTGTTACTACATCCAATCCCACATGTTTTTCATATCAGGTTTTTGTGTGACAATTTCTTCCCCTCTGGTTATGAGCTCTGAAACATTTTATGTGGTTTGATTTTTTTTTCTTTTGTAAAAACAAACTGTGGACAGCAAAAGACAACTTTGCAGCATTTGGCAGGCTCTCAGCACCCCCTGGATAGTTATTCAAAGGCCCTCAAGATCTCTAGACATGCTGATCGATCCACCAGACCTCATATCTTAGGAGATAAATAGGAGATAAATATATATATTTTTAATTCTTTTCCCTCATATATGTGCAAGAAATGAATCATCCAACCCAGACAAAGAGAACCGAGACGTTTCCCAAGGGAAGCAGTGGAAGGGAGGAAGAAGAGGGAGATGCTCCCTCTTGCCCACCCCTTGGGCAGAAAATGGCACAGTTGTTTTGCCATGCTTGGCTGGCATCCCTGTCATGGCATCAGTGTGCCCACACCAGGCTGTTCAGGGCTGCGTGGGTGTGGTGGCTCTTGCTTTTCCTGGAAATTTCACATTTGTTGAAATGAGCATGCATATTTAAAATAAGGTATGTGTGGGAGCTGATGAATCACATCTTCTGTCAAAGACTCCAGACACCCAGCTGAAGCACTGCTGAGTGTCTGGAGCTCTTTACTCATCTTTGGTCTTGTGTGGGCTTTAGTTTCTCACAGAATTTTCCTTAGTGTCATACAAAGTTTCCTTTTATCAACTGCTTTCCCAGCTCTTTCCC
>NW_005054378.1:3266897-3321016 GCF_000277835.1 Geospiza fortis | reverse complement strand
GAAGCACTTCCCGATGTTCATCACCTTCTCTTTATTTGACATCCCAGCTACTCATTTAGTGGTTCTTCCATAGAAATGCTACAATTAGGGCCTCATTCAAAGCTCTGCTGGGCGACACAATATTACTGATTTGCAAGAGCGCATTCCTGGAGCGTGCCAGGTGACTGGTGTTTGCTCTCCTGGCTGCACCTGCTGCGCTGGGAGGAATACAGGCAAGAGGAGAGATACAAGGGGAGAGGGCAGCAGAGACCAGTGAAGCCTAACATCCTCCCTGTCTCTGCTTCACAGACAGGAGTTGCTCCAAAACTTGGGAGTTTTAAGTTGGTTTTGCCCTGACAACAACAGGCAGCACCATTGAGGGAGGGTAAAGTGGATCCTATTTTTCCTTGAGAATCCTGTTCCAGATTTGGGTTCATCCTATCTCTCTACAGTTCCTGAAATGAGTTGGGGGCGAAGGGGAAGGGAGGGGAGGGGAGGTTGGTCTTTTTCCCCAGTTAACAAAGAGCAAGAGGAAATGGCATAAAGTTGTTCCAGGGGAGGTTTAAATTGGATATTAGGAAAAATTTCTTAATGGAACACGTGGCCAGGAAAGTCGTGAAACCACCATTCATAACAGTGTTGAAAAAATCTATATTTGTAGTGCTTAGAGACATGGTTTAGCAGTGAATATGGCAGTTAATGGTTGGAATCCATGCTCTTAGAGGGCTTTTCCAGCCTTAAAGATTCTATGACTTCGACTCGTGGTCCTTGTCAACCAAGAAAACCATCACATCTTGCCAGGGAAAGGAAGTACTCTGAAAGGCCAAACACAAATTAACTGGCCTGTGATGCAGTGAAAACCTGTTTTGAGAACAATATAAACTCCTCACAGCCCAGGGTGGGTGAGAGATGTGTGTCAGCATTTGCCCCAGGAGCTGCAGCAGGATGGCTGTGAACAAGGTCTGTTGTTGGAGCCCTGTAACAGGTGAGGAGGGCTCAGATGGGCACTAGAGAGGTGATTCTCAGGCTGCAGCAATGAGGTTTTGTGTCTCACAACCCTGGAAAGGCTGGGATATTCACTCATTAAAATGTACAAGTCAGTCACACAGGCAGATTAATTTGCCATATTTCTATTACTAAATTAAGCAGCATTGGACAACGCAGCTTTGTGGATTAATTGCAGAGATAAATTGCTGGTGCATTTTTGTCTCAGGCAAGCAGACCCTCCCACAAACTGTGCCTGAACTTTTTTTAGGTGTTATTTTTGGGCCAGAGGTCCCTCCCAAGGGGCAGTCAGGATGCACCCACCCACTGCATGGCGATGGAGGTTCAATACTGACGTGAGCTGTTGCATGCCAGCTGGCCTCAGTGTCATGCTGTGGGCTAAGGCACATTTAATTTAATAGCATGGACAAAGTCACAAAATCCAGCTTTTCAGCAGCCTAATCAGTTTGGACAGAGGGCTGCTCTGGCGTGGCCGTATTGACTCTGGTTTGGAAGATGGCTCAATTGGGCCTGTCTCAGATCTCCGCTCAGGCTCCAGTGGCGTGCAGACACAGCTTTGTAGTTCTTGCTTTCCATTTCCAGAACTAAACTCAAAAGTCAATGGTAATTTTCTTCAAAGGGTTCGGATGCGCCCTTCACCTTTTGCCTTTGAATTGTTTATTAAATTCTTGAATTTTTTTCTTACAAATTGTGGACGCCACTTAAAGGCAAAACACAAATTTGGTTTGCAGTCCTGGGGGCATCAAATACCAGCCCATCTGAAAGGGAGTAAAATGTTTTTCATAGCCACTTGTAAGACAGAATCTGTTTCCCTGTACATACAGACTAAGTGCCGTTTTAATAGCTTTGACTTTTGGAGCAAAAGCTCAGTGAGTTGTAATTAAAGCTGGTCATTTGTTTTTAATGAAACCATTTTCCAAGGCAAAAATATATAGTATATGCAGCTTTGCCCACATCAAAACTTGTTGTGAAAATGTGCTGATTTCAGTGACATTTTTTATGGGAGTAAGTTCAAATGAATCATTTCAATCTTTTTGCATTTTGATAATGCCAGAATGTTTCATTGCAAGAATATTGAAACATTTCATTTTAGCAATGCAGTAGGAAAGAGTTGTGGAGTGCCAAGTAATCTTGTCTTCAGTATTTGTAGAGCAGAAAGTTTAAAGTAACAAAAGGTGGGGCATAAACATGTTCCTACAAAGGCTATTTCTCCTGTCTTACATGTATGGTGTCCTGTGATATGTCTTGAGAAGGCTGCAAGGGAGTAATGCAGGAGAATTAATGCAAGTCTGGAACTCACAATGAGAGCTGAATTTTCATTTGAGGAAAAATAATGAAAAGCTAAATAAAAAACAAACAAACAAACAAAACCAAAACCAAGATCAAAACCAAAGCTAAAAAAATCCCCCCAAAAAACCACCCAAAAAAAACCCCCACAGAACCCCCCACAAAAAATACAACCTCCCCACAAAAAACCCCAAAACCAAACCAAACCAAAACAAAAAACCACCAAAAACCCTCAAAAAACAACAAAAAAAACCCCCAGTGAACAAACAACTAACCAAATTTTCCCTTTGCAACGGTTTCTCCTTGTGTGTTTATGCTGGGGAAGATTTTTTTTCTTGGGATTTTTTTTAGTGCTGTCTTGTTTGGTCTTTAATAGAACCAAATAGAACCATTTATTTCAGAGATAGGGAGCCACTCAGAAGTTGCCATTGACCTCCAGCTTCATGTTTCACCCAAATTCACTTTCCTGCACAATCAAGCTTTTCTGGCCTCTTTGGTGGTCCTCCCTCCCAGCTCTTCCAGGAGGCTTGACACTGTGTGATCCCCTATGGTTGCTCTTTTCTCTGCTGCCATCAGTGAATGTTGCCCTCCAGTTTGGTGTGGTTTCAGTGGATTTTCTGTAACCAAGGTGACTTACAGATGAGCAGGAGCCTTATAAAAGAGTAGGTAAAGAAAAACAAAAACCAATAGAAATTAATGGAGGTGAGTGACCTAAGTGCAGTCTTAGAAAACTAAAGAAAACTATTTAAACTCTGTAATTTAAAAGAGGTTATTCAAGGAATGTTTTGAATGAACTAATCAATGAACATTAGGAATCTTAAATCACAATTAAATTTCATTATTTGTCAGCATTAACCCAAACGAGCTTGTTTACTTTTTAGCTGCCGTACTTGAAATCATTTGGAATCTAATTGAAACCACTGAAGATAAATTAAATTGCGATATTTACAATAACACAGGAGAGTTTTTAAAGTTTCAAATCAATTTTGCTGACATTTCCTAGTGCCCATGAAATCAGTGGCTTGGGCTATGGCTGTTTTTGAACATATCATGTGTTTATGTATATCCAAATTACCTCTAAAAAGATTTGTCTCCCCTGGAGAGCCTCCAGTTTGACCTGGGCTTATTTCAGTACCTCACATGGCCTTAGTGATCATGTTTAATTTAGTGCTCCCACTGCTGTATCCCTGGAAGTGTCTAACTGGTTAGCCTAACCCTAGTTAATTCACAATTATATGAATCACACAGAGACTGCCCAGCAACACTGGCCTTGGTCTTGTCCTGGAAAGAACATCAGTTGAGAAAGTATATTTTTCTTGCTGCTTTATCAAGCCACCTCATTTCCTTGCTCTTTTTTTTGTAGGTGTTGACAAAATCAGAGATAAGAAAATATTGAACAGGAAGACATCATGACACTGGAAAGATGGAAGTAGGCTACAATAAGAAATGTTTACAGTTTCCCCTTGCCCAGTTTCACTGGTTGAGCAGCACACATGGTTTTAGGTAAGGGGGGATTTAAATATGCATTTCTGTCATAGTTGATTGGTTTTCTAGCTTGATGCGATAGTCCTTTCTGAATTGTCAGTTTATGAATATATAATCCTTTAAGGCACATGTAATAGGGAATTAATTACCTTTGCTCTTTGGGAAGACATATTTAACATTTATTTAGAGTTTTAACACTTTTTTCCATTCTTTTTATTTTCTTTTCTGTCTATTTAATCTCAACAGTTTTTAATATGAGTGGAAAATCTATTTAAAATCTATCAAAAATACACTAATGTCCTTTTAAAAAAAATCTAAATATGGATAACTTTTGGAAAATTTCAGATTGTAATATCACTAATGTCATTGCCCATCTTTGACAGTCTACAGAACAGGGAATTTTATGCTCCTAAATTTATTAAGGAAGCTATTACTTACTTATTAAACGCATCATGAATTCTGCTATGAATAACAGTATGCTAATGTTCAAATAACTGCTTATATTAGTAACTAATGATCACCTCTAATAGTCCTGCTATATTTGTGTGCAAACCACCTTGCTATTTATATACCAGCTACATTATGTGTCTGTTACTTGAAGCTTCCATTTAAATACAACGCACTTCAAAATAAGCAAATATATTTAGGAATCCAGGTGCAAGAAGGCACGAGCTCATTTCAACAAGCTGGACAGATGGTGTTTCACGTGGAACTGAGCTCTATCATCTGGTAGGAACTCATGGTTTGGGGAAAACTGCGTGTCGTCATGGCTGTGCTGCTTCTCCAGGCCAGAGCCTGGTTTGCATCAGGCTGTTTGAACAGGGTCAGTGGGCATAGATTTCATTTCATTTTCTACAAAAAAAGAGAAAAGCTGTAATGTGGATTCGTGGTGGCAAAGTGGCTGGAGGCTCCCTCTGCCATCAGCACTGCCTCACAGTGAGGAGAGCAGGATTCACATCTTGTGAGAGCCGTTCAGACCAGGGCACCACGTTTGCTGCTGGTCCCCACCTGTGGAGATGCAGCTGATTGATGAACAATGAGCAGATGATGATGAGGAGCCAGAGAGGCACCAAACTACTGCAGGGGCGTTGTGGAGGAACAAGGCTCAGAGAGCAGTGGAGAAAGACAATTATCCATGTTTTCCTTACTGTTACATTAAGGCTTTTCAACGTCTTGAATCCCTTTAAATGACACTGATAGAGCTTTTCAAGAAATTTTACAATTGTTATCCTTGTGAATTTCATGAGGAGAGATACAGGAGAGAGAAGAAAGCTTTGGCAGTTCCTGTGGTCTTGGAAACCAAATTCTATACATTATTTGTCTACAAGATTGTAGGAAAAATAATTTACTACATCCCTTAACAAAGATGTGATTTTGTTTTCTTTTTTTCTCTCTGTGAAGAAGCAGAAATTACATTTGAATTTATGTTAAATCCCTTTATTCCAGGTTTGGTTGGGATGGAGTTAATTTCCTCTCATTTCCTGGTACAGTGCTGTGTTTTGGATCTAGCCTGAGAATAATGTTGATTGCACACTGATGTTTTAGCTGCTGCTCAGCAGTGCTCATGCAGTCAAGGACTTTTCAGTGTCCAATGCTCAGCCCATGAACAGGTACACATGAAGCCAAGGGTCAGCATGGGCAGTAGAGCTGGCCAATGGGATATTCCATATCGCAGAACTAATGTTCAGTGTATAAAATGGGGCAGGTTGGCCAGGAAGGGCTGGTCACTGCTTGGGGCTGATCTGGGCATCAGTCAGCCAGTGGTGAGGAATTATCTTCTGCATCACTTGCTTCTTTTGGGTTTTATTCCTCTCACTTTCTTCCCACTTATCTTCTTCTTCATTATTATTATTATTATTATTGTTGTTGTTGTTGTTGTTGTTGTTGTTGTTGTTGTTGTTGTTGTTGTTGTTTTGTTGTTGTTGTTGTTGTTATTGTTATTATCATTATTTTTATTATTAGTGTTGTTATTACAATTTTACCTTATGTCAAGCATTAGGCTGTTCTTATCTCAATCTGTGAGTTTTACCTTTTTCTAATTCTACTCCACGTCCCACGGGGGACACAGGGAAAGAAGTAAGAAGCTGTGTGGTGCTTAGTTATTGGCTAGGGTTAAACAACAACCCCAACAACTCATTAAATTGAGCATTTTATAAAATGATAATAATTCCTTTAAACCTAATACTACATTTTTATAATTCCTTAAGCATCACATATGTATAAATATATATGTAAACCTCTTCAAATTTAGGAAGGGGCCATGTAAATTTGTCCCAGACTGCAAATAAATCATTGTAATTGTGTTAAGATGCAGTCACATCAAGACAGAGGGTTAGGCCATCTAACAAAGCTGCTGCTTTTTGACTTTACCATTTTGAATCATTCAGTTTTGACTTTCAGGTTACACTAAAATGCATCTTTGATATGCTAGACAGAATGAGCTGCTTAAATCTCACTGCAAGGCATTTCTCTAAACTCTCTAATGTTTTTTGCTGGCCCTTCACTGCATCCTTGACAATTTTTCAGTATCTTTTCAGATGTGTTCTGATATCAATCTCACCTGTGCTATGAACAGAGGTAAAATCATCTCCCTGTCGTGCTGATTTTGCATGCTGCTAAATTCCCTGCACCCACCTGTTGTTTCCTGTTTTTCCTAGCAATATTAAAGGATGGCTTCATGGATACCTCAATAAACCTTAAGGACAGTGATTTGCCACCCAGACATGGGAAAGAGTGCAAAGGCAAAAAGAATTCACACCTGGAGTTTCCGCTAGACCCAGAGAAACTGTAGCCCAAAGTAACCAAAATACAGAGCTTTGGGCCCAATTCCAGGACTGGAAATGCTCCACGATCTTCCTCCACCCTCTACTGCCACTTCAGGGAGGTACTGCTCTTCCATAGCTCTTGTGTGGATGGTTCTATATGGAGGTCCCAGTGCTTCTCAGATGTTATTACCCTTCCTTAGTAACTGCACTCAGATTTTGGATTCCTTTTTCACTCAGGGAACAGACAGAAGCATCTCCAAGGCTGGTTTACCCTCCCCTGCTATTATTTACTTTCTGCCTGCCATCTGGTAGTCTCACCTGCTACTTCACAATTCTAGCCTTAGAAAGAAAAATGAAATCTTGCTCTGCTTACCTTTGCCAGGTCATCCTCCCTGGTTTTAAGACCAGTAGCATATATCGCCTTTTTTATCTTTTTCCTCAGGCTGAGCCCCAGTCTTCTTTGCTGTTCTTTAATATGAGTAATTTCATATATTTGATCATCCTTGTCATCCTTGAGCATTCCTTGCCATCAAACTAATAATCCTCCTGAAATCTAAACGCAGCAGTAAATTTCAGAGGCCTCTCAGGAAGGAAAAAAAAAATCAGCAGTGCTATCACTTTTTGAGCAGAAGACTCTCTTACTCCCTTGAAATGCACATGAGTCCTCTTGCCTTCAATTCATGAGCTCAGTACATACAGGCATACAGTCAGGTCCTGGAGTGAAAAGCTGCACTTGGAAAGTGTAAAGAAAGCAAAAATTTGAGAATTTTCCTTTATGGTTTAATTCAGATCCTTAGACATTAATGATTACGTTTCTTTTTACATCAGGGTTTGTTGGACGAGGCCCAAACTGTCTGTAAAAATGCTGAGCATATATTTTATTGAACATTTTCTTATTTAATGTGCCATTTTCTGATGTATATTTGATAAACAAATTTGTTACCAGAAGCGTTCTTGTTACCAGTGACATTTAAACACAAATGCAGATTTATATATGAGTAATTGTGTTTTGAGTGTAACTGTGTGCATAAGTCAGCATTTTGCAAATGTTACAAAAATGTACAAGCCCAAGCAGAAAAACTACATGCCCATCTTCTGCTACATTTGAGGTAATGAAAGGTAATTACCTTCTATTCACACATTAAAAGAAAGCACTCATCTTGGATAAGACCATGATTGAAAGTCTGTTGAACTTAATGGAAGTCTTTCAGTTGTTTTTGGAGAAAGGTGTCTCAGGCTTTCAGGGGGAAAGGAAGATTTTGCAGCACTGCTAAGAGATCATTTGGGATTGGAAACCAGGGATTGTCACCATAGTGTTCAGGTGCTGTAGAAATGTTTCCTCTTCTGAAAGTCTTGCCTCTGTCACTCATCTTCTTGCGCTCAGGTAAAGAAAATGCTGCTGTCTCAAATCTACCAGAGGTGAAAATCCAATCTCACATATGTCCTTGCCTTATAAGAACATTTAGAAAAGAAATACATGTCCTTAAAATTATATCAATTCACCTTACATGACTAAGAAAGAAACCATTTCTAAAGGATATTGATTAAAATGGAAATACATTCAAATAAATGTATTCTTAGCTTGAAATAACCTTTGCAGTAAGTGAATGGTCTATTTTGAAAGTATGATGGGTGTTCTGAGGGGCACTACTGTATCTTAATTTTATTTCATTGCTATAGAGAGTTTTCTCTGTTTATGAAAATGCTAAGCAAAGTGAGATCTATGGATTTCAAAATGAGGAGGAGCAGGGAATTTTGTCTTAAAAAGACATTTACCTTTCTATTTCTTATTATTTCTTAGTATCACGAAAGTCCAGAGCCAGAGACTCAAGTAAAGATGAGTTTTTTAAGGCTTCATAGCAAACACAAAATAAAAGTCATTCCCTTTCCATGAAAGCTTCTATTTTAATGAGTTAGACAAAGAATGGGACGGAAGGAATAAAATTTCTTTTGTAGTGAGGGATGCCTAGAAACTCTTGCATCAGTGACAAAGACAGGGACCTAGATACTACTGAAACTGTCTCATGATTTGTTCATCCTTTTCCTGGATCATAACACACCTTGCTGCAAAAGTCTATTGAAGGGCTAGGAACTTAACTCACACCTACCAACAGGTCTTTGTTGAAATCATACATAGGAATGAAATAGAACTTGAAACCAATTGTGAAAAAACATATAAATCCATGGACATATAAATCCATTGATTTCAGAAAACATGTGCACCTAAAAGGTGCTAAGAAGCTTAATATGAACATTTTGCAACCCCAAAAATGCCAAGATTATTATGAACTTTAGAGATAGTCCAGGAAGTGTGGAACCTAAAGCACTTTCTGATAGATTCCAGGGGCACAGGTTGTGTGGAGGCACCAAGAATTTCTACTTCAGGCTAAACCAGGAGAATCCCCAAAGTCTGCTTCATAGACTGTCTGGTAAAATACAGATATTGCGATGGTAGAGAACAGAAGTGGGTTTTTTGCCACAACATTAAACATAATTCTGTATATAATTCATACAGAACTTAGAAAAATTGAGGTTTTCTCCAGCAAATTTGCCAGGAAAAGAGTTTCCTGGCCACAGTACTAGAGGCTGCACTGAACCTCTGTTTCTAAAGGTCTAAATACTCCTGGTCCATCCTATTGTGCTGGTTCCCTGGGAAAGTTTGCAAGCAAAGACACATATTACTATACTTTTGACCAGTCATGTCATCCTTTTGTTCATGTGCATGGCACAGGGTTTGGAACGGGATGATTTTGAAGGTCCCTTCCATCCCAAACCATTCTGTGATTTATGACTCTGTGTCAGGGCTGTCTTCAGATGTGTAGCTCTAACTGATCCATTTGCAGGTCCTTTTGCACCCTATCATGTCTCTGAGGTGGCTGTTGTGGGGCAGAAAGTCAGACCCTCCCAGCCAGGGATGGACAATGTCCAATAAAATATGGAGATTCTTCTTGACCCTCCTTTTCTTGCTGATATATCTATAAAGCAATTTTTGTTGTCTTGTACAGTAGCAGATTAAGTACTGGGATTTGGCCATTCTAATTTTCTCTCAGATTAAATTCTGGGTTTTGGCCATTCTAATTTTCTCCCTGCACAGCCTCATAACATCCTTTCTGTCCTCCTGAGTTCCCTGCCTCTTCTTCCATTGGTCCTAAATGCTCCTGTTTTTCTCCAGAGCTCCAGCCAAAGCTCTGTTGAGCCAGTCACCTTCCCTGCCTATCTTTTGGCCTGCTCCCCTGCCTTTAGGATTTTCTTCTTGAAGATTACCCAGCTTTCCACCTTTGCCCATCAGGACTGTCTCCCAAGGAAGTCTCATGACGAGGTTCCTTAAGGAGCCAAACTCAGTTCTCTAGAACTCCAAGGGGAAATTTTGCTGACCTCTCTCCTTACCTCTCTGAGAATGGAAAACTCTCATTTCTTGGTCACTGAGCCCAGGACAGCCCTCACCTGCCACATCTCACATCAGCCCTTCTCTCTTCCCCATCAGTAGCTCCTGTGAGGATCCTCCCCTGGTTGTCAGGATGCCGGAAAGGTCTTCCACACACATTCCTGGCACTTCTTAGATTATTCCGATCTTTTATGCTGTGATGTAGTGATTGTGGGATTCCTCTCAGCTGCTTACAGAATATTTCATCTATCTTTATCCTGGTTGGGTGGTCTTTAACAAGCTCCCACCAGGAGACCTGCTTTGTTAGCCTTCCCCCTGATTCTTACCCACAGACACTCAATCCTATCATCACTGTCATTAAGCTCTAGACAACCAAAACATTCCATAATATACAGGGCTATGCCACCACCTTTTCTTGACAACTAATTTAAAGCTCTTCCAATGAACCCTTATCATCCCTGTGCAAAGATCCTTTTTCCATTTTGAGACAGGCGGTGTGTCACCAGCGGGCCTGGTTCTGTCTTAACTGACCCCAAATTCTTCTGGTGACATCAGGTTTGGAGCCAGATATTGATCTTGAATATACCACTCATACTCTTGATCCCGTAACTTGCCATCCCAAGGCCCCTCAAGTCTTTCCTGATTGCCATTGTTCTTCTTGTTGTAACTTCATTGCTGCCCGCCTGGAAACACGATAGTGAGTAATGGCCTGAGGGCCCTACCAAAGCAGAGCTTTCTCTTTACATCATTGACCAGGCCAAAGGGAGTTGGCAGATCCCCAAGGAATAGTTCTGGCGTGCACATTGGGCCTTCTGTTCCCTTCAGAAGGGATCTCCTGTGACAATGAACCATTTTTTTTCCTTGTGGAGCAGTTTTGGTGCAGAACATGGGCCTGTTTAACCTCAGTGGTACCTGCATGCTGGGTGAAGTGTTGTCATCACAACAGGCCAGGACTGGGTGATAAGGGACATAGACTTCATGTATTTACAGAAGGCTGATTCCTTTATTAAGAAACCCATTGCTTTTTATACCCTAATTTGCTAGAGGTGGACCTTTAATTAAAACACCATCACCATTGGCTAATTAAGAAGCCGCCCTTTTGGTAAACATATCTCCATAACACATTCCACATGATCACAATACAAGGTGCAGCAAGTTAGGATAAGAATTGTTTATCATTCTTTTCTCTGATCTTCTCACAGTCTTTTCTATGCCTGGGAAAGTTGTGACCAGAGAGTTGCTGCTTTTGGTTCCACTGGCAGCACCTCACACCCCCTGGGCCAGAGTGGCTGGGGAAGGCAGATGATCTCTGATGAGACGTTCCTGCTGTCACTGGAGCTTGGCAACTGCTAAGGCATACATGTATACACATATAAACATATACATCAGTAGTGTGTATATCCATCAGGACTATATCCTCACATTTCTAATTGTGTGCTTCAAAATCTTGCTAACATTTTGTCTAGGGCAGGAAAGATAGGTGCTGCAGTTTTAGCAGATGAGTTCCCTGGAAACGAAAATATTAAAATAATGTTTCATAAGAGACAGGAAGATTCTGAGAAGCACCCTTGTTAAATTTATGAAATCTCCCATATGAATCCCATCTGAATAAAGTGGCTTGTGGGCAGGCAGATATTAATCATCACACAAGCTTCTGAAATAAATGCGCTTTTGATTGAAGGTGCTCAAAGTTGTTCACTGCACTACTTTTCAGAAGGCGAGGGAAAAGAATGTACACACATTAAAAAAAAAAAGAAAAGGAAAAATAGGTGCTTGGACAAATCTCCTGGGGATATACTTGTGGGATTTTTCCCTTCTAAACTCAAAATTTTATAAGATGTGTACTTTAAGATTTTTACTCATAATTCAACTCCTCCAGCTCTCTGCTTTTCTCTGAATTGCCTCCAGTTCTCCAAAGTCTTTTTGACAGTCATTGCCCAAGAGTGAACCTACAGTCTCAGTTGTGGCTGTCCTCCTGACTTGTATGTATACGTAGAGAAGATACAAATAAATATTTCTTCCTGACATTATTTTTGTGCAACAGTTGCTGCCTTAGTCATGGCAAAGTTTCTGAATTTTTTGAGAAATAGAAACAAAAGCTTTTACAACTTTTACTAAACTTTGGCTCAGTACCACAGTGCTCAGCCTTGCAGCGTTTTAAAAGGGTTCTGAATGAAGTCCACAGCATTGCAGCAACAGCAGCATCTTGATAGCAGAATAGCTTAGGAGTTAACATATTCATTCCTCTTGGAAGCAGTTTCCAGGTGCCTCAAGGAGGAAAACGCTCTCTAGGAGTAGCTTTAATTTGGTCTTTCCAAGTATGGATGGAAGAAGGAATGTTTTGGAGAATAGGACAGAGGAAGGATGAAAGGAAGATGCCCAAGCTGGCTGATGGCTGTTCGCTTTCTGGTATGACAGTGTTCGGAATTTGATGCAATTTGC
Source organism: Geospiza fortis (assembly GCF_000277835.1). NCBI lineage: Eukaryota > Metazoa > Chordata > Aves > Passeriformes > Thraupidae > Geospiza > Geospiza fortis. The sequence goes on along the minus strand of NW_005054378.1, from coordinate 3,308,668 downwards.
ACAAAAAGCAAAGGAGGCGAATTGTAAAGTTTCCCTTCTAGAACATTCGTCTGTAATAGGTGAGGTTCTTTTCTCAGAGTTCTGGGTTCAAGCCCACTTGATAAAGAAATTAATGTTGTCCCTCTCTTCTCCAGTGAACACTGTTCATCACTCTGGGAGTGGACATGCAGTGGTGTTTTGTTCATTCTCTCAGTATTTCCTGTTCCTCCAGCTCTGTCCCTATGGGCACAGTGGGAACCAAGGTGTATAAAATTATACAGAGAGAGAAAATGAGAGAATATGGGCCTTTTGAGAGCAGATTGTTTGATTGAGGGCACAAGAGCTTTACTCTTAGAGGTCTGGTTACCTGTCAGTGCGTCAAAAGTCATGAAACAAGTTACAGGGATCCAAAATCACAGGCTTCAGCTCCTAAAGAAGTCCCTCAAATCACAAACTCTGTGGCACAGAGCTGTCAGATATTCATATATTCTGTGCCTTGAGAAAGGGTTTAGAATCACAGAATCATTAAGGATGGAAAAGACCTCTAAGATCATCAAGTCCAACCTTTGGCCAAATAACACCATGCCCACTAAAACACACCATGAAGTGCCATATCTACTTGTTATTCTTAATACTTCCAAGGATTATGGCTCCACCAGTTCCCTGGGGATAGATAAGGTGAACTGAGCTAGTGGCTAGACTTCTACATATGCCATTGTTTTCATAGCCACATCACATCGCAAACAATGTTTATTTTCACATCCATTATTCCCTCCAGACTTATTTCAATGTTACAGCTTGCTTTCAGCTTTTCCTTCCAGCTGCCTTTGTGTTTCAAATTGTCTTTCTAAAGATTGATCTAATTTTGTTATTTTCTTCTCTTATTTCTAATTTCTCTAAATCTGCCAATATTATTGCTCTTCCCTGACGTGGCTCACTAGTCCTCCCAATTGAACATCATCTGTAAGCTTCATTAGCGGGCTGTTTTCTATCTCGAGCAAAGGGATGCTTATTTTCTTATTTTCTTTTTTTACCAAGTGCTCTCTGTTCCCCCATCATTCCTTTCTGAGCCATAACCCAACCTTTGTGTCTGCAGAAGCTGGAACCAAGGAGCAAGCTGCCTTTCCTGCCACTCCTGTAGCAGGACATCTGTACCTTGTCAAAGCCCTTGGTGTTACCATGCGTCAAGGGAAAGTGATGCAAGTCCAGAGTGAAACTTGTCAAGTTTGGACATGTAACTTGGGGCTGCACCAGGATTAATTATGCCTTCTGCTGCTTTTACACACTCATGTCATCAATAAATTCTAATAAACAGGAGTAGGATGTTCTTATTCATGTCATTCCAGAGGAATTAGAACACAGTAGTGTTATTTAGCAATGCAGATGTTTTATTATTGTGTTGTTTATGTGAAAGTGGATATGACATGAAGAGGTATATCAAATGAGCAATAGAGAGAAGCGAGCTGTGCTCCCTTTTTGATTATGCATATTTATTCATACTGCAGAAGTTACTGCATGTAGCAGAGTCTTCCAAAATGGATTGCTCAGTTTGGAAATGTAGCCTCCTCTCTTCCCAAAGCCCCCCTGCCCCCCTTCCCCCTCCTTTCTTTTTTTTTTCACAAAGTTTAGTTATGTCAATACTACCTTTGTACAGTATTTATGAGTTCCTTCTTTAAATTGCACCTTAATTGGTTTAGTCACCACAACTGCAAAACAGGAACCTAATCACCAGAAGCTAAGTAAGCAGAAAAAAAATAATGATTTGGAGCTGTCTGTCTACTGCTGCCGAACAGACACACTGGGCACGGTTTAAAGCTATAATTGCATTGTGGCACTGGCTTGCTGTTCCCAGCACATGCATAATGTAGCTCCCAGTTGTAGACTGCCACATATCCTGCTGTATTTACCCTCAGATGCCAGTGGAGCACATGCCACCCACAACTGCTGCTTCCCAACAGTGTAAAACTGTCACACTTTCAATTAGATGCCCCAAAGCACTTTATTGCCCACTGGAGGGTATAGTCATATCTTGATGGAGGAAGATTATGGGCTAAATGCATCCAGAGTAGTTCTCAGCAGGCTGCAGCAGAACTACTTTGGGAATGAATTTGGATGAATTACGCCGTTCATTCTAGTGGCCATAAAACAGGGCTATGCACTGCTTCTTTTTGAGGGCACGAGTTCTTGACCACAAACATTTGGACCAGTATATGACCTTATTACTTCCCTGAAGGCTTCCACAGCTAGAGAAGACAAAAAAACACAGCTGGAGACCTTGCTGCCCTGCCTGTACCTCTCTGCAGCTGTGGGTTTCTGTGCAAAGAGTCACTGAAGAGATAAACTCTTCCTCTGCAGACCCTGAGCTAACCTGTCCCTCAACTTCATCTTCCTTCACCTCTCAGATTTGTCTTTGTGTACCCTGCTGTCTGTGCACAGACACAGTTCATACAAACCTTCCATGGTCATCATTTTGGATAAGAAAAAATAATGTATTCAGGAGATCTACAGAGGTACTGCACTCCAGTAACCCCTCCTAAGGCAATGTTGTGCACTTTTGAGCCATCTCACATAATGTCATGCCTGGAAAAGGCTGTGAGCATGTGTGTGGATAGGCAGCTGTTAACATGTGAGCAGTCACTCTGGCAGACGAGTAGAATTTTGTTAAGCCAATGTACCCTGATTACATGTCTGAGTCTAAAACTTCAATAGAGAAAGTAAATCATCTGCGCCTCAATGTCGAAAGTTTTGGCAGCATCTGGCCAAAGAGGGAGAAGATAATTTGGAGACAGGATAAGAGAAGGATGTATAAGTTCTTATAATCTAGAAATGCTATTCACACTAAAATAAACCTGCTGAGGCCAGATTCAATTGAACCCACAAACACACGTGTGATTTTTGAAACAGGCAGTTTATTCACCTGTACAGCTGATATTTAAGATTTACATGAGTGGAAACATTTTAGGTTCCTCAAAGGGAATTCCCATTGAATCCTCTTCTAGTGACTGGCATGGCCCAGCTCCCATTTTGCATATCTGAATGAGCCTCTGCACATCTGTGTCTACGTGTAACAGTTTGCATGTGAGCTCCATGTCTGAGCTCCCACTGCAGTCCGTGGGGATTTGAGCAGTGAAAACCAGAGGTGTTCATCTCATCCACTGGCAATGTCCGCTTCACAAAGAACTGAATCACTTTTAGTTTGCCTTTTTCTACTAGATCTCAGAGAAAACACCCTAATCTATTAATAGATATGTACACCTTGTTTTCTGAATCTGTAGCTACGAAAGAACTTTTTGCAAGTTTTAAGTTTACCTATTAATTTTTTTTTCATTTTATTTTAACCTCAGACAGCATTTATTCATATAGTTTCTCTGTGGTGCCACAACTTTGCCTCAGTAATTAACTTGTCCAGCTGAGCTATGTTTGACAGGGTTTGTATTGCTGGTGTACTTAGGAACTTGCCTAAGCCAGAGATCAAAATACATGCTTAAGTTGTTTACAAGATCAGGGTCTTGCTTAAATAAATGTGTGTGTTAATTTGAGCCTAATTGGCTTAATATTAACACCACATGACTATTAAGAATCGATTTAGTTTTAACCCAGAGAGTCACGTACATATCTAATTTAGAAAGCCCAAAGAAATTGAATGCAAACAAGTCTGAGAGTGTAGCAGTGAAGTTACAAATTTAAACACACAAGAGCCAGGGTACAGAAACAGTGTGGATCTTCCAGCGTAGCGATAATAATTCAAAAATATTGTATCTATATAGTATTTTTATTACCAGTCAGACTATTAAATGCATACTTAAATCTATGCACGATATGCAATGTGGGCAAGTCTATTGTTCCTCTGAAAACTATAGCTTTTTCATTTCCTAATTGCAGTTTCATGGCACTGCCAAGGTTTTGTGTTTAATTTATATAGGGATTTCTATGGTTCTTAGAGCTGTTAATAGAATGGATTCACAAAGACCCCTACTATAAGGAAGGGAAGGCTGGTAAGAATGCTATTCATCATACCACCTTTCATCAGCAGGATTAAAAGAGTTTTTATCTACATTTTGCAAAAGGGAACAGAGTCACAAAGTGATGACCTCATTTACCTACTGCTGAGCAGCAGGTCAGTGGAAGCACTAATAATAAAATCAAGGCCACCCAGGTCCTAAACCAATGCCTTCAGTGAGGCACAGGGTGGATTATGAATCAGATGTCTATATATACCAGTATCTGACTCTGCAAGGACAATACAAATGTGCAGGGCCAGAATCAAGGCAAGTCTGCTTCCTAGGACCTGCTGGTTTCAGTAAATATAGATGTAACCTCTCAGTCAGACCAGTTCCTTAGGTGCAGGTCCAGTGTCTATACAGTGCATCAAAAGTGTCCAACACTTGCCTGCATGGAACTCCATGTAATTCATAATTGACAGAATTTCAGCTTTCTTTTGAAGTTATCCCTTGTTTTTTGCTTTGTTGGAAAACAACAAGCAAGCAAGCAAACAAAATCCTTTCCAAGCATGACATAAATGAAAATTTTACATTGCTGTAATCTCAGGTTTCAGGCAGTCTGAATGTCAAAAAATTAGGTCTCTTGTCGTTATAGTTTCATGACCTGGTACCCATTAGCAAAACATCAGAAGATATAGCTTACCCAATTTGTGCAGTAACAGCAAGGGCTTTCTGGAAAGCCAGGGAGCTGAGCATGAGCCTAGCAAGTCCCAAAAAAGAACAGCAATTATAAAATATCTATCTGACCACTACAAAGAACTTGCTCAGGGCTTTTCAGAAATACCTGGAAGAAAGGATTTGTTATCCCAAAGCTGAGGGCCAGGGCCAATCCACGACTTACCCAGAGAGCTCTGAGGCATCTTCAAACACTGGAAGGCAAATATTACACAGTCCCAAAGGTCCCAGAGCCAAATATCCCGCATGCTTTGCACCATCAGATGTGGCAATCTTGTTTCCCTCTACTTAACAAAGTCCTGTCTGACCGTCCTGAGTGTCTTGAGTGGGGCCTTCAGTGGTCCATCTCTCAGAGATCAGAGAGCTAGGGTTACTGGTATGGATGTTGTTATCCATCTTTCCTTTGAGTTTGTGAACCTGGATGCTTAATTTGTTACTTGTGTTTGTTTGGTAGACAGGCTTGTCTTTGTTTTGGCGGGCCGGTTTGTCCCAGTCTTTCATAGTGGATGTCATCAAACAGATACCTGCACCTGCTTCATTCCACGTATTCATGTCACCAGAAACCTAATCCTGGTTTGAGGTTAGTGCATGTCAGACAGGGCTAATGTGCTAAATGGCATCAGGGCTGAGGCTCGATGCTGTACTAACACTGTGGTGGACTTTCCAGGCTGGTGTTCAGTTGCACTGTTTGGATTAAACACCATGAAATTGCATTTACCTCTTCCAGATGCAGACAGGAGACTGTGTGCCTCTCTGTGGATTTCTGCACCACTGGGAAAAGGAGCTCTCCTGCTCCTCCAGCCTTCTGCTGTGCCTCACACAGGGATGGACTAAGAGCTCATCAGAGGAGCTCCATCTGGCTGATGTAAAAGCATGGGCTCAGACTCAAGGGGAGATCAGAGCATCTCCAAAGCCAAACAGTCAATCTATTATCCTGCCCGAGCTTCCTGAGCGTGTGGCTTGGTGCGGCTCCAGCGCGGAGCAGCTGAGCGCCGCAGAACGCCCCGGGCAGCTGATGCTCAGCAGAGCTGCAGTGCCAGTGGGCAGTGCAATGCTCAGAGTAGATTAGTTCAGCTGGCAGGGGTGCCAGCTCCTGGGCTTGCAGCGGCCCAGGAATCAGCCTGTGTGATTGATGTAGCCTAGACTTCACTGTTGGGGGGATTGGCATCTAGTGCAGGATGGTCATATGAGCTTCCTCCAAAAATTCCTTCTCCTTTCCTTAGAGTGCAGAAGGGCCTTCTGAAGACTCATCCCACCCTGAAAGGAAAGTGAAAAAGGAAAAGGAAAGTGAACCAGTTTATGGAAAGGACTCTTTCTACCTTGTTTATAGGCAGATATAAAGTAGCAGCGACCTATTCCACAGTGGATAGCAAAGTGAGGTGAATCTCACCTTAAATCAAATTTTACAGCTGGGGGAGTCCATGGCAGCCACCAAATTTTTGTGCTTTGTCTAATCATAATGAGGAGCACACTGTTTTATTTCCCATAAGCCAGTGGTTAACATTTTGATGTGCATTTCCTTCTGCTTAGAAGCCTAAGAAGAACAGGTATCTATCACAACCACCCTGGCACCATGCCTCTGTTTTGGTCAGATTTTCAGACATTTCCTAGCTAACAGGTTACAGCTTTAAGATATGAATGTAGTCTATAAGTTCAGGCTCGAAAATGGGGAGAAAGAAAAAAATAACAGGTTGTCAGCTGCCCTTAAAAAGGTGCATGCATAAGGAGAGAAAATAAAGACACTATTGCTGTGCATAGGAGACTTCAGAAGCATTCAGATAATACTTACATCTGTATTAATGATTCCATTTAAGATGCCATTTTCAGCATTTACCTTGCAGCATTCAAAAGCAACTATACTTACATGTTCTCAACAGACTCAGTGCCAGTCTCAGATAGAAGGGTGAAAAAAAAAACACATAGAAAAAAGAGGAAAATGAAAAGTGCCATGCCGTATGTTTCAAAGAGCAAATTCTTTGCAGGAAATTAGCAGTAATTTTGGGGCCACCACTGTTGGAGAGAAATAAGTTTCAAGAGAAAAGTGAGCAGTAACAAAATGCAGAACTAAATACAGCCTCATTACAGGGCTTAAAGAGGAACAGGGAAATATTTTGAAGCAGGAGCTCTGGAATCAGTGTGCTCTTCTCTATAAGACCCTGCACAAGTCATGCCACCACCTTTGCCTTGCATGGTTTGTACCACTATGAGCAGTGAAGCTGTACTCACACCAGCACTCCAGAGCTTGGGTTTGCCTCCACAGGTGGAGCTTTGTGGGTGAAGCTCTGGGCTGGGATCTAGTTTGGGCTCATTGTTGACACAGCTTTTCTCTGTGGCCTTGGGCAAGCTGCTTGCTTGCTTTGGCAGAGGCACTCTTGACATGTGCTGTGCTGTGATTTAAGCCCTTCCATCCTCCTCTCAGCTAGAGGTTGTCTCTCCCTGATACCCAGAACCACAAGAGGATGTGCAGCCTCACTTCAGCCTCTCTATCTCACATCCCAGCATCTCAGATTAATCCCTCTCAAGGCTGGTTTGCACTGCAGTGCCAGGGTTCAGACATGCAGCCACTGCTGCAAGAGGAATAATGCCTGCAGGAAAGGCTATTTGGGAGCCAGAGGCTGCATGAGTTGGATAATGCTCTTTTAGAATCATAAGTCTGTTAAGATTGGAAAATACCTGTAAGACCACTGAGTCTAACCATAAATCATGGAATCACAGACTCATTAAATGGTTTGGGTTTATCAATTATCTAGTCCTAACCCCCCCTGCTATGGGCAGGGACATCTTCCACTAGTCCAGGTTGCTCCAAGTCCCCTCCAGCCTGACCCTGCAAACTTCCAAGAATGGGGAATCATCAAGTCCAACCATATCTGGTTGATTTAAAACTCTCATCTGCAAATAGAGAGAAGCGAGCTGTGCTCCCTTTTTGATTATGCATATTTATTCATACTGCAGAAGTTACTGCATGTAGCAGAGTCTTCCAAAATGGATTGCTCAGTTTGGAAATGTAGCCTCCTCTCTTCCCAAAGCCCCCCTGCCCCCCTTCCCCCTCCTTTCTTTTTTTTTTCACAAAGTTTAGTTATGTCAATACTACCTTTGTACAGTATTTATGAGTTCCTTCTTTAAATTGCACCTTAATTGGTTTAGTCACCACAACTGCAAAACAGGAACCTAATCACCAGAAGCTAAGTAAGCAGAAAAAAAATAATGATTTGGAGCTGTCTGTCTACTGCTGCCGAACAGACACACTGGGCACGGTTTAAAGCTATAATTGCATTGTGGCACTGGCTTGCTGTTCCCAGCACATGCATAATGTAGCTCCCAGTTGTAGACTGCCACATATCCTGCTGTATTTACCCTCAGATGCCAGTGGAGCACATGCCACCCACAACTGCTGCTTCCCAACAGTGTAAAACTGTCACACTTTCAATTAGATGCCCCAAAGCACTTTATTGCCCACTGGAGGGTATAGTCATATCTTGATGGAGGAAGATTATGGGCTAAATGCATCCAGAGTAGTTCTCAGCAGGCTGCAGCAGAACTACTTTGGGAATGAATTTGGATGAATTACGCCGTTCATTCTAGTGGCCATAAAACAGGGCTATGCACTGCTTCTTTTTGAGGGCACGAGTTCTTGACCACAAACATTTGGACCAGTATATGACCTTATTACTTCCCTGAAGGCTTCCACAGCTAGAGAAGACAAAAAAACACAGCTGGAGACCTTGCTGCCCTGCCTGTACCTCTCTGCAGCTGTGGGTTTCTGTGCAAAGAGTCACTGAAGAGATAAACTCTTCCTCTGCAGACCCTGAGCTAACCTGTCCCTCAACTTCATCTTCCTTCACCTCTCAGATTTGTCTTTGTGTACCCTGCTGTCTGTGCACAGACACAGTTCATACAAACCTTCCATGGTCATCATTTTGGATAAGAAAAAATAATGTATTCAGGAGATCTACAGAGGTACTGCACTCCAGTAACCCCTCCTAAGGCAATGTTGTGCACTTTTGAGCCATCTCACATAATGTCATGCCTGGAAAAGGCTGTGAGCATGTGTGTGGATAGGCAGCTGTTAACATGTGAGCAGTCACTCTGGCAGACGAGTAGAATTTTGTTAAGCCAATGTACCCTGATTACATGTCTGAGTCTAAAACTTCAATAGAGAAAGTAAATCATCTGCGCCTCAATGTCGAAAGTTTTGGCAGCATCTGGCCAAAGAGGGAGAAGATAATTTGGAGACAGGATAAGAGAAGGATGTATAAGTTCTTATAATCTAGAAATGCTATTCACACTAAAATAAACCTGCTGAGGCCAGATTCAATTGAACCCACAAACACACGTGTGATTTTTGAAACAGGCAGTTTATTCACCTGTACAGCTGATATTTAAGATTTACATGAGTGGAAACATTTTAGGTTCCTCAAAGGGAATTCCCATTGAATCCTCTTCTAGTGACTGGCATGGCCCAGCTCCCATTTTGCATATCTGAATGAGCCTCTGCACATCTGTGTCTACGTGTAACAGTTTGCATGTGAGCTCCATGTCTGAGCTCCCACTGCAGTCCGTGGGGATTTGAGCAGTGAAAACCAGAGGTGTTCATCTCATCCACTGGCAATGTCCGCTTCACAAAGAACTGAATCACTTTTAGTTTGCCTTTTTCTACTAGATCTCAGAGAAAACACCCTAATCTATTAATAGATATGTACACCTTGTTTTCTGAATCTGTAGCTACGAAAGAACTTTTTGCAAGTTTTAAGTTTACCTATTAATTTTTTTTTCATTTTATTTTAACCTCAGACAGCATTTATTCATATAGTTTCTCTGTGGTGCCACAACTTTGCCTCAGTAATTAACTTGTCCAGCTGAGCTATGTTTGACAGGGTTTGTATTGCTGGTGTACTTAGGAACTTGCCTAAGCCAGAGATCAAAATACATGCTTAAGTTGTTTACAAGATCAGGGTCTTGCTTAAATAAATGTGTGTGTTAATTTGAGCCTAATTGGCTTAATATTAACACCACATGACTATTAAGAATCGATTTAGTTTTAACCCAGAGAGTCACGTACATATCTAATTTAGAAAGCCCAAAGAAATTGAATGCAAACAAGTCTGAGAGTGTAGCAGTGAAGTTACAAATTTAAACACACAAGAGCCAGGGTACAGAAACAGTGTGGATCTTCCAGCGTAGCGATAATAATTCAAAAATATTGTATCTATATAGTATTTTTATTACCAGTCAGACTATTAAATGCATACTTAAATCTATGCACGATATGCAATGTGGGCAAGTCTATTGTTCCTCTGAAAACTATAGCTTTTTCATTTCCTAATTGCAGTTTCATGGCACTGCCAAGGTTTTGTGTTTAATTTATATAGGGATTTCTATGGTTCTTAGAGCTGTTAATAGAATGGATTCACAAAGACCCCTACTATAAGGAAGGGAAGGCTGGTAAGAATGCTATTCATCATACCACCTTTCATCAGCAGGATTAAAAGAGTTTTTATCTACATTTTGCAAAAGGGAACAGAGTCACAAAGTGATGACCTCATTTACCTACTGCTGAGCAGCAGGTCAGTGGAAGCACTAATAATAAAATCAAGGCCACCCAGGTCCTAAACCAATGCCTTCAGTGAGGCACAGGGTGGATTATGAATCAGATGTCTATATATACCAGTATCTGACTCTGCAAGGACAATACAAATGTGCAGGGCCAGAATCAAGGCAAGTCTGCTTCCTAGGACCTGCTGGTTTCAGTAAATATAGATGTAACCTCTCAGTCAGACCAGTTCCTTAGGTGCAGGTCCAGTGTCTATACAGTGCATCAAAAGTGTCCAACACTTGCCTGCATGGAACTCCATGTAATTCATAATTGACAGAATTTCAGCTTTCTTTTGAAGTTATCCCTTGTTTTTTGCTTTGTTGGAAAACAACAAGCAAGCAAGCAAACAAAATCCTTTCCAAGCATGACATAAATGAAAATTTTACATTGCTGTAATCTCAGGTTTCAGGCAGTCTGAATGTCAAAAAATTAGGTCTCTTGTCGTTATAGTTTCATGACCTGGTACCCATTAGCAAAACATCAGAAGATATAGCTTACCCAATTTGTGCAGTAACAGCAAGGGCTTTCTGGAAAGCCAGGGAGCTGAGCATGAGCCTAGCAAGTCCCAAAAAAGAACAGCAATTATAAAATATCTATCTGACCACTACAAAGAACTTGCTCAGGGCTTTTCAGAAATACCTGGAAGAAAGGATTTGTTATCCCAAAGCTGAGGGCCAGGGCCAATCCACGACTTACCCAGAGAGCTCTGAGGCATCTTCAAACACTGGAAGGCAAATATTACACAGTCCCAAAGGTCCCAGAGCCAAATATCCCGCATGCTTTGCACCATCAGATGTGGCAATCTTGTTTCCCTCTACTTAACAAAGTCCTGTCTGACCGTCCTGAGTGTCTTGAGTGGGGCCTTCAGTGGTCCATCTCTCAGAGATCAGAGAGCTAGGGTTACTGGTATGGATGTTGTTATCCATCTTTCCTTTGAGTTTGTGAACCTGGATGCTTAATTTGTTACTTGTGTTTGTTTGGTAGACAGGCTTGTCTTTGTTTTGGCGGGCCGGTTTGTCCCAGTCTTTCATAGTGGATGTCATCAAACAGATACCTGCACCTGCTTCATTCCACGTATTCATGTCACCAGAAACCTAATCCTGGTTTGAGGTTAGTGCATGTCAGACAGGGCTAATGTGCTAAATGGCATCAGGGCTGAGGCTCGATGCTGTACTAACACTGTGGTGGACTTTCCAGGCTGGTGTTCAGTTGCACTGTTTGGATTAAACACCATGAAATTGCATTTACCTCTTCCAGATGCAGACAGGAGACTGTGTGCCTCTCTGTGGATTTCTGCACCACTGGGAAAAGGAGCTCTCCTGCTCCTCCAGCCTTCTGCTGTGCCTCACACAGGGATGGACTAAGAGCTCATCAGAGGAGCTCCATCTGGCTGATGTAAAAGCATGGGCTCAGACTCAAGGGGAGATCAGAGCATCTCCAAAGCCAAACAGTCAATCTATTATCCTGCCCGAGCTTCCTGAGCGTGTGGCTTGGTGCGGCTCCAGCGCGGAGCAGCTGAGCGCCGCAGAACGCCCCGGGCAGCTGATGCTCAGCAGAGCTGCAGTGCCAGTGGGCAGTGCAATGCTCAGAGTAGATTAGTTCAGCTGGCAGGGGTGCCAGCTCCTGGGCTTGCAGCGGCCCAGGAATCAGCCTGTGTGATTGATGTAGCCTAGACTTCACTGTTGGGGGGATTGGCATCTAGTGCAGGATGGTCATATGAGCTTCCTCCAAAAATTCCTTCTCCTTTCCTTAGAGTGCAGAAGGGCCTTCTGAAGACTCATCCCACCCTGAAAGGAAAGTGAAAAAGGAAAAGGAAAGTGAACCAGTTTATGGAAAGGACTCTTTCTACCTTGTTTATAGGCAGATATAAAGTAGCAGCGACCTATTCCACAGTGGATAGCAAAGTGAGGTGAATCTCACCTTAAATCAAATTTTACAGCTGGGGGAGTCCATGGCAGCCACCAAATTTTTGTGCTTTGTCTAATCATAATGAGGAGCACACTGTTTTATTTCCCATAAGCCAGTGGTTAACATTTTGATGTGCATTTCCTTCTGCTTAGAAGCCTAAGAAGAACAGGTATCTATCACAACCACCCTGGCACCATGCCTCTGTTTTGGTCAGATTTTCAGACATTTCCTAGCTAACAGGTTACAGCTTTAAGATATGAATGTAGTCTATAAGTTCAGGCTCGAAAATGGGGAGAAAGAAAAAAATAACAGGTTGTCAGCTGCCCTTAAAAAGGTGCATGCATAAGGAGAGAAAATAAAGACACTATTGCTGTGCATAGGAGACTTCAGAAGCATTCAGATAATACTTACATCTGTATTAATGATTCCATTTAAGATGCCATTTTCAGCATTTACCTTGCAGCATTCAAAAGCAACTATACTTACATGTTCTCAACAGACTCAGTGCCAGTCTCAGATAGAAGGGTGAAAAAAAAAACACATAGAAAAAAGAGGAAAATGAAAAGTGCCATGCCGTATGTTTCAAAGAGCAAATTCTTTGCAGGAAATTAGCAGTAATTTTGGGGCCACCACTGTTGGAGAGAAATAAGTTTCAAGAGAAAAGTGAGCAGTAACAAAATGCAGAACTAAATACAGCCTCATTACAGGGCTTAAAGAGGAACAGGGAAATATTTTGAAGCAGGAGCTCTGGAATCAGTGTGCTCTTCTCTATAAGACCCTGCACAAGTCATGCCACCACCTTTGCCTTGCATGGTTTGTACCACTATGAGCAGTGAAGCTGTACTCACACCAGCACTCCAGAGCTTGGGTTTGCCTCCACAGGTGGAGCTTTGTGGGTGAAGCTCTGGGCTGGGATCTAGTTTGGGCTCATTGTTGACACAGCTTTTCTCTGTGGCCTTGGGCAAGCTGCTTGCTTGCTTTGGCAGAGGCACTCTTGACATGTGCTGTGCTGTGATTTAAGCCCTTCCATCCTCCTCTCAGCTAGAGGTTGTCTCTCCCTGATACCCAGAACCACAAGAGGATGTGCAGCCTCACTTCAGCCTCTCTATCTCACATCCCAGCATCTCAGATTAATCCCTCTCAAGGCTGGTTTGCACTGCAGTGCCAGGGTTCAGACATGCAGCCACTGCTGCAAGAGGAATAATGCCTGCAGGAAAGGCTATTTGGGAGCCAGAGGCTGCATGAGTTGGATAATGCTCTTTTAGAATCATAAGTCTGTTAAGATTGGAAAATACCTGTAAGACCACTGAGTCTAACCATAAATCATGGAATCACAGACTCATTAAATGGTTTGGGTTTATCAATTATCTAGTCCTAACCCCCCCTGCTATGGGCAGGGACATCTTCCACTAGTCCAGGTTGCTCCAAGTCCCCTCCAGCCTGACCCTGCAAACTTCCAAGAATGGGGAATCATCAAGTCCAGCCATATCTGGTTGATTTAAAACTCTCATCTGCAAAAATGGGTTGAGAATAACATTCCCCTTGTCAGACTGCCCTACAAAAACCAGAAAATTTTTGATAAACTCTGTACAATTAATGTAAAGCTCAAGGGAATCCTGGAGATGGTGTCCCTTAAATTTGACTTGCACCATCCATGAAACAGCCTGGAACTGAAGCTCTTCCAATTTCTGTCATCTTGAGTCTGTTTACCCTTCTATTGCACTCCCATGAATCCCACTTGGAGTGGCGCATCCAGCTCTGGGATCCTCAGCACAGGAAGGACATGGACATGCTGGAGTGGGTCCAGAGAAGGCCATGAAGATGCTCCAAGGGCTGGAGCACCTCTGCTATACAAAAAAGCTGAAAGAGCAGGGCTTGTTCAGCCTGGAGAAGAGAAGGCTCCAGGGAGAACCAGCGCCTGAAGTGGTTACAAGAGAGCTGGAGAGGGGCTTTGGACAGGGGTGGCGAGTGACAGGACAAGGAGGATTGGCTTCAAACTGAAAGAAAGTAGGGTTAGATTAGATATCAGGAATAAATTCTTGACTGCCGGGATAGGGAGGCCCTGGCACAGGTTACACAGAGAAGCTGTGGCTGCCCCATCCCCAGAAGTGTTCAAGGCCAGGTTGATGGGGGTCTGGGAAAACTGGTCAATGGCAAGAGGCTAAAATTATATGGTTTTTTAGGCTCCTTCCAATCCAAACCATTCTGGGATTCTGTGATGGTTGGATCATGGAAATGTTTGCTTTGCTGTTGGGGTCTATCTCTTCAGTTGCAGGTTTCTAAGAAAAGAAGACAGGAGATGAGAGTGTCGTTCTCATTTTTGTACCATGGAAATGGGGGGCTGAAATACTATAAGATGTTTCTCTGTATCCAGATAATAAAACAGATGAAGGAGGTGGATACATATTTATTGCAACATTTCCTTACCCTGTACCTCTTAGAAGAATTCATTTATAACCAGACATTTTGGAAATTTAAGTCCTGTGTTTATGGAGTAAGTGGAATGGCTGAGGTTAAATGCCAAGGGACCTCCCTGGGCCGTGGAGACATTAATGGCATCCTGCTGCCTGCGAGACACACTCCAGCCACAGGAATGTGTAAAATTAGGAACACCACGTTCTTTTCTTTTCTTTCTTTGGATCCCTTCCAAAATCACCTCTGTCTCCTCTCTCTGGATGCAAACCAAAGACAGTAGATGCTTCAGTGTGTATCCTCAGGAGTGCCTCTGCAGATTAAATGCCTGCAGCTATTGTGCATCCAAAGTCTCTGATGAAAAATCCTTTCTGTGACAGAGGAAAATTCAAAATCTAAATACAGAATGGAGCCAAATTACCTACTCTTACTACTGGAAGTCCGACATATCATTACAAACTGGTTTACTTGAGCATGTCCAATTTAATGTGCCTGGCTTTTTTTTTTTTTTTCTTTTCATGAAAAAGAAAAAAGGATGAGGGGAAAAGACAGAAAACAAAAGAAAAGAAAATTATTTCATAGCGTTTTTATCTCTAGAGCAGGTGGGAGGTGGACATTATAATGCAAATTATTGGCATTTCCAGACTCTGGTCAGGACTGTGGGATCCAGAGTTTCATATTAAGAAGAGATAAGGGGTCTGAGCCACTGCCTGGAGTTTCCCCTGGAGTGGCCCTGGTAGCTGTTTTAGAGGCAAACACAAGAAACCCTGCAGAAGGCAGATACGGAATAACTGGCCTACAGGGAAGTTTCTTCCTCAGCTTCATTAATTAGAGGCTAGCTGAAGTCTCCAAACATAAGGATTTATATCCTGGGACCAAACACCGCTGAGAAAGAGCTCCTGGTCTCTGCCTGGGTTGTGAAGTGGCTTCCCAGGCACGAAATGTAGTGGGAAATCTCTTTGCCGTCAAAAATCAAGGTGTGGTCAGGAGTCTCCAGGTCTTCTGGAGTGTGTATAGTCCTCCAAAAGGAGCTCAGCACTTCCAAAGGATCAGGGTGGGTCTCATTTTTGGGTGTCCCTCATTATGGCTCTGCAGAAGGGGCTGTGATGGCTCCCATCTGTGGCTGAGATACAGAAAATGGGAATCTGGCATCAAGGATCCACAAAATCTGAAATTCCCTATACAAGCAGCTGCTGGCCATGGCAGTGGTGCTGTGGTAGCAAGGAAGGTTTGTCCTTTCACAAAGAAGAACAACCTGTCCCTGTTCAGCTTTAACCACTTAGGGTGAGCTGGGCAACGCAGGTCCCTCATTCCCCACAGCATCCTGCGTCAGAAAACTCTCTAAGGAAACTATTTCACCCTTAAATGTTGTATGTAGAGCTGATCAGACCAAAATGATGGATTTTTTTCAGAAAATCTAAGTCAGTTAAATGACATGTTGATGAGTTAAAAATAAGATCCATCTTCTCAATGAAGTGCAGGCAATCTAGTCTCAAATTTTCAGAACAGGAAGCATTTTTATTCCTCAAAGTAACTTTTCACATGGACAGTCACTGTTATTGTATAACAGCATTCTAAATTAAATGCTTTTAAAACAAATTTCTATTTGTTGTCACAAACAGTTTTATTGACCGAAACTTTTGTTTTGCTTTATTTTTAAATTATGGTTCTCTGGAAAAATATTTTTTTTCAGAGGGGGAGAGGGACTAGACTCAATTAAAAGCAGAAAAATAGCTGTTACATAATTGCAAGAAGGACATCTGTTTCCCATATAAAATTAATTTAAAGTTTTCAGCACTTTGACAGGTAGAGCCTGGAAACTGAAATGGGTGATGAGGAGAGTGGGAAGCACAGAGGAGACAGAAGGGGGGAGGAGATATGAAAATGCTACGGATGGCCAGCTAGTGACAAGAGAGAAATGTTTTCTTTTATGAAAGAAAATATTAAACCAATATTATTTTCTTTTATATTTCATCAAAAAATGATTTTCCAAAACTATTTGTAATTGAATTTTTGGAGAACTTGGTGTATAGCTAAATGAGTACGTTTCAATCAATTCCAAATTTCATCTGCTTAGGCTAAGTACAGACCTCTTTAAGAAACTATTTTCTTCTTGCTTTCATAAACCAGACAGAAAAAAACCCTCTAAAGTAAAAAAAAAAACAAAAACAACAGAACAAACAAACAACCTCCTTTCTGCCCTGAAATTACCCTCAAAACACCATCTTTCAGTATAACAAAAAAGTTCTGCAAATGCTTTCTTAGCTAAAAAACTCATCCTTTTCTGGGGGAAAAACATGTCTAGACAAAATTACACAAGCCAAACTGATAAAGACAATTGAGCTGCTGTGATGTTAACTCAGAGCTGATCGATTTAATTCCTGATGTGCCACAGGAACATTTGTGTGCAGTGAGTGCTGGCTGTGACCTGCAATCACTTGCTGCATGTCCTGAACTGCAGCCCTGGGCTGGGCAGTGCAGGTGGACGTGGGTTGATCTGGGTTCCTCTGCTCTTGCTTCTGTCTGTCCTGCTGTGAGAGCACCTGCTAATGGTGACAGGCTGTGCCTGAGGAAGGCAGGATGTGCTGCTGGAATTAGTATGAACCTTCTGCACCCATGTTGTGGTGGGATATTGCAAAAACAAAGAGGAAAAGGTAATTTGAAATACTGGCTATTTACCTGAAGGAAGCACTTTTGAGAGGATTTCCAAGATTACATCCAAGCATCTTCAAGTAATTAATTATTAATTTGAATAAATGGTTCAATCTCTCTTTCATGATTGCTAATTTGGGATCTGGGTCACAAAACTGAGCGCAACCCACTGGGAGTCACTGACTCTGAGAAACTCAGCCCTACTGGGACATTTCTTCATTCAAAAACCAAACAGATGAATGGGTTGAGGCATGAAATGAGCAATTTATCCCATCCAGATGTCATGGAGATGATGAGTCCATACCTACATCTTTGTGCTGGAAGGCAGTTGGATACAAGAATGGATTCCAAGCACTTTTTCTTTTAGGTAAAAATATCTATCTCAAAAATGGGTCATCTGCATTTATGTTGGCCTTTAAAGTTTCTTGGGGTGGGGTGGCTGTGTTCTTGCTCCCCATCCTCTCTAATTTTTTTAATCAGGAGCCTGCCTGCACCACACCATTCGTAACTGCCTGGGAGAGCTGTGACAAGTAAATTTCAATCTCTCAGTGGAGCTGATATTCTTAGAGCTGCAGGAGCAGTCATCATGAAGGGGAAAGCTGTGAATGCCAATAAATTATTGAAGAAAGCAGGAGAAATATTTCCTTCTGCTGACACATTGGCATTCACCTTTGGGAATGTAATCATGGGAAAGGTAGGCAATCTTTTGTCATAGGAACCTTTTGCTCAGAGAATTCAGTCTTTTTAAAACCGTAGAGAGGAGACTGCAAACTCTCAACAAGGAAGGGATAGTCAAGATATAGGACACCTGTATCAAATGTGCACATTGAAACATGCTCTATTAAACAATGTGAGGTTTTAGGATGCAAACCCCTCCAGCTCCCTGACCCCATGGGCCAAGATCTGCCCAGGAGTGGAATGGTTTTCCATGAATAAAGCAAAGCAGCCTTGAAAAAGTCAGAGCACAGTCATGGAAGAGTCTAAAACTCAGATGAGGATAGGAGGCTGAAGCCAAGAGAGGCCTGTTACTCTTAGACAGAGCATAACAAATGGCATATCTACTGGGAAGCACAATTCCTTCCCTCTGGAACTGTACCTCAGGGAATGGCTGGGAACAGGACTGGAGACCTGGGATTGTGCAGGGGCTGCTTTCTCTTGCCTGGGACTGTGTCCCTCCCACCTTCTGCCATCAGTGACAAAGACAAAGCTTCCCAGACCCAGCAACAAGGAGGATTTGTTCCTCTGAATTTTGAATTCTGTTTGGAAAGCCATCAAATTAGCACTGGTGCTTTATTCCAACATCAGAAATGGCAGGGAAAAGCACCCAGGAGCTCCCTGGATTTAAATCCACAAAATCAGCTCCAGTTTTGTTTAGACAAGATGAGTGAACAACCCTCCCCCCCCACCAGAATCATATTTGGCTCAAATCACCAATTTACCGGTTTACAAAAATCTGAAACTGCCCCTCCAGCAAATTAAGGGATTACGTCAATCATTCAAGTCCAGTCTACCTGACAACAGCACGCAGCAACAGGGCAAAAGGTTTGATGCTCTGCTGGAATGTGATAAGGAGAAAATGCCAAATGACACATAGGCAAAGTTATTACCAGCGAGATGAAGACAAACTGGAGGGAGTTCAGAGAAGTGCAGCAAAAATGATTAGAGAGCTGGAGGGGTTGATTTACAAGGAAAGTTTTACAAGAACAACTGTCAATATGCACAGCAGGGCTGAGCAACATCTGAGGGGGAGAGGGAGCCCATTGCAAACATCTGAACAGCACAAACACCCAGGGAGGAACAAAATTACCCCAGGGGGAAATAGCTATGATAATGGGTTGAAATTAAGAGAGAGAAGATAAACATCAAAATAACTTCTCAGTGGAAAGACTGTAGAATAATCTAATATGGGAAGACGTGGAAGTCCAAACCAAACAAGCTGTAAATTCCTTCCCAGAGACTCTGCAGATATAAGCTTCAGCAACAATTAGCTTTAGAAACCCAATATTTCTAAGCAATAAGTATCAAAGCTTTCAGGGGAAGCCAGGTGTGAGAAGCCATTTAAAAGAGATGGTTTCCAGATAATTCAGTGACAACATTCTTGCTGCACAAAAGCGTGTCAGGGAAGAGATGGAGAAGGCTCCAACTTTCAGTTTAGTGCATGAAGTGAGCACGCTGGAAGCCCCCAAAAGTACGGTTTTGGCAGTGTGGTCACTATCATACTACCTGGTGAAAAGTTATCTCGTTGAGATAGTTGGTCTAAATTTGCCTCCAGTCTGGAGTGACTGGAAATCAACGCCAGATAATGGCTGCTTGGTAGAAGGTGTGACATGAGTTAATGCACTCAGTTGAATTTCTACTGGCTATTGGACATGTGCTCACACTAAAAATGCTTTGAACAGCAGGATCAGCATTAAATTAACGTGTACACTGACAATCTTGCCAAGGAAATCCAGAAAGGGGTGGACATTAGTAATGAACTGCATCTTCACCTTTAGAGTGACGTCATTAGCAAGGTAAACTTTATCTCATGAGCTCTGAACCTCATCTTCACCACCCCTTCACCCAACTCCTCTGTGGGATTTCAGATTGCAAAGCAAATAGTTTAGCATATTTCCTCAGCATACTAGAAAAATCTGTAATTAAGAAAAAACTTGCGTTACATAAAATTTGTTTTCTATACACTATATTTTTTTAAATGACTCTTCCCAGGCTGTTTGATGAGCAGGACAGGCACAAGCAGTTTGTTGTATGTGACCAAATAGATCTGGTTGCACAGAAGGTAGTAATAGCTGCAATGAGTAAGGAAGCAGCATGGGAATCTCTTACAGAGGAGTGTTTGAAGGTCTGTCTGAGTAAAGCCACTTATGCCATTTCTAGTTTATTGTTGTTACACTTTGGTGTGGCTTTCCAGTAATTTATAGGGGTGTTTGTTGAGTTCATGAGCTCTTGAGACCTGCATCCAATAAAATAGTGATGTACTTTCTCTTGACTGAAGGCAGAGGCATACATCATTGCATGCAGTGGGTCTGATATCATTTTATGCCAGTTGGGGAAAAAGGCTGTGAGGCTCTAACTTAGTCAAAAGAAGTGGAAAAGTTAAAAAAAAAAAAAAAAGAAAGTCAATAAAGGACACTGCAGTGTGAAGGGCACTGTTTTGTTTCTAGTTTCTTCAGCTTGACACATTAGGTTAGCAGGCAAAGAATTTGGTAGGCTAATTTTATCCTTTTCTAGAAGATCCCACATTAGTTTATGATTGCTTTCTGAGCTTGATATAAGGCCACAGAAGTTAATGAGCAGCTATTAGATTTACCATTATTTATATACACATATATATTCCCATAAATTTTCATCTGTATTTTAGCATTTCCAAGATGGAGCGTACTAATCCTTTATGTCCTTGCAGTGTTAACAACAATATTGTTTTAAATTTAATGAACATTTTAAAAAGTTGCCTCTACCTCTATCAAACAATAACTGATGGATAAGACTTGGTTGTACTGTACAGAAGAGGAAAAAAACCCCAAATCTACAAAAGGAGTGGGATTTATTCTTAAAATAAATTCTTTCTTTTTACCTACAGACTAGTCTGGACATTCCACAGTCAGTCGGCATGCAGAACAATCCCATCATGTAGAAAACAACCAAAAAAGAGTACTGGTTTCTAGAGTGACTGTGTGCATCCGTATGAAGTAAATATAAAAGTCTCCTCCTTGCAAAAGACAAAGCCAGCAGTGCCTTTGTTGGCTTTCTCAGAAGTCTCAGCTCACTCCCACATCAAGGGAGAGGACCCAGAGGCCTCTCTGATGTCACGTCACCTTGTGGCACAGCCCACAAGAGTGACTGAAAGACAATCTTCAGATGTAGCACGATGGGATCCCAGCTGAGGACAGCCCAGCTCATGGCCTCACAGCTGCCAAGGCTGGGACAGAAGTGGTGGGGCTTTGCACATCCTTGTGAAACACCAGCTGATTTCAGGGCAGCAAATATTTCTTTTGGACAAATACTCCCATCAGCTTGCCCTTGCCCTGGGACACAGCAGTGCTGGGGCATCACTTGCTCACCAACCCGGCCTCCTCCATGGCAGGGGCAGAAGTTGGTGCTGGTGGGGACACAGCCAAATCCCAGCAAGCTCAGTGTTGCTGGTGAGCAGTTCTGGCCACAGGCCACTTGAGGGGAGGAGGGGTGAGTGGAAATTTCTGTTTGGTTTGTTAAATTCAGCTTGGGATTTCCCCGTGACTGCTACCAGCGGAAAGTGTTAGCATATGAATTATTTAACATAAACTCAGGGACTGTAGTAAGTCTTCTGACTGTCTGACTTCTGCAGAGATTTCTTTAGCTGACAGATGCTGCAGATGCATTTTCCAGTCCTGGATTGTACCTCATGGTGGCCCCAAAAAGGCTTGAACATAAAAGTGGGGGCACCTTAAGAGAAAAGGGCTCTTGTGTTGAGAAATCAGTTAGGATTTCAAGCTTATAATTCCTATTGTTAAATCAGTTTTAAGAAAGAATGCGATCATAATTCAAAAGAAAGGTCATCTTTGATCTGTCTCTATCTTCTTGCATCCTTTTTGCTCGCTTTGCTCAGGAAAGGAATAAAACCCACATTATTACTCAGAGGTAAAGACTTAAAGGGAGCAGAGGCTATTACGGATGCCCCAGCTGTATTTTTCCCCCCTTTATCTGAAATCAGGGAGCCTTTCTATTAACAACAACAAACACACCTAAGTACAAATAAATGTTGCCTTGAAGAACCTGCAAGACAAATGTGGAGATGGGAGAAGGGAAGCTGCTGCTGAGATGGGGAACTGAGGCGCAACAAGGTTAAGTGGCTTTCTGGAGGTCGCTCTGGAAGCCCAAGATCGAGCTGGGAGGAGAACCAAACTTTTCTGAGTCATCATCCCCTGACAAGCCCATCCTTCTTCTTTTCCTACTAAATGGAACAATCCTGCATTGGTTGTGGTATAATGGTCTACATGACCGGGTAGGTCTTTTCCATTTCCAATGTCTATGATGAGAGTAATTCTGCTTAATGGGGATGCAGTCAGCTGGTGCCAATGGTTAAGTGTTGCTTAACCAGGTGTTAAATAGGTATGAAATTCCAAGCTCTGGGCTTTGAATGCAGAAGTTGCCAAATGAAAATGAAAATAAAATAAAATAAATAGCAAAAGGGAAGGAAAAAAAAAAGAAAGAGAGAGAGAGAGCAAAGGAAATGCCCTGGAGTATCAGATCCGTGTGTTTACATACATTCAGTGTGTTGTTTTCCTTCTACTCCCATATTTCCAAGGGGGTTTAAATAGCATGTTTACTTAATAAGGTTAACAGACTATAGAATACCCAGCTCTATTTAAGTACACTCCTCCTCCTCCTCCTCCTTTCTCTTTTTATTTTTTAAAATGTATGCAATAACTGGTTTTCTATCATCTGTCACTTTCTTTTGCAATGTCACCTTTAACTCGCTGCTGAAACTCACTGTTCTAGTGAGCTCTGCTTTCCCTGTGATGTGTTTATTTAACATGTATTAAGAGGAATATGCAGGCATCAGGCAGGTAGCACTCTATGTCTTTGTCTTAAGTTATTTCCTTCACACTTTTTTTACTTAGAATTTTCTATAAAAAGTATATCTTATGTCTTTACACATGCTACTTTTATGTACTTTTTCATGTGGTATAGTATTAGTGGTTCTTCATCCTCACCTTTTTTTTCCTTTGTTTAGGGGGGGAATCTCACAAACTCCTTTCTGCTGAGGAATCTCACACTGGTCCATTTCTCATATTTCTTCCCTTCAGTGTTTTAAAGTTTGACACATCTGAAATCCATAAATTATTTCACAGCCATCAGTGTTTCTTCCCAGGTTAAATTATTTAATGGCATTGTTTTATTGAAAGGTTCAGATTAGCTGCTGACACTTCTTGACAGGAAGAAACACATCCTTCCACAGAGATAAAACATATTTTTTATTAAAGAAGGAAGTAGGCAGGATTGGGTTCCTGTCTTCTCACATGAGGAGGAGGAAATGAAGACATTTGGCCCTTTAAATGACAGTGTGCCATGGAGACATGTAGCACTGTCTCTTATTCTCTTCCTTTTGCTTTTCCTCTGAGAGCCTTATTTTAACATACTCATTTCACTTCTTCCATCCTTCAGGTTCTAGTATTAATCCCCAGCAGTAATTGCCCCATGGAGAGTGGAAGATGAAGGGATTGCAGCTGAAGAATGAAGATCCAGACTTTGATTTCAGTGGGTTTTTATGCCGCTGGAGCTGCCTTCGCAAGGATTTCCAAAGCCCCCTGTCCTCAGCCAAACCCATGCTGGGAGGGTTTCCTTCTGGGTCAGGACCAGAGCAACACCACACATCTGACTGGTATTCTGCTTTTCCTTGGCAAGCAGTAGTTTGACCTCAGGCTGCTCCAGGAATTTACTAGTGAAATGAAGGAGAGAAGAAAACAAAACAAAAAAAACCTAGCAAGACACGGCAAAACACAAAACTCTTATTAGCAGCACTGAGCCCACAGGCTCAATCACAAGAAAAATAAAGCACACACATGCAAACACACACTCATATATATGTATGCACCTCTGTAGATGCAGAGCAGGAACTCATTTACATAAACAGAGGCATGCTATTGTAGCAAACAGCCCTCTTCTCCCTTGATTTCAGCAGACCCTTTCTACCTTCACTGTGCAAAATTCGACACTTCGCCGCAATGTTACAGAGAACAGCACAAGCCTTCCTCATGACAGTGTTATGAATTCAGTGTTCTTGTTGATTCTTTCAGAATTTACCTTGGAAGAACTGACTGAATTTTGGGATTTACCCCAAATTGCTTACAGAAGCACCAGAGAAGTTACCCGAGGGATGTAAAAAGAGGTGGTGAGGCTGTGTTCTGTCCCAGTGCAGGGGAGTGTGCCAGGGTGGAAAAAGCTTTTGGGGTGTTTTGGGTCTCTGCAAAGGAAAGGGCAGCTGGTGTTCTCTGTAGGACAGGAAAGTTGTGGTGGGAAAGGCATCACTGGCTGGCTCAGGCCTCTCTTTGGGATCCCAGCCTCAATCCATAGGACCTAGTTTTGTTTCCATCAGCATTGGGTAGGCGGGAGGAAGATCAGTACAGTCCCCTGCCCTTGTGGTTTTCAGCAGCATCTGCTGCACCTGGAACACTTTAAATTGCTGCCTTCTGCATGCATGGTTTATCTCTGCCCAAATAAATCTGTACAGAGCTGGCAGTACAAACAGTGATAAAGTTCACGGTGGTTTTGCAGCAAGTACACTGCTGCAAACCACCTCTTGCATAGAACTTCGGTGCTGAAATCCCCTGATCACCAAACCCCAGAGAGGAAAATACATAAATGCATTAGTGACAGTCCTTTGGACTCGAGAAGGTATGAAAAAAACCAGCCTGAAATTATTCTGCACAATTTTCGTCCTTTCTCTTGATCCAGGAGACATTTTGGTTGGTGAAAGGATCTTTCAGACAGACACTTCAATGACATTTTTACTACAAAGATTTCTTTCCTTTGCAAAAATTTGTGTAAGAGTCTGGGAAATAGCTTTATTTGAGCATCCATAAGATTTTTTTTCCCCTTAGTTTTTGGAGTATTTTGCAGGGTGAAAGGGGTTGTTTTTGACGCTTTTAAAATCAAGAAATAAAATAAAGAAGAAAAAAAGAAGATAGTTTGTTTTTGGGGCTTCTGTAGATGGAGACAAGTTTCCTCTCTGCCTGAAAAATGCAAGGGCTTGATGCTGTGTGCTCTGTTTGTGTGAAAGAGCTACATGCTGGTGGAGCCAGTGCCAGACCCATTTTCTTTTCCTATGAGCCTTGTGAGAAATTTTACCCTTAGCCAAACTAAGCCTTCTTCCCTCATCATATTTCCATTGTTTATCTGAAATAGTCTCAGTGCTGGCATAGGAAGAAAAGGGATCCCTGGGTAGTGGCCCAGCCCTACCAGGACCCAAACACCCTGTTCTCCTTCTGAGAGAAGAGGATGAAGCTGCAGCCAAGCAGAGTGTCTGGGGTTCATGGTGCCCCACAGGATGTGTCCCCAAGAAGAAAATAAGGGAAATGAAAGAGGTGGAAAAAGATGCTAAAGCTGCTGTCTCATTCTCCACTGATTATGCCTGTTCTCTCCCCAGTCTGAAAGGAAAACATCTATATTTCTGTAGGACAGCTTAATGCATCCGTGATCGGATAATGTGCATTACAGCCTTCTTTGCTATTCTCAGAAGAGTGCTCTAATGCCCTGCTTATACGTAGGACACACACATCTGTGAGGAAAAATACTGTGTCCTTCGGTTTCATCTCAGATTTGTCCGAAAAGTAACTCTGTGCTTGCAGCCTGCCTCGCAGGAGCACGGGAGGGAAAAAAGCAGCATAGCCCACGTCTCCCTGGCTTTTAGGTTAAAAATGACATTAATATGGCAAAGCTTCTTTCAGGACTTCATCATTTCCACCAGCGGAAACGAGACGAAGGCCCCAATCACATATGTGCTCAGACATGCAGAAGCAAATGCCAAAATGAATTAACTGGAATAGCTCTATTAATTTATGCCTCAGCAGTAATGACCTTAAGACACAGAAGAATTATATATTAATTTGTTTCTAGTGTATAACACTGCTAAGTTAACACATTTAGGAGAACACACTTCCCTCACCTCCTGCTGCGGAGGTAAATGAGGCAGTGTCTGACGGTGACAAACCAGACCAGCATTCCACTAGATGGCAGCTGGTGCCTGCACAACCTCCAGGCATATTTTGGTGCAGCAAATACTTCTTTTTTTTTTTTTTTCTTCAGTGCTAATCATCTCACAAGCTGGAAAATGGGCCATTTCTCTCCTCCTCTTTGTTGCTCAGTTATTGGGGAGGAATGGGAGAGAGTAAGGGGAGGGGGGGGATCACTTGACCGGCACGGTTTTGTATCAGTCCTCCATCTGCTGTGGAGCTGGCCTGATTTTTTTTAAGCCAACATTCCCTCTGTGCATGCAATGGAAGAGATAAGACCGTGTGTGTGTGTGTGTGTGTGTGTGTGTGTGTGTGTGTGTCTTTGTGGGTGGATGTGGTCAGGGGGAGAGAGAAGGGCTGGTGCTGAGAAGTTTTTCCAGAGGGTTTTGCAGCAGGGGTGGGCAGCAGGCTGAGCTTCTTGGGGAGGAAGGGTGAAGGGCTGGGGTCAGTGAGGGAAGGCCGAGGGGTGAGATGGGGAGGAACACTCCTGCACAACACCCTGACATCTGCATCTGGCTGAGGGAGGCCAGAGCCACAGCCAGGGAGCTGAGTGTCCCAAAGTTTGAGATCACACAATGAGGAGCACAGAAATAGGCTCGTGGGAACACAGAATCAGAGAATGGTTTGAGTTGGAAGGGACCATAAAGATCATCTCATCATCTTGTTTCACCCCCCTGCCATGAACAGGACACTAGACCAGGCTGCTCAATGTTCCATCCAGAATGTCATACATAAACCTGACATGTGCAAAGATACTGTCCTCAAGTTTTGTCACTCTTCTGGCCAGGAAATGGTGGGGAAGCAAAGCAACAAAATTGGTGTGGAGTTTGCTGCTTTTCATGCCACTATGAGGCATTCTAAAGACTTTTCTTCTTCTGCCTGGGCTACATTCCCTGTCCAAAATAGCAATTGTTTCTGCAGAACTTTCCACTTAAGTTTTCATTAGTACCTAAGCAGCTTTCTGAATGCTTTCCAGCTTGTACAGAGGGAAACTGAGGCACAAACCAATGCCTTGCCCAGTGATGATATACATTTTCTTGTTTTTCTCCCTCCTGTATGATGGGCATTGCAGCAGACTGAGGTGGTGAGGTCCCTGCTACTGCAGCCTGGAGAGGGTGACACAGGACAAGGCTGTGAGGCTCCCTTGGGGCAAAATCTCGTGTTGGGAGAAGGTAGATAAGCATGCCATAGGTTCTGAGTATTTAGATTTCTCTGTTACGAGAGATATGGAAGGTTCTCTGAGAAGCAGGTTGCCATCAGCAGGTTTTGTTCTGAGCTGGCGCTATCTCCAGCCTCATCACCCCTCCTCAGCCCTCCCAGACATGCTAAAGTTTCTCCCTCTCTCTCCAGACCTGCTGCTGCACTGCCAGCACTGGCCCTTTATTCCCTCTTCTGCTGCCCCTCTGCAGCAGCTTTTCAGCTCACGGATTGTCTCAGTTCCACTCCTTACCTCCTTCTCCTCCTCTTCTTCCTTCAAAACAGAAAACACTGATCAGGCCCCAGTGGCAGCATCTCTGCAGCTTCAGGGTGTCTCCAGCTCTTTGGCTGCTTCCAAAAAGTTCGATGCATCAGGCAGGGGATGCTGCAACATGCCAAATCTCCTCTGACTAATTTTGCCTTGACTTTCCCAATTCTTCCCTCGTCTCCTGTTGTTTGTAGTTGAGTGCCTTCCACTCGGTCCCAAGACAGCTGATTTCCTCCTTCGGGGCATTGCCAGCTGCCATATATGAGTTTCTCCTATAGAGATTGAATGAAAACATATACTGTGCTGGAGTGTTAACTTGTAATGCAGCTATCAGCAGAAGTACATATCACTCTGGGTGGCATTAGTCAATTATGACAGAAAGCCCATTGGCGACACAAGTCAATTGATAATAAAGCATAATCTCTCTTCCCCCCGTCACATATTTACCAGCCATGAACTACTGTAGCATATTTCCTATTCACAGATGAATGCTCCAGCCGCTTAGATGGGTATTTTTCAGAGCTGAATGCAATCTAGAGGGTTAATGGCTCCAGTACAGTTGTCTGAGGATAAAGCCACTGCAGGTGCACAGCTAAATGGGGAGTTAATTGGGTAGCAGGTGAACATAAACAGAGAGCACAGAGGGTGTGGAAAAGGCTCCGGTGAGGAGCAAGGACTGGTGGGAATGCGGAGCTGTAGAGCCCCAAAATAAAGACGTATCCAACTTTCCTTCCCTGTGCTGCAATCTTTGTTGCACAGAGCCTCTGCTCTTTGTGTTTGTGCTTGACTCTCCAAAATGCTGCTGCTCTTGCTGTCATGTTCCCAGCCTGGGATGCAGGCAGGAAGCATCCCAGCAGCTGCTGCTGGATTCATCTCGTGCCATGGGGGCAGCACAGAGGGGCGGAAGGCTCCCCGAGATGGTGCAGATCGGCTGCTGCGGGGAGGCAGAGCCTGAGACTATTGCACTTGTTTCAGGGCATAAAACTGGGGCCTGGGAGATGGAAATGGGGCAAAAGAGAAGCTTGATCAGGCAGCTGGAAACATCCAACCCTACCGGTCTTAGCTGGACAGGGCAGTGAGCTGTGAGCCAGGCAGGGATGGGAGCAGTGAGGCACAGAGAGGTGAGCAGGCAAAGCAAAGTGCGGGGAAGGAGAGCTGAGAGAAACCACATCCAGAAGGCACAGAGACCCTGAAAGTGCCAAAATAAAGCAAAACAGGAGTACAGGTGCTGCAGCCTTAGGAGATCAACCAGTGGAATTGGGTCCCAGTCCTTCCAGGTGAGGGCAGTGAACTCCCAGAGCAAGGTCAGAGCAGGGCTGACACCACCAGCTAGATCTGGGTCGTCCATCACAAGCCATGTCCAAAGTGAGACGCTGCAGAGAGTCTCACCTGTTTCTTGGACCCATCAGCTCCACATTCTTGTGTAAAGGAGAGTTCTGCCCCCATCAGCTGTGCTGTAGGGCAGCAGTGCCTATTGGAAGGGCCAGCTGACCCCCCAGACAGCCATGTAAGCAAACCTCCGCAGTGGCCTCAAAGGACATCTGACACCCCCCTCTGAGCTTTCTGTGAGTTTGGTGCTTCACTGCTACACCCTGTTTTCTCAAAGCTTGTGACAGGGAGCAGCGTGAGCAGGCACTGCTAGGCAGGGCTGTGCTGGTGGGGTGGCTGCTGCACTGTTATTTAAAGCTAGCTGAGACAAAGTAGTCCTGCTTCCAATTTTGTTTCCTGTGTCCTTAAATCAACTGCTCCAGACAGGTCAGTGGTTTTTAATCGGAAAAAAAAAAGACCAAGCAGGATTTTAATTTTTTTCTTTTCTTTGAAAATCAGACCTGAATTCTTTTAATTGGCACAACTCCTGGCTCTTGTGAGAGCACACTGTGGCTGTGGTCTTTCATGCTGTGCTCCCTCAGAGTCCCCCAGCTGATGGTGGGGCACAGGGCAGGCTGTGTCCTCATCCTGCCCCACTCTGCTCCACTGGCAGCCTGTCATGCTCCCCACACCCTTCCTTCAGTAGGTCCAGGGACCTCCCTTGCAGTGGGACCTTCATCCTTGTGTGGGATGGAGCGGAGCAAGGGGTGCTCCCAGGCACAGCCAGGCCCTCCCAGCTCCGGAGGCGAGGCAGCAGCAGGGCCACCTTCATGGTTGAGTTCCCCCTCGCAGCCTGTGCTTTATCTGGATATTGAAAACCCGAATAGCTCTCCTAATCAGCCGGTAATGGATTCCACCGGGAGTACCTTATTTATCTACCACCTCTCCCAACTTCAGTCCTCTGTCTCCTTGCCACTGCTGGCCAGCCCCCTCTCATTTGTCAGAGCAGGGCAGTGCTCCTCTGCCACCAGCTCCTCTGTGGCAGCACATCCTCTCCCAGATACTCCAAGGCAGATGAGGTGTTTTAAGCCAGATGAGATGGGAGATTTGGTTCTGTTCTCACCTAATGGGGCTGCATTAAGGAGAACAAACACATCTGTTCTTCACCCTCCCTTCTGGCCCCACGGTTGAGGCGCACCGTGCTGTGGCAGCCTCCATGAGCAGTGGGAGGGCACAGATCTCTTTGTCTTCATGCCTGCATGTACCTGCAGATCTGTGCACATGTGTGGGCTCTCCTATCCGTGTGTTTTTCCTAAAATTTGGCAACATATTTGTCTTTTCATCCCCAGCCCATGAGTCACTCCATATTCCTCAGTGAGTGAACCTCCAAGTGTGACATGGTCTGGTGTACCCCAAGCCCCGTGCAGTGACCATCATATTAAGCCTGGAAATATTGTCTTTATATGGCTTTTTAGACCAGAAAAACTCAGTCAGTGTCTGTACTGGCTCTCATGTGTGACATAGAAATGCTCCCTTTTATTTTCTTTCTGTTGTTTCTAGGTACTCTTGTAGCAAAAGGGAGCTTGGCCACTGCCTTCAGTAGGAGCAGACTTTTGCCCTACAGGCAGTAGACAGTGTCTGGTGTTTCCCTGTCCAAAGGCCAGGTGCAAAAGCAATTCCTGGTCTGGGATGTGTCTGCTCTCTAGAAATACACAGTCTGGCTGTAGACACCTACATTAAGCCAATGGCTTCTGACACTCAAATACCAGCATGAAGAAGGGAGATAAAGGATGTTTCACAACTCATCTTTTGTTTTTATTTTCTTTCTTTTTTTTTTCCCCACTTCAGTCA
Organism: Geospiza fortis; assembly: GCF_000277835.1. Lineage (NCBI taxonomy): Eukaryota > Metazoa > Chordata > Aves > Passeriformes > Thraupidae > Geospiza > Geospiza fortis. Next base: position 3,278,113 of record NW_005054378.1, on the reverse strand, counting down.
AAACCTGTATATCAGCAAAGGATTCAATGTGGCACAAGAACAGCTCATTACCTTACTGCCTCCAAAAGCTCTTTTGTGTTGGGAAATAACTTCTCTGGGAGTGCTGAAGCATGTCTATGGAAATCACCTTGTCACATCCAGGAGCACTTGGCCTCCTAATCCTTTTTTACAATCCAGGAAACTGAGGCACAGACAAGCAAAAAACTTCAGCCACCATCACACACCTGGACACAGCAGGACTTTTTTTTCCTTAGCTTGGAAACACAGGCTGGCTTACCTGGAACGGATGGAGTTATGTGACTGTAAAATTGCTGTGAATGAGGACTAGTCTGGGCTCCAGGAGTCCTGCCTCCCAAATCCCTGTTCTAAATACCACATTGTCATAAAAAGCTGACTTTAAAAATAGCGTGCACAACTTTGTGCATGGAGGAGCCAGCAATTTACACAGCTGAGCAAATCATAGAAAGCTCTAAACAGGGAGTAGAAAAATATTTACACTTCCAAGGCCTGAGTGTAAATTGAAGAAGTACATCCCATTAATGGGAGTTTATGCACATTGATACATTTCATTTTTCCCTGAAATGCTGAAAATGAAACACTGAGACGTAAACGTACCAGGAGTTGATCACTGTTGCTGCTTCTGCACCTGCCTGCCAGATGACAATCAGGTGAAGAAGTGAAATATAATTCATGCATTGCCTTGGCACAGGGAAGGACAGAAGGTGGTCGGAGTGGTTCTTGGCCCTGCTTTGTCATATTACGCAGCTCCCTGTGGTGGGGTTGCCCCTGGTTCCTATCAGTGTAAAGGAAATCATAGTTGGACTTTCTAGATCCTTCACTCATGCAAATCCACTGGTTTAATTTGCATCAGATGAGAATCCCTTCTAATACCTTTAAAAGTCAAGTGTGAGGTAGAGAAAGAAGAGGACATATGCTACCAGTCAGCTGAGCGCTGCTTCTGGTTATTCCTACAGCCCCAAAGGTGGCTCATGCCTCCCTGCTCACCACAGGCATCACAGTCCACCCTCCCTGAGCAATGCCCACCAGTGACCCTGACAGAAATTAGATATGTGCTGGGAAAAATCAGCAGTGATGACAAATACGCCCAGAAAAACAAGTGGTGCCTATCAGAGCAGGGATTGCAAAAGCTGACATTTAAGTTGGATTTGGAGTCTGCCTAAGAAAAGCTACCCTTTGGATTTCTTCTCAAGGAAGAAATAGATTTCCAGTCTCTGTTTAATTGTCCTACCTTGTTTGTACCTTCTTTACACACAAATATAAGCTGCAGCTGCTATAACTTCTTCACATATCCCTGTGTATGTATATTATCTTGCTGTACCTACTGAAGGAAGGCCTGGAGAGTTGCCCCAGTTTATAAAGATCTCATGTCCCATTTGGGATGGATGGAGCCCATTCTTGTAGCAGCATTTTGGTTGCTGTTTACAGAGTACTGTTGTTTTCAGAGACATTTCTGCCAGCTTAGCTTTTGTCGAGATCATTTTCCTGGCAAGTTTTACCTTAGGAAATCACTTTTTCAGTCACTGATCATCCAAGGTGATAGTTAGTGCTGAACCAAGGCATTGGAAAGTTATTTGGATGTCCTTCTTTCTCCATACTAATTTAATCCTGAAAAGACTTAAATAATTGCCTGTTTTCTGGGACACTTCCACCAACGTGCTGGGGAATTTCACAGAAAAGAGCAGCCTATGTGTAGAGAAATTGCCTGGGGGAGGCTCCGTGCTCCTCCAAAATGTTGGGGTTGCCTCCTCATTTATCAGCATGGCGTTGGAGATTTAGGAAATGGGATGTCTCAGGAGGGGATTGGAAAGTGGGGAAGGCTGTGGTTTATGTTGGGATTGCAACAGGGGAAGGAGAAGGCAAGAAAAGCCACAAAAGAAGGGGACCAGAGTGGCAGTGAGCTGGCACTGAGCTGGAAGTGACAGGTGACAACAGGAGCAGCGCCAGTTCATTAAGACAGTCTTTAAAATGTTTGCTGGCTGAAAACTCCATGTGACAGGCTGGGGAATGATTGACACCAATCAAATCCTCACCTTTTGCAACAGGAGGTGTCTGGTATGGCCAAAGTGTTAAATCCCCAGCAATATGCCTGACCATAGTGTCACAGCAGTCAGAGGCAGGGCCAAGCTGAAGGGTGCAGACAGATCCTATAAATTTGATTTAAAACATCAAGAATTCATCACAGTTGGCTCACCAGTTGGGTTCTGTACGTGAAGCAGGATTTAAGGCATGATCAATACTCCTGCAGACGACCTTACTGCTGAGGGTGGGGAGAGGTAATGGGGCTGGAGCAACAGCAAGAACTAATGAAAGAGCTAAAGAAGCTGCCCTTCTACCTTAGAGGGGAGAGAGGGGCTTTTTAGGCCTTGCCCTTCACTCTAATCTTGCCCTCTGTCCCTTCAGGCCCTATAATTGATCATTTAGGGACAGAGGTCAAAGCGTCAATACAATTAGGTAGCTGCTGTTGGTTATATGTACATGACATCTAGAAAATGGTATGTGACAGGAGTCAGGAGAAGGAGGACAAAAAGAAAAAAAATGAATAAAAATTAGTGGGTTTGCATTTAGAGGATGTATTTTGGGGGGACCAGGAAATTGCTAGGTTTTGTGTAAATGAACTGCAAGACTAAACTGTGAGGGTACCTCTTTCTTTTAGGTGATTGTGTTGAAATGCACCATCTCCTGAACATTTCTGTTTAGATTGGTTGCTGTTATTGGTGTTGGCAGCTTGGGAGAGACAAACAGTTCTTTTTTTCTTCTTCCTCCTAACAATTTTTAACCTGGCTGTTGTTAAAGATTCATAATGCTTAAAAACACCCAATGCTGGCTTCTCATTACTCCCTACCTAAAAACACTGCAGAATCCTCTTAACAGTTATTTATTATGCTCATCTTGTAGATTGCTTTCTGGGACATAGCGAGGTTGTGGCAGAGATTTCAGTTCTGTCTGTATGCAGGAGAGGCAGGAACTGCTTTCCTCCTCAGTTCCAGCCCTGTGGAGTGAGGATTTGGGGGCAGAGGAGTGAAGTGGGGTGCATGCCCACGAGTGAGGGAGAAAAGGTGAGAGGTGAGGGGACCTGTGGGCTCTCTGGGAGCACCAAATAAACCCCAACTCACATGCCTTGCTTCATGGGTGTGGGTGTAGGTTAATTTCAGCAAAAGGTAATAAAGAGAAGGGAAATTTAAGTTAAATCCTTGCTAGAACCAGTGCAAATTTGATGAAGGGTTAAAATTCAGGAAGGGTGTCTGAGGTGGGTGTGCCTAGCTGTGCACTGATCATATTTCCCTTCCCATCCCTGTTTTCTGAGTGGATCACAGGGTTTGTTCTAAATATGCTGCAAGATCTCAGTATGAAATGTGCTATATAACGACTCAGTATATATTGCCCAAGGAGGAATGTTTTGCTAGCACAGTGTCCAGAAAGTATTTTCCTCCATAGAGGGGATATCTGTATGTCATGCCAAGAAACGTGGATGGGCCAGTACAGGCTGGAAGCTTCTCCAGACTTTCTGCAGCAAGGCAGAGGCTATCTGTCAGCGCAGACACAAAATGAAACAAACAAACAAACAGAAAAATATTTAGATGAAAAGCCCTTTAACACACTAAACAGAATGCCTGGAGGAGAGTGTTCCTCTTCATCATTTAATCACACACAGACCTAAGCCAGAAGTTTGCTGGAATTTGACATACGAGGCTGAAGGCTGGTGGGGCTCTGAGGCACTCACGAGCTCTCACTGTGGTCTCTGGGAAGGATCAGCTGTCAAAAAGCATCTCTGTTGTTTCAGACCTGTTGCCCACAAACTCCACTTAGGCTTTTCGTTTCCTGGTGGAAGACAATAAAAACCTCTTACAAAGACAGCCCAAATTGCTAGAGATTCTTCTTTTCAAAAGCAAAACCTGGAAGTTTAGCCTTTGGGAAATTCATTTTCTATTGAGATGTAATTTGTGGAGTTTTTAAAGAGCAACTTTGGATTTTCAGGTTTAAGAGGATTTGAAGAAAGGCAACAAAGTATAAATCATAGAGATGAAACGTTTTCCCCCCTAAATGTTCCTCTTGACATGTTTTTGAATGTCATAAGGAATGTGTTTCTGCCTGAAAACTACTGTTTGTCAATATACAGTATTCCATTGCTCCTTGGAAATACGAGCAAGAGATTAAAATTCAGATCTGTAGAAAGCATCAGAGTACATCTCTGAGGCCAGCAACAGGTCCTTTTATCTGATGGCAGCACGGCCCATAGGATACATGCTTGAGGCTTCTCATCCTGTCCAGAAAAGGCAGAAATGGAGACTTTCTCTACCCAATTTAGGATGTGATGCTCAGAGCACCATTTTGATAATACCAGCTGCTAGGAATTTTTGAACCTGTGAAGCAGGTTTGGTGTTTTTACAGGAAGGCACCTGATTTTTCAAGGTGTTTTTTTCAGCATAATGCCTTTTTTCCTCACACATGTGTATAGCTCCCATTTTCCAATTTATGATGTGAAGGAATGGACAGACATTCCCTTCCAGGTGCCCCATCCACCTCCACTGCATTGGAAAAGGTCTGTGATATTTACTGCTCCTATAGATCAGACGCACAGAATGCCAGAGTTCTGTAGGAACTTGGAAGTGAAAATTGAGCAGCTGCACTAGAGAAAGGGGCCTTTGGAGAAACAGTCCCTCCCAGACCTGCTGTCTACAAATATTCAGATTTTTCTCCCTTGATTTCCATTTTCTTTAAGTTGTCAGCAGGGATTAGGGCACTCCAGAGTTAGTGTGGGTGATACATGACGTGGCTCTAGACCCAAGCAGGAGCTCATGGCAGTGGGCAAAGTCTTCCTCCTGCCACAGCCATCTTTCAGAGGAGGGCACTGCAGATGTTTGTGGTGTTTTACGTGCTTAGCCAAGCTCCTTCTCTCATTTCCATCAACAGGAGCTGGCATGAGGATCAGGCCTTTGTTTAATTCCCTTCCCATATTGATAGAGAGGCATGTCTGCGTGCACACCACAACCCATGAGTGCGCTGCTGTCCCTCGAGGAAAGAGACTCATTGAATAATCCTTTTTGTTTAGTATTATTAAGTGGACCATGGCCCCAATTTTGCTTGTTTTGCTGCTATTCCTTCGGGACGAGAGAGGTGGCCTTGTTCACACCACTGACTTTCAACATGGTGAGCAAGATTTAAAGAAATATAAGCCCCTTCGAGAGAGGAAGGGTTGCACAGCAGAGCTGAATAATGGGCTTTAATAGGCAAACCAAACAGTTAAATAAAAGATGCACACGGCATGCTAAAACTTAAGGAATGCATATTCAATGCAATGCATTATTAAATACAACGGTGAACATATGGGTGCCTACAATTAATGTATATAAATAGCTGATAAAATTGCTCAGTATTAGAAAGCTAGCGGCAAAAATGACCTCATATGTCAAGCAGACAAGCAGGCAGTTACCATTTTCTTTGTACACCTTACAGATGATAAATTAGTTTTATGGTCTGCATGGGGCCCTTATCACATTACAGCACCAAGTGTTTGATAAAGAAAAAAAATGCCTCAGCTAAAAATCGAACTGAAATTTGGAGTCCCCGTAGACCTCATTTTTTTAACGTAAAGAATTTTAACCAACTTCCTTTTGGAAAGATTTATTGCTCTAAAGAGAAATGTGTATCTCTATCCTATGTGCTTTTATTACAACTTCTTCTCTTCCCTTCTTCTTCTTTTTTTTTTTCTCCCCCTGACATTAGGTATAATATAAGACTGCTGTAACAGATTCATTATTGATTGGGGGATTTAGTGGTTACAGCACAGGGAAGGGGCAAGCAGGACTCCTGGGTTCTGCTTCTGTCTTTCTTTACTGACCTTGGGTGAGCTGTTTCAGCACCCTGAGACTCAGTTTCTCCATCTCAAAGCCAGGAAAGTTTTCACTGTTAGGCAGAACTATTCCTTGTGCCCAGAAATCCCAGAGGAAATCCAGGCACTGAGCTTGTCCTGCAGCCAGTGGTGAGGAGGGATTCTGCAGTGAAGGCTGTACCCTGGGACACATGGTGCTGCAGCTCGGAAATTAGTTTCCTCCTTTACAAAGGGAAAGGGATGAAGAGATGAATTTGCCAAGACATCCAGCAGTTTTGCCTCTGCTCACCCTCTACTTTTGACTGACCTTTTCTTGCTTTCATCAATCTCTGCTCTGCTGGCACATGAGGGTACCTTATGGGCATATCTTCCAAACCTTATATCCCTTTTCCAGGGCTAGAAAAAAGGTTTTTGAGATCCAGTGAGGGAGCTGGGAGGCACTCATGAGCCTGTTGCTGTACCCAGAGGCTGGTATGAGGGGTGGGGATGCAACAACACTGTCTTGATGCACACTGCATGAGGTGCAGCAGTTTTTACATGAAGCAATGTCAGAGCCAGACCGTGGCTCCTTCTCCTCCTGGTTTGGAAAAAAGGCATTTTGTAGAGGTGGTCTTCAGTAAGTACCAGTTGCCCAGCTTTAACCAGTTATTTTGAGTTATTCAATGAAATTCACTCTAGTTGTAATTCCATAATAAACAATCTCTTTTTTTTTTTTTTTTCCCCTTCACTCAAACTGGTGATTTATCTGGTAAGGAGGTACTAGGCAGAATTCTTTTCACTGTGAGGGGACTGAGGCCCTGACACAGGTTGCCCAGAGAAGCTGGGTCTGCCCCATCCACCCTGGAAGGTCCAAGGCAATGCTGGATGGGGCTGGGAGCAAACTGGGCTATTGGAAAATGTCCCTGCCCATGGCAGGGGGTTGCAACTGATAATCTTTAAGGTCCCTTCCAACCCAAATCATTCTGGGATTCTGTTCCAGGCAATTGGTAAGACTATGCAGACTTTTGGTTAAATTTTCTGTGGCTAAGCTTAGTTATTGATGTTTTTCTCTGTTTTTCTGAATCTTCCCCCACCCATGTAAATAATTAGCTACTTGCAACACAGTTTTTTAGGATAATTTTGGGTGGGAAAACACTGCTCACATTTAATCACTTGCTGAAATCACTAAGACATTAAAATTTAAGCTTGTGCTTAAAAGTAAGCACAGAGTTAAACACCTTTATGAATTTAATTAACACATTCTTGCCATGCAATGAAGTTGAAAATACCTTTGGAAGTCCCTCTATAAAAATGAGTAATGTTGTATTTCCCCACTGACAAATCTCCACTAAAATGCCATACAATGAAAGAAGAATTTATAGCTGTAAACACGGCTTGCAAAGAGGGAGGCAACCTCCAGAATTTAGCAATCACATTTGTTAAGGTTTCTCTAAAGCCTAAACTCCCAATTAACAAGCAAATCATCATCAGACAGTCAGTGAATGGCAAATTCATTCTATTCAACATCTTTTCAGAAGTGGATTTTGTGCACTTATCTCCATGAAAACCCAGCAGGAAAGTTTTCCATGAGAATGATCCTACATCTGCCTGGTTTTAATGACTGTAATGGCAAGCAATATTCTACAATTACTTTGGTGATCTCATTTCAAGCATGCAAATCATATTATTTAAGAGCCCAGCAAAAGTCATTTATTTCTTGGAACTGCCAGCTAACTTTGGTGGGGTGAGGAAACGCTGCGCTTGGAATTAAAAGCCCTGATGTCTTGTAACCTTCCACGGTGGAGTTATAAAATTTGTCCAACAAGGTCAGGCAAGAAATCCTGAAAATGAGTCAGAGCGAAAGAGAGAGAAGAAGTGGGGGAGCCACCACCCCGTATTGTTCATTACCAAGTCACCTGGGTGTTCTCTTAGCTGAGTGAAGAGACTGGCTCCCCCACACGCAAAAAAAAAAAAAAAAAAAAAAAAAAAGAAAAAGTGAAAACAAAGTAATCCCAGAAAGACTTCTGGGAAACAGATCCTGTCATTGTCGTTGTGACCATTCTGTAAAGCTGATGGATATCTTTTCTGGGTTTGTTGTAGAAAAAGCCAACAATTTTTAAAATCCTGGATTATTTGGGTGTATATATGCTGTTGCAGTTTTGCTAACTCATACATCAAGATGTGGATAATATCTTAAAGTCTATTTCCTGTTGGTACAGCTGTCTGTCTTTACTATCCTCTTCTTTTTTCTTTTTTTATGGGATGGCAAAGTAAGGCTTATTAGGCTAAATCTGTCAATAAATTTTGAGACCATAAAGAAAATGTAGTTGCCTTTACACAGTCTATTTTCAGCTTATGCTTTGTTGTTAATTTTGTTTCAATGTTTGTCTCTTTGCTTGTTTGCTAACTTAACCCATGTGGAGGCTCAGTGAATGGTGTGACAACATATATATCTGACAAGAACAATTAACCAGGTATGTGATACCATTCACCTCAGGTTGCCAACCCTGTATAAGCCTGAAAAAACCTGCCAAAAAAACCAAACCAAACCAAACCAAACCACAACAATGAAAACAAACAAACAAAATAGCCCAAAAAACCAGGCAACAAAAAAAAAAACCCTCAAAAAAACAAAACAAAAAAATCCCAAACAAAAACACCCAAAACAAAACAAAACAAAACAAAAAAACCCCAAACAAACCAACTACCTACTAATTATAGTGTTGTTTATTTTATTTAGGAAATAAACCTTGGTCACTTTCTTTATTCTTCTGTCCCTATTTTCGCCCTTGTTCCAGCTGCTTAAGGTAGGTGTGAGCAGGGCATGGGGGAGGCAAAACCTCTTTCTGCAGTGCTTCATATCAAAGCTTTGAAGATTTATCCCATACCCATGTCTCAGCTATCTCATTTTATCACAGTTACAAAGGGGAAAGATTTTGTGGAAATTGATTATTAGTTTCACAAGAGACAGTTGATTTAAAAATGGCTAACCAGACTGCTGAGCAGAATTTCTCCATGTGGGAGGAGATGTACTCCTTAACAGGAGGTTAAGAAAGAGATGTGAGGGCCTTAGAAAAGCAAAGGGAAGGTTCCTCCCTGTCATCTTCTTTCTTGAGCCTCATCCTTTCATCCTTTGCCAGCAGCCTTCCTTCCTCTGCAAGATTTCAGGGTGAGCAGTCCTCGGGTGCTGAGCTGCTGGAATTGCACCAGGGAATTTTGTGTATGAAAGTGCTAAAACTTCAGACACCTTTCCTTCCCTGTTTGGTCTTTCACTGGTCAAAATGAACAATATTAATTCTGTTCTCACTCACAAAGGTATTAAATCAAAATCAAAACTGAAACTTCTCCACTGAAGTGTGCCAGACTGTTCCACCAAATACCCACTCATTACACATATTTAGAGTAACAAGTTTGTAGCCTTCAGTTGTAGATCTCCATCCGCAAGATACTCTGTCTTCTTAGTCACTGAAATCAGTGGGGCTTAAGCTCTTTGAAATTTTTATAGGTCTGAGACATTTACTGGTGAATTATATTGCAGAGTTATTTAATGTCTGAGCACAAGTGATTAAAATACTACATCACTTACAGAGCTTTGGTTCTGTGCTATTCATGCCCATGCTGGAGTCTCTAAGCCTGCTTGCCAGTTTACTCATCTCAGCTTGGCCACTGTAGTTCAATGACTCTGTTTCGGCCAGGTGAGTGACCTTGGTTTTGGTTGTATTGAGGGCTACAAGGTTTTGGGGAAAAGTGATGTCCTTTATTATGTATATAATAGTAACCAAGATTTTTCAGAAACAAATTAAGGACACAAATCTTACCCTCAAGAGTTTATGATTTGAATGGATCTATAACATGATGAATGAACACAATAGAAGCAGAAGGAGGGAAGAAAAATATAGGGTCAAGCATCACTAGAAAAATCTGTGTTGTTTCATTGATGAATTACACATACATTTACTGGCTCTATTTCGAGTGTTATGGAGTGTAATTGGTATTGTATGTACATATACATGAAAGATGACCCAGTGATAAGATTGCTAGAAATCAGCTGCTGCTGCTGCTAATGCAGCAAATCTGTTATGTGGTATATATATTTTTATATATGTATTATTAAATCCATAAAATCATTTAATATTTTTTTTCTAAAGATACAGTCCTCTGAGTGACTGGCATTTGGCATGCTCTCAGCAGCATGTCAGACACTCTTGGATGACACAGCACAACTGGCTTTTCAAGGAAAGGGGATGCCAAGGTTTTAACACAAAAATTACTTCTGCCCAGTGTGAATCAATAACTCCATTCTTTCATTAGTCACTCACACTTTGAGCCCATGACACTTGGTCTGCTTGACCTTATTTATCCCACCATGGAGTTCATGGTAAAGAAAGCTCTTGACAACCAAACAGCATCAATAACTGTGATCCCTGCATCTTCCAACCCAGAGATACATATCCTAAGTTATGATTTCAGATAGTGCTGTTAACCCTAGACTAGTTTTTTATCAGGGGATAATTATTAATTATAAATTATTCTTGATTGGAAGGGCTTAGGAAATGTCTCTAAGGTCCTAGGCACATCCTAGGAAGAAGGGAAGTCACAAAGTCACAAAATCATGTACTGTTAAGGGTTGGAATTGACCTTAGAGGTCATCCAGTCCCAGCCCCATCTGCCAAGGGCAGGAACACCTTCCACAAGATCAGGTTGCTCAGGGCCTTATCCAGCCTGGCTCTGAACACCACCAGGGCTGGGCTATCCACAGCCTCCCTGGGCAGCCTGTTCCAGAGTCCCACCACATCCACAACGAAAAATTTGTTCCTAATAGGTAACCTAATTTTCCTGTATTTCAATTTTTACACACTCCCCCTTGTTCTATCAATCAGTGCCACACTGAGAGTTCCTCTCTGGGCCCCCTTTGGATACTGTAAAAACGTTTTCCCCCTCTTCTCAGGATATCTCTATTTATCCTCTTACTACTTGCAGAGCAATGCCAACAAAGTGTATCATGTACCAAGTCACAGTGAGGAAATACAGGATAACAGGGAAATGACTGCATTGCTGTTGAGTTAATGTGGCTGCAGTATGGCAGGAAACAGCAAAAAGGTGTGAGTGTGTGAAAATATGTTCTCAACGAGATTTTTAACTCAACACATAGAGTGATTTGTTTAAGTATTAGGAAATTGAACAATTAGAGGGATAAAAAGTTTTACATAGATACTTTTTTCTCTCTACTGTGGTTTTTCCACAGGCTGTCAGTAATGATTCTTGGTCCAGAATAAGCCTACACTGGAGCCAGTTGCTGTCAAGGGCAATAAATACACACAGTACACATAAACTTTTGACATAACTTTTTTTGTATTTAACACAGCCCTCTTCCCTGTCTGATGGA